>NC_139585.1:24714348-24989348 GCF_946808225.1 Silurus aristotelis
AAGAAAGAAAGAAAGAGTGTAGAAAGAGAAAGAAGGAGTGTAGAAGAAAGAGTTTAGAAAGAAAGAAAGAAAGAATGTAGAAGAAAGAGTTTAGAAAAAAAGAACGAGTGTGGAAAGTGTAGAAAGAAAGAACGACTGTAAAAAGAATGACTGTAGAAAGAAAGAAAGAAAGAAAGAAAGAAAGAAAGAAAGAAAGAAAAGAAAAAGAAAGAAAGAAAGAAAGAAAGAAAGAAAGAAAGAAAGAAAGAAAGAAAGAAAGAAAGAAAGAAAGAAACGAGTGTTGAAAGTAAGAAACAAAGAATGAGTGTAGAAAGACAAAGAATGAGTGTAGAAAAAATAGTTTAGTAGAAAGAAAGAACGAGTGTGGAAAGAAAGAGTGTAGAAAGAAAGAATGACTGTAGAAAGAAAGAATGACTGTAGAAAGAAAAGAAAGAAAAAGAAAGAAAGAAAGAAAGAAAGAAAGAAAGAAAGAAACAAAGAAAGAAACAAAGAAAGAAACAAAGAATGAGTGTAGAAGAAATAGTTTAGAAAGAAAGAAAGAATGGGTGTGGAAAGAAAGAAAGGTGGAAAGAAAGAAGAAAGAAAGAAAGAAAGAAAGAAAGAAAGAAGAAAGAAAGAAAGAAAGAAAAGAAAGAAAGAAAGAGTGTAGAAAGAGAAAGAAGGAGTGTAGAAGAAAGAGTTTAGAAAGAAAGAAAGAAAGAAAGAAAGAATGTAGAAGAAAGAGTTTAGAAAAAAAGAACGAGTGTGGAAAGAAAGTGTAGAAAGAAAGAACGACTGTAAAAAGAATGACTGTAGAAAGAAAGAAGAAGAAAGAAAGAAAAGAAGAAAGAAAGAAAGAAAAGAAGAAGAAAGAAAGAAAGAAGATAAACTTATCTCTTTAAATGAATGATTTCTCTATTTATTGTATTTAATTTTTTTATAATTTGGTTTATTATAATTTGTCCTCACATTTGGGAAATATATTATATATATATATAAACACTGCAATACAGACAGAAGTTTCTGACTCATTACGGGAGCTAACCGTTCGCTGCAAATGAGGCTTGCGCTCCCGATCGCACTCCTTTGACTACCACACTGTCGGAGCCAACGCTCTGTAGGCTTTTCCCTCTCCTCTTATTAACTCCGACACTATGCCACTTTCATGCCTTTACTGTTAACTGTAGCTCCTTCTCCGAAAGGAGCTGCCTTTGTATCTCTCCCTCTTATGTCTTTCTTCCAGGTTCACACACTCATTCCCCCCAGACTGTGTACTTAATCCAAAGCCCAAGGCCTTCATCTGTAAACAAATATATATTTAAGAATGGGTGTGGAAAGAAAGAAAGGTGGAAAGAAAGGTGGAAAGAAAGAAAGAAAGAAAGAAAGAAAGAAAGAAAGAAAGAAAGAAAGAAAGAAAGAAAGAAAGAAAGAAAGAACGAGTGTTGAAAGTAAGAAACAAAGAATGAGTGTAAAAAGACAAAGAATGAGTGTAAAAAAAATAGTTTAGAAAGAAAGAAAGAACGAGTGTGGAAAGAAAGAGTGTAGAAAGAAAGAATGACTGTAGAAAGAAAGAATGACTGTAGAAAGAAAGAAAGAAAGAAAGAAAGAAAGAAAGAAAGAAAGAAAGAAAGAAAGAAAGAAAGAAAGAAAGAAAGAAAGAAAGAAACGAAGAAACAAAGAAACAAAGAATGAGTGTAGATGAAATAGTTTAGAAAGAAAGAAAGAATGGGTGTGGAAAGAAAGAAAGGTGGAAAGAAAGAAAGAAAGAAAGAAAGAAAGAAAGAAAGAAAGAAAGAAAGAAAGAAAGAGAGAAAGAAAGAAAGAGAGAGAGAAAGAAAGAAAGAAAGAAAGAAAGAAAGAAAGAAAGAAAGAAAGAAAGAAAGAAAGAAAGAAAGAAAGAAAGAAAGAACGAGTGTTGAAAGTAAGAAACAAAGAATGAGTGTAGAAAGACAGAATGAGTGTAGAAAAAATAGTTTAGAAAGAAAGAAAGAACGAGTGTGGAAAGAAAGAGTGTAGAAAGAAAGAATGACTGTAGAAAGAAAGAATGACTGTAGAAAGAAAGAAAGAAAGAAAGAAAGAAAGAAAAGAAAGAAAGAAAGAAACAAACAAAGAAACAAAGAAACAAAGAAACAAAGAATGAGTGTAGAAGAAATAGTTTAGAAAGAAAGAAAGAAAGAATGGGTGTGGAAAGAAAGAAAGGTGGAAAGAAAGAAAGAAAGAAAGAAAGAAAGAAAGAAAGAAAGAAAGAAAGAAAGAAAGAAAGAAAGAAAGAAAGAAAGAAAGAGTGTAGAAAGAGAAAGAAGGAGTGTAGAAGAAAGAGTTTAGAAAGAAAGAAAGAAAGAAAGAAAGAAAGAATGTAGAAGAAACAGTTTAGAAAAAAAGAACGAGTGTGGAAAGTGTAGAAAGAAAGAACGACTGTAAAAAGAATGACTGTAGAAAGAAAGAAAGAAAGAAAGAGAAAGAAAGAAAGAAAGAAAGAAAGAAAGAAAGAAAGAAAGAAAGAAAGAAAGAAAGAAAGAAAGAAAGAGTGTAGAAAGAGAAAGAAGGAGTGTAGAAGAAAGAGTTTAGAAAGAAAGAAAGAAAGAAAGAAAGAAAGAAAGAAAGAAAGAAAGAAAGAAAAAGAAAGAAAGAAAGAAAGAAAGAAAGAAAGAAAGAAAGAAAGAAAGAAAGAAAGAACGAGTGTTGAAAGTAAGAAACAAAGAATGAGTGTAGAAAGACAAAGAATGAGTGTAGAAAAAATAGTATAGAAAGAAAGAACGAGTGTGGAAAGAAAGAGTGTAGAAAGAAAGAATGACTGTAGAAAGAAAGAATGACTGTAGAAAGAAAGAAAGAAAGAAAGAAAGAAAGAAAGAAAGAAAGAAAGAAAGAAAGAAAGAAACAAAGAAAGAAACAAAGAAACAAACAAAGAAAGAAACAAAGAAAGAAAGAAACAAAGAAAGAAACAAAGAATGAGTGTAGAAGAAATAGTTTAGAAAGAAAGAAAGAATGGGTGTGGAAAGAAAGAAAGGTGGAAAGAAAGAAAGAAAGAAAGAAAGAAAGAAAGAAAGAAAGAAAGAAAGAAAGAAAGAAAGAAAGAAAGAAAGAGTGTAGAAGAAAGAGTTTAGAAAGAAAGAAAGAAAGAAAGAAAGAAAGAATGTAGAAGAAAGAGTTTAGAAAAAAAGAACGAGTGTGGAAAGAAAGTGTAGAAAGAAAGAACGACTGTAAAAAGAATGACTGTAGAAAGAAAGAAAGAAAAGAAAGAAAGAAAGAAAGAAAGAAAGAAAGAAAGAAAGAAAGAAAGAAAGAAAGAAAGAAAGAAAGAAAGAAAGAAAGAAAGAAAGAAGATAAACTTATCTCTTTAAATGAATGATTTCTCTATTTATTGTATTTAATTTTTTTATAATTTGGTTTATTATAATTTGTCCTCACATTTGGGGAAATATATATATATATATATAAACACTGCAATACAGACAGAAGTTTCTGACTCATTACGGGAGCTAACCGCTTCATACAGCTTCTTTGCTAAAGGTCACGATGTGTGTAAGGTCAAGGTCGCTGACGTTCGAATGGAACAGATAGGTGGAGCTGCATGATACTACATGATACTGTAGCTCAGTAATTTAAGGCTCTGGGTTACTGATCAGAAGGGCAGGAGTTCAAGCCGGGGTGCTGTATCCTGACTGACCGGGGGTTACTTTTTTTTGAAGCTGGTTCTTTTCAAGGTTTCGTTTCTCATATCATCTCAGCAAATTCCTTCTCTACATCTACATTACATTTGCACGTAAGGAAGGAATTTGCTGAGATGATATGAGAAACGAAACCTTGAAAAGAACCAGCTTCAAAATAGGAACCGGTTCTTATTCATGGTTGAGGTTATCAGCACTTCACTGTGGACAAAACTGTTCATGGTGTTTACAAACCGCTGTAGCAGAATGTTTATATGAATTACAGTCCAAATTCTATCTTCATGCTTTTTAAATTGAAGCCTCCACAGTGTCCTCATGGAGCCGTCCTCAGGTGAGGATCCATTCAGATGGAGAAATAAGGCGGATCGTGAAAGAAGCAGGGGACAGGATCTTTCATCCAGAGCGACTTCTGATTATCATTTTACATTTACGGTTATGACATTTGGCAGACGCCCTTATGCAGAGCCTAGAAATTGAACATATAATGTGTTTTGCGTAGATATACAGTGATGTGAAAAAGTGTTTGCCCCCTTCTTGATTTCTTACTTTTGTGCATGTTCGTCACACTTCTATGTTTCAGATCATCAAACTAATTTAAATATTAGTAAAAGATAACACAAGGGGTCCCTGGTGGTCTAGTGGTTAGGATGCGGCGCTCTCTCCGCTGCGGCCCGGGTTAATTTAGAAATGACTTTATAACCTTTTCCAGACTGATAGATCTCAATTACATTCTTACTCATTTGTTTCTGAATTTCTTTGGATCTCAGCATGATGTCTAGCTTTTGAGGATCTTTTGGTCTACTTCACTTTGTCAGGCAGGTCCTATTTAAGAGATTTCTTAATTTTGAACAGGTGTGGCAGTAATCAGGCCTGGATCATCATCACTGCACCCCGCAACATTGTATACCCGCCACAAATGGACATTCGGTGTAACCCAGATGAGGATGGGTTCCCTCTTGAGTCTGGTTCCTCTCAAGGTTTCTTCCTTATGCCATCTCGGGGAGTTTTTCCTTGCCACAGTCGCCAGTCGCCACCGGCTTGCTCATCAGGGACAAACTTACTCATAAAGAACATATTCATTTTTAATCACCGCATTATCTGTGTAAAGCTGCTTTGAGACAATGTTCATTGTTAAAAGCGCTATACAAATAAAAATGAATTGAATTGAATTGAATTGGATGCGGCTAGAGAAATTGAACTCAGGTGTGATAAACCACAGTTTTAACAGGGCCATCTAGTTTTGGATTTAGTTTTCCCTCAATAATTAAAACCTTCATTTAACCACTGCATGTCGTGTTCACTTGTGTTATCTGTTACTTATATTTAAATTAGTTTGATGATCTGAAACATGTGACAAACATGCAAAAACATAAGAAATCAGAAATCAAACACTTTTTTCACACCACTGTAAATACAGATATGACTAGGTGAGGTATTAAAGCATTTGTTTTAGATTGGAAGAAAAAAGGCAGGGTTTTTTTTTTTTTTTTACGGAAAAATACCACATTTTTTTTTACAATTAGCGCTAGTGAGGTCCTGGGTTGTTGTGGTGGTTTGGATTTAGGTTGTTGGATAGTCTATTTTTTGGAGAAGAAAGAGAACCAAGGAATAAGTTAGACAATACTTCATGGCACGTACAAACAAAACTAAATTTGAACAAGAGCCAGAATGTACACGTCGTGCTGATAGTGCTGGAAGGTTTACTGCTGGGAATCCTTCCAAAATATTCCACTGGTTCCGGTGGTTCCTAGTGGTTGGATGCATATTTCATTGAAAAAACAAAAAAAACAACAAAAAAACAAAAAAAAAAAATGAAAAAAAAATAAAAATAAATATATATATATATATATATATATATATATATATATATATATATATATATATATATATATATATATATATATATATATATTTAATTGAATGTAATAGTTATTTGGATACAGATACAGTGTGTGTGTGTGTGTGTGTGTGTGTGTGTGTGTGTGTGTGTGTGTGTGTGTGTGTGTGTGTGAGGTATTTAGGTATTTAGGTGTGTGTGTGTTACTGGGGACTCAACAAAGTTAATCCACTTTGACCTTATTATTATTATTGCTGCTTGCAGATGCAGTATCTATTGATTACTGTCGTCTTCAAGATTTCTGACACACACACACACACACACACACACACACACACACACACACACACACACACACACACACACACACACACACGGAGCTTCCCCCAGTGAAGTGAATTCTTAGACTGTTTTCCAAACAGGTCAATGGTTTTAATTGCTTTATTTTTTATTTTTGTTGATGTTGTTTTTTTTTTGTTTTTTTTTCTCAGTCAAACCTCACCAAGCAGCAGAACGGCTTCAAGATCACTTTGAAAACCCTGGAAGACAACCTCCTCTCGCGCCTGTCTTCAGCTTCTGGAAATTTCCTGGGAGACACGGAGCTGGTGGAGAACTTGGAGATAACCAAACGCACAGCGGGCGAGATCGAAGAGAAGGTCGTTCAGTTCGCTCGGCGTCAGTCTAACACGTCAGATTATTTGGCGATTCGTTGAAAAGAAAATTCACTCTAAATGTGGACACCTAGCGATATGGCTGCTTTTTGAACATCCCATTCGACCCTTTTAGGAAGATGTTCCACTAGATTTTGGAGTGTTTGAGGAGATTTGTGCTCATTCAGCCACAAGGGTGTTAGTAGTCAGGGGAGTCAGGTAATGATCTAGGTGAGGTGAGGAGGCCTGGAGTACAGTCAGTGTTCCAATTGTTTAATAGGGTTGAGGTTAGAGCTCTATAGCAGGCCACTCAAGATCTTCCTTTCCATTCCATATAAAGTATATCTTTATAGAGGTGGCAATTGTCATGCTGGAACAGGTTTGGGTCTCCTATATAGTTGTCTGCCTTGAAATTTGGTGGTCCATATAGTGTATATTTTGTAGTGATGTTCTGACAACCAATCCAATATAAGTAATATTGGGGTCTAGGTGTAAAAGACAAAATATATTGGAGTTACAATTGTCGCCAGAAGTTACTCACAAATATTATAAGAGAAGTGTGTGTCTATGTGTGTGTGTCTCAGGTGAAAGAAGCAAAGATGACAGAAGCTGAAATCAACGAAGCGAGAGAACACTACCGTCCGGCGGCCGCCCGTGCCTCCCTCCTTTATTTCATTATGAACGACCTGAATAAAATCCATCCCATGTACCAGTTTGCTCTCAAGGTATCCCTCAGACTCCAGACCCTTTTTCTTCTTTAAAAGCCGTCACTATCACTCTTCTTCCTCTGGAAAGCGTTTTCCCGCTCTTTCGGCTGCTGCCATTTAATTTTACTCCCCTGTCAGACAATCACGAGCGTTCGGAAATGAAACGGGACGTTTGATTGTGACAAGGTGTCAGCTTTCAGTAGAGGAGTTTTTCCTGCGCATTAGCGGAAGATAGATAAAAAAAAAGAAAGAAAGAAAGAAAAAAAAACACAATTAAGTCGCTCGTTGTCTTTGTTCGGTGACATTCTCATATTTCGAGACCGTCACCATGCTGTGACAAAATACAATCTTTAGCGATCAGCAGAATTAATTGCTTTGTTCTTTTATACAAATTTATGCAAAAGGGGGAGGGGAAGGGGGGGGGGGGGGAAGGAGCGCGTAGAAACTTCCAGAACATCAAAATGGCTCATTTAACGCTGAGGTAAAACGGCTTCATGATGAATTGCTCAGCAGTGCAAATATTTAGAGCTGGTTTATGAGCTTTCCTTTTCCTTTGCTTGGTGTGTGTGTGTGTGTGTGTGTGTGTATATGTGTGTACTGTCAGGCCTTCAGTGTGGTATTCCAGAAAGCTGTAATGAAGGCGGCCCCAGACGAGGTGTTGAAGCAGCGTGTTTTGAATCTGATCGACAGCCTCACGTTCTCCGTCTTCCAGTACACCACCCGCGGCCTTTTCGAATGCGACAAGCTCACGTACACGGCGCAGCTCACGTTCCAGGTGCGCAGTTTTGTTCTCCCGTCCGATGTCTCGGAGTCTTCATAAGCATCTTTCGCCTCGTTTTCTTTTCCTCCCTCTCTCTCTTTATCTCGTGTGCTTTCTTTCTCTAAATCTCTACAGATTTTAGTGATGAATAAGGAAATCAACACTAATGAGCTAGATTTTCTGCTGAGGTATCCCGTCCAGCCTGGTGTAACGTCCCCCGTCGACTTCCTGTCTCATCATTCCTGGGGAGGAATCAAGGTAAAATGTCGCCGGAGATTAGACGCGCATCAGACGTAAAAGAGAGTGTCAAATGTGTACATTTGCACCTTAGATGATGAATTGCATAAGAGTTAGATCATTCAAGTCAAGTATGTGTGTGTGTGTGTGTGTGTGTGTGTGTGTATTCTTCCTGCATGTTCTTCATGCATGACTCAGTCTAGCTGTCCATTTTTGGAACAACCATGACACATAGCATAGCATTAGTGCCCCTAGGGATGACGCGAAGCAAAGTTTTACCCCCTTGTCTGATATAATAAGTAGCAAGCTAAAGCATCCTGGAAAGTACAAAGCATGTGAATATTTCACTCAGATCCAGTCTGGTTTCATTCGCTCGGCTCTCCATCCCGCCAGCTGTGTGACACACAAACTCCTCGTAATGCCTGATTTAGCCGTTATGCTTTTCGGATTTTATATTTAAAGTAACACCGTGTGAGTGTTTAGGAACTGCAGCATTAACTACTGGATTAAATCGAACGGCTTTTAGGCTCAAACTGTCTTTCCAGAAGAACAACTTCAGCATTAATTACTATAAAATCAAAGCTAAGCACTGTATTAGCAAAAACTAGCTGAATATAGTTCCAACGTTGGAAGCTCACAATTGCGTAAGGGCATCTTTGAATACAGTAGAATTACATTGTTCCATTCACTTGAACTAGGAGATCCTAACTTGTTCCAACATTGTGCGCATAGTCAGCTCCATGAAGATATGCTTTAAAAGGGTTGGAATGGAAAATCTTGAGTGGCTTTTTCTGGAGCTCAGATCTCAACCCTGTTGAAGACCGTAGGTTACGAATTGGAACGTTGACTGCACTCCAAAACTGTTCTGTCTGCAGAAAGATGCAGCTCTGCCTCTGCCATGTTAATCTGTATTCTATGTGACTCTCAGGAGGCACCTCGGTCTCCTTAGTGATGCGATACGTCACAGTCACCAAGCAGCAGTGGTGCTGAGAGAACGCGCTCGAGAAACAGTTTAGCGAGAAGAAATCAATATCCATATCAAATATTAGTAACAAATAGTCACTTTCTAAATAATAAAGGAATAGCACATCACCTAGTGAAATGAGAAGTGTACAGTCTTTTGTGAAATACTATATATACACACGTGTATATATATATATATATATATATATATATATATATATATATATATATATATATATATATATATATATATATATATATACACGTGTGTGTGTGTGTGTGTGTGTGTGTGTGTGTGTGTGTGTGTGTGTGTGTGTGTGTTTATGTTTATATGTTAATAGATTTCACAGTACATATTTACAACCAAGCAAAGGGCATTGGTAACAGAATTGCTAAAACAAAGCATAGATAGAGAGATAAATAGACAGGGTAGATAGATAGATAGACAGACAGACAGACAGACAGACAGACTGACAGGGTAGACAGACAGACAGACAGACAGACAGACAGACAGACAGACTGACAGACAGACAGACTGACAGGGTAGATAGATAGACACAGACAGATAGATAGACACAGACAGACAGACAGACAGACAGACAGACATGGTAGATAGATAGACACAGACAGATAGATAGACACAGACAGACAGACAGACAGACAGACAGACAGACAGACATGGTAGATAGAAAGAGACAGACAGACAGACAGACAGACAGACAGACAGACAGACAGACAGATAGATAGATAGACAGACATGGTAGATAGAAAGAGACAGACAGACAGACAGACAGACAGACAGACAGACAGACAGACAGACAGACAGACAGACAGACAGATAGATAGATAGATAGATAGATAGATAGATAGATAGATAGATAGATAGATAGATAGATAGATAGATAGACAAGCATTTTTTTCATGACAGTTTGTTTTTAATTTAGGAAAATATTCAGTATATTGTCAATTATTGAAATAATTGTGGGGGAAATAATTATTTGATCCCCTGCTGATTTTGTAAATTTACCCCCTTACAAAGAAATGAACAGTATAAAATTTTTATGCTAGATTTATTTCAACAGAAAAAGAAATTCCACAAGGCTGGAATGGGCTACAAGACCATCAGATTGTTGCCTTGGGTGTATTTTTTTGGTCATTGGCATGCTGGAAGACCCGTCCATGACCCATCTACAGTGTTCTGGCTGAGGGCAGGAGGTTCCCATCTAAGATTCTACAGTTTATGGCCCTGTGCATGTGGTGACGTCTTCCTGTAGCAGAGAAACAGCCTCAGAGCAGAATGTTTGACAGTGGGGAAAATGTTCTTAGGGTCATATTCAGCATTTTTCTGCCTCCAAACATATGACGGGTCTGTTCATGTACATTCTTTGCAGAGAGAGCTTGGTGTGTTACCAATGGTTTTCTTGGTGAGCTCTCTTCAGATCATTAACACTCTCCTCCCATGTAATTCTGGGCTGATCCCTCACCTTTCTCAGAATCATGCTTACTCATGAGGTGAGATTTTGTATGGAGCTCCAGCAGGGCGATCGACTTATCTTGTATTTCTTTCATTTTTTTAATTATTGCTCCAACAGTGGTCTTTTCCTCAACAAGGTTTTTTGCTTATGGTCTTGTAGCTCATTCTAGCCTTGTGCAATCTTGTCCCAGATGTCGAGAGGTTTGAATGGAAGAGGTTGATTTTGTGACTGGTGTCTTTTATGCACATAATGAGTTAATATTAGAAGTTCTTTCTTAAAGAGACAGAACTTATTTGGGTGTGTGGAGGTCAGGATTCTTGCTGGTTGGTACGGGATAAAATACTTATTTCACTCAATCAAATACAAATTAATTTCTATATAATATTCATTTATTATATTTTTCAGGATTATATTATTTTTTTCTTCAATATAAAAAATATAAAAATTATAGACTGTTCATTTCTTTGTACGGGGGTAAATTTACTAAATCAGGGGATCAAATAATTAATTAGATCTTCCTTTTTTTCCAATCTATCTTTTTTTTTTCTTTTTCTTTTCTTATCTTCTATCAGAAATCTGGAGCCCACCGTAAATTAGAACGAACTTCACAATACCAAGGCTTTCCCTTTTATTTTCGCTTCGTCGGCACTTTGCAACTCTTCATTGTGAAGAAACTCGATAATGTTTACTCAGCAATTTAAAGAGTCTAAAGACAATTTGCTTTGCTATTATATTAAATTAACACCCAAACACCCACCCCTAAACCTCGCTGGGACTTCTTTTGTTGGCAGTTTTTTTTTTTTTGTTCTTTCTTTTTTTAGCAGTTCGACAAGGCTCATTCAGCAATTATGGCACCTGCGTGCATGTAATATACGATGCGCTGCAATTATTATAAATATAATGTATAATGTGCATTCATTTATTCTTAGGACCTGTGAAATTTTGAATGACTAGTAGGTGCACTGTAATGCACACTCTGTTCATCTATCTGTCTGTCTGTCTGTCTGTCTGTCTGTCTACCTTATCTATCTGTCTGTCTGTCTGTCTGTCTGTCTGTCTGTCTGTCTGTCTACCTTATCTATCTGTCTGTCTGTCTGTCTGTCTGTCTGTCTGTCTGTCTGTCTGTCTGTCTGTCTGTCTACCTTATCTATCTATCTATCTATCTATCTATCTATCTATCTATCTATCTATCTATCTATCTATCTATCTATCTATCTATCTATCTATCTATCTATCTATCTATCTATCTATCTATCTATCGTCTATCTGTCTGTCTGTCTGTCTACCTTGTCTGTCTGTCTGTCTGTCTACCTTATCTATCTATCTATCTATCTATCTATCTATCTATCTATCTATCTATCTATCTATCTATCTATCTATCTATCTATCTGTCTGTCTGTCTGTCTGTCTGTCTGTCTGTCTGTCTGTCTGTCTGTCTGTCTGTCTACTTTGTCTGTCTGTCTGTCTACTTTGTCTGTCTGTCTGTCTACTTTGTCTGTCTGTCTGTCTGTCTGTCTGTCTGTCTGTCTGTCTGTCTGTCTGTCTGTCTGTCTGTCTGTCTGTCTGTCTACTTTGTCTATCTATCTATCTATCTATCTATCTATCTATCTATCTATCTGTCTGTCTGTCTGTCTGTCTGTCTGTCTGTCTGTCTGTCTGTCTGTCTGTCTGTCTGTCTGTCTGTCTGTCTGTCTACTTTGTCTGTCTGTCTGTCTGTCTACTTTGTCTGTCTGTCTGTCTGTCTGTCTACTTTGTCTATCTATCTATCTATCTATCTATCTATCTATCTATCTATCTATCTATCTATCTATCTATCTATCTATCTATCTATCTATCTATCTATCTATCTATCTATCTATCTATCTATCTATCTATCTATCTATCTATCTACTCGTATGTGCTAATAACCTCCACTCTTCTGTGAACATGTTCCAGATGTTGAAGATTTGTGCTCAATCAGCACAAGGGTGTTAGTGAAGGTGCTGATGTAGAGTAACGAATGTCTGAGGTGCAGTCAGGGTTCCAGTTCAGGTGTTCAATAGGAATTGAGGTCAGAGCTCTATAGCAGGCCACTTAAGAGCTTCCACTCCAACTCCATGTAAAGTATGTCTTAATGGAGCTGGCTTTGTGCACATGGGCATTGTCATGCTGTCACGTTTTGTGTAGGTTCATCAATGTGTCTTAATAGTAAGAATCAACTAATAATAATGAAAATAAATAAATAATTGGAGTTCAAAAATAATTTATTGGAGCCAAGAAATCTCATTAAAACCGGCTATTATATGTTACTGTTTTTTTTCTTGTCTCAGGCACTTTGTATGATGGACGAATTCCGTAACCTGGACCGGGACATTGAGGGCTCAGCAAAGCGCTGGAAGAAGTTTGTGGAGTCCGAGTGTCCGGAGAAAGAGAAGTTCCCTCAGGAGTGGAAGAACAAGAGCTCACTGCAGAGGCTGTGCATGATGCGAGCGCTGCGGCCCGACAGGATGACGTATGCCGTCAGGTCGGTTCGCTCGCCCAAATCAACCGTTGAGCTATTTGATCGACAAGGCATTCATTAGCAAAACAGATTCGATTCTGACCATGTCATCGTTGCACAGTCTGTAAAACCTTGATTATTTACTCTTATCTGGCTTGAGCTTTGTGTACACCAGCTGCATGACTCAGGTTGTCAGAGGCTGGAGAATTGTGATTAGCTGGCTTGAGGCTGTAATAAATATCCCTGGGTTTCTGCAGGCATGGATGAGTAAGCGTACAGAATACTCTGTGCACAAGCATTTCTCAGCAAGCTTAGTTACTTCCGGTGCAGAGCTGGTTGATTGTGTCACTATTGGCAATAATTATGCGGTGGTGCTGTTTACAAGATCTTTCCCACATTTGAGTATTTGGCGTGGTGTGTAAAACATAGAAACCACCAAATGGGGACTTAACAATAATTAAAAATATTGGTTAGGTCTTCACAAACAGATAGATAGATAGATAGATAGATAGATAGATAGATAGATAGATAGATAGATAGATAGATAGATAGATAGATAGATAGATAGATAGATAGATAGATAGATAGATAGATAGATAGATAGATAGATAGAGACACAGACAGAGACACAGACAGACAGACAGACAGACAGACAGACAGACAGACAGACAGACAGACAGACAGACAGACAGATAGATAGATAGATAGATAGATAGATAGATAGATAGATAGATAGATAGATAGATAGATAGATAGATAGACAGAGACACAGACAGACAGACAGACAGACAGACAGACAGACAGACAGACAGACAGACAGATAGATAGATAGATAGATAGAGACGGACAGACAGACATGATAGATAGATAGATAGATAGATAGATAGATAGATAGATAGATAGACAGACAGACAGACAGACAGACAGACAGACAGACAGACAGACAGACAGACAGACAGACAGACAGACAGACAGATAGATAGATAGATAGATAGATAGATAGATAGATAGATGGAATTAAATACAAAGAACAAGAACGACATATAACAGGAAAGGTCAAGTGACTCAATACTTTTGGAAATATTGTGCATATAATACTTTATGAAAGTAATGTCATCGGCTGAGGTTCTACCCAAAAAACAGCATTAAGTGCGTAAAGTCTGTTGATCTTCTCCTAGAAACAAAATACATAAACAAAAATTCAATAAAACATTATGTAGGTAATCCAAATTATACCCCTTGTGTAAATGCGCCGTATGCAACTAACAGTGTGGGCAAACAGCATGTTTCTAACGTATCTCTCTGAATAAAAGTCCTCTCTCTTGCTTCCCCGGATAGAGATTTTGTGGAGGAAAAGCTGGGCAGCAAGTACGTGATGAGTCGCTCGGTAGACTTCGCCGTCTCCTTTGAAGAATCGGGAGCGGCCACGCCCATGTTTTTCATCCTCTCTCCTGGAGTCGATCCACTGAAGGACGTGGAGAAACATGGTACAGTTGCTTTTTCAGACTTTTTCCTTTCGCTTGACAGTTTCGAGACGAAACTTTTTAATGGCCTCATGTTCAAATCCACGGTGCCTGATCGACTGCTGTTCCGGGAGATGTTTCAGTAACAGAAAATACCAGTTTGCAAAAAAAAAAAAGTAAAGAAAATAGATGCATCAGGAGGCCCCCTCTGGTTGTCAGTGCATCTTGCGATTCTAAAAGGGGAATTTCTTACAAGGCTCTTACGAGGAGGAGTCTTGGGATCGATTAGGCATAGGTGTGTGTGTTTGTGAGCACGCACCAGTGTGACTAATCGAATCATTGACCAAGTGCACCGCGATCAATTAGTCCACAAAGAGAGATCCTTCGACTATCGTAATTATACCGACTGTGTACATGTGAAATGCGTAAGTTAACGTTGCTTGGTGAAGCAGCTGCTGAATGAAAATGCGTCTTTGCAGGTCGGAAGCTCGGCTACACGTTCGACAACCGGAACTTCCACAACGTGTCTCTTGGCCAAGGCCAGGAGGTGGTGGCTGAAAAAACTTTGGACCTAGCAGCACGTGAAGGCCATTGGGTAATATTACAGGTAAAAGCACAGGTTTTGGTGTTTCAACTCACTTTTACCCCCCAAAAAAAGAAATCCACTTCCTGTTGCCCTTTTTAAGAGCAGTTAACCTGCATTTAGGGGATCAGCAGCCACCTCGCCATTGGAATTCGGTTATGAGTTGTAAGTATGCTAATGTCTTGGTCAGCACTGTGTGTGTGTGTCTCACCCGGTCGCCCAGGCTTCCTTTCTAGTGATTAATGACTCATTTGGTGTGCCAGAATAGTAGGGGAGAGGAATGTGTCCTTACTCCAAGCCAGCATGATGGCCCAACCCCAGGGAGAGAGACGTACTCTACTAATGAGTCTATTAGGTTGCTTCTACTCCATCCAAATGTCAGTGTGAAAACACTCTCCGCTCTCCTGCGCAGCTGCTTATTATGGGTATTAGTTTGGAATCCTTCCAAGCGCTTTTGAAAAATGACATATTTGCCAAATGCATATGGTTCGACAGACAAAAGGATCAGCATGCTAAGAAAAGGCTGCCTT
Source organism: Silurus aristotelis (assembly GCF_946808225.1). Lineage (NCBI taxonomy): Eukaryota > Metazoa > Chordata > Actinopteri > Siluriformes > Siluridae > Silurus > Silurus aristotelis. The sequence goes on from NC_139585.1 coordinate 24,729,680, forward strand.
GAATACCGGGTAATTTGCTGAGGTGGGGGGGGTTCAGATAAATACCGGGGTAACGGCGAACGAAATGCAGAGTGCATCCATACAGATGGATTACATCGCCGTATCTCCTCACGACAGGACCGCATTTTTACTTCCGAAAGAAAGCACCGGTACTAAATTTCTAATGGCTGGTATTGGCAGCTGGAATCGGCAACAGCATTCTTTCTTTAAAATCCGCAAGCTTCTTCACGGGGTGTACTTCGGGGACCTCTCGCCAAAAGACTAGCGTGCGTTTAATTACTTCTGCAGAACATTGCCGAACAGCGCGTCCCGTTCTCTTCGCCCTCCCATAAGAGAGCGTCCGACACTACTTTTAACGCACAAACTGCCCATTCTACCATCCATCTGTTCCACAGAAGGAAAAAAAAAAGGAAAAAAAGTTCAAGAAAGCTCAGTGGGTCAATGGAAAGTTCCCCTCCAGTGAAGGTTAATTATATTGCAGCACACAGAGCCCGGTCGAGCAAAATGCAGAAATCCACTTGCTGTGGCGAGGCAATCAATTGCAGAGATTGGAAGAGAAAATCCACAGTCTTGGGAATCAAGTGACCTAAACCGGCTAAACCGCGCTCCCCCAAGCACCCCACCCTCCGCCTCATTGTTGTGAAATGTACTCTTAAAGGCCTACGATGAGCAGCTTATATGAGAGCATCAGAAAGGAACAAGGTCAGCTAGCTCAGGGCAGGAGAAACCCATTATCGGAGAAAAAGGCAGCCTTGGCGGCATTCCACTTTAAGTGGAAGTTTTTCCGAGGAAAGGAGGCGACATCGCGGTTTCCTCTCAGACCGCGTCGTCAATTATCACGTTGGCATCCGGATGCCAGTTCGAACGCCAAAAAAACACGCCGTTAGTCGAAGCTGTCATTTGATTCCGACGCCCAAGTTCTGTTCTGACAGCACCCCCCCCCCTCCTGATTATTTAATTATGTTGTTAACAGGTTGTGCCTAATGAATCAGACACAGTAATTGTATAATCACTTCATACGGCTCCAAAGCCGCTGATTGCAAACTCCGACACATCTCCTCTTCCACGAATGCAGACAGCGCAGATGTAGCTCTCCCTGCTGGGCGAGCGCCTGATAAGCCGACGTGTTTAGCCAGGGGAAGGTGGAAAAAAAATTTTTTTGAGAAAAGGACACACTCTGCGTGCTGGCGAAGCCGCGATGACGCGCAATAACAGCGAGTACGCGTTGTTAACAGCAATCAAAACACCACTTCTCCGACGCCACGGATAACGTCTTCCGAGTGCCGAGAACATCGAGGGTCGGCACTTTCTCGATCGCGGGAAAAAAAACTCGTTTTCACTTTGCTCTCTGTCAACGCGTGGCCTTTTGGAACAATGCTTTCATTTGCTCTGACGAGTTCGCAGTTGGTGTTTTTTTTCTATAGCGGTGTGATTTTTTTCTATAGCCTTTCCATCGCCAGGAATGCGAATCTCTTACCGACTTCGTTTTTGTATTCAGCGTGTTTAAGTGCTGTTCCGTCTAAAAAAAATGACAACAGACACCTTCTGCCGTACACCGAAATTAGCAGACGTCTTTGCAGAGTCACCATCACCGGATCAGTATTCAGTTCACACCCCGGCATGCCTACGCTAAGACCTGGCTCATTTCTATTCCGAGCGAAAGCAGAATGAGCACTTCAGGGCCTGTAGTTAGCGGAACCGCTCAGCCGGATGGTTCATTCAGGATCGTCCTCTGTGCCATTGTCCAGTCTGTAAACAAAGTATCCGGTTGTCAGGTCAACATTTTCATAATAGTAATGGGCTACACGTGTACAGTATACTCGAGATACACTATGTGAACAAAAGGGACTCCTGATTTTCACAGCCAGTACGTGGTTTTTCAACAAACTCTTCCCACAAAGCTGAAGCTGCACTGTTTTATAGAATGGTGTAGCATTACCTTTACTTTAAGTAGAAGATCTAAACCTGTTCCTGCATGCCAATAAACCTGTGCACAAAGCCAGCTCCATGATAACATGGTTTATATGGGTTGGATTGGACGAACTTAAGTGGCCTGCTTTGGAGATCTGACCTCAACCCTAATAGAATCATCTGGTCTATTAATACCTGACTTTATTAACACTCTTGTGGTGCATCTACTAGGAGAATGGAGGTCCTTATAACAGCAAATGAGATGTGCATCTCCATAATGTTACCAATGTAATGGGATAAGATTCACCCCCTATTACAATGCTATTCAATTAAATATGGTACAGATAGTTCATTTTTAATACTTTAATTCAGACAGACAGCGACTCATCAATTTACTTAAGTGCCTTCTGGCCCTTTCACAAACAGGCCTTTGTAGTGCAAAAATCAAGACTTTCCTTTCCTGTTCTGTCTCCAGGAAAATGCAGCTCTGCCTCTGCCATGTTATTCTGTATTCCATGTGATTTGATTCGTTTGCAGAACATCCACCTGGTGGCCAAATGGCTGGGCACTCTGGAGAAGAAGCTGGAGCAGCACGGTGACGCGAGCAGCCCGGACTTCCGAGTGTTCATCAGTGCCGAGCCTTCGTCCTCTCCCGAGGGTCACATAATCCCGCAGGGCATTCTCGAGAACTCTATCAAAATCACCAATGAGCCACCGCTGGGCATGCATGCCAACCTACACAAAGCCTTGGACAACTTTAACCAGGTAGTCCAAGACAAGGAACATTGCAGTGTTACACACATAATTTCCTCTTAAAATTTTCTTTAGGCTTCTCCCATTAGGGGTCGCCACAGCAGACCATCCGCATGTTTGATTTGGCACATGTTTTTACGCTGGATGCCCTTTCTAATGCAATCCTCCCCATTTATCCGGGCTTGAGACCGGCACTAAGGCTTGTGCAACCCTAATGGCTGGGGTCGGTTCCCTGACCGGGGATCGAACCCGGGACGCAGCGGTGAGAGCGCTGCATCCTAACGACTAGACCACCAGGGAACCTAATTTCCTTTCATTCTTAAGTTCTGTAAAGCTGCTTTTAGACAAGGTCTATCGTGAAAAGCGCTAAAGAAACAAACTTGCAAACTTGAACATCTGGTGCACGTGGAACATACGGAGCGGCGAGTTTCCCTCCATCATGTTCCAATTACAGATGTTTGTTTTGAGCATATCCGAGACAGAACCTCTGGACTGCTGCTCTTTATCGCCCTGATAATCACAGTCGAATAAACGGTTCGGGAATCTCGTCATAACTAATGATTTGAATTCTGCATGCCTTTATTCAAGAGCTCATTTTTTGCTTGCAGAGCTGATGGTTATCAATCAGATAAAACGCTATAGCAGCATGTAGCTTTTCTCTGTTAAATGACTTCCTGTCAGCAGCCTTGAAAGCAAATCGATGCTTATAGGAGGAAAAAAAAAAAGGAAAACGTGACCCAAGTGCACTTACCGGTTTTAGGCAGCTGCAATAATACTGGGGGAAATGACAACTGCTTTAACGTCGACCTTTTCAGCAAGACAGACCTGACCCCAATATGTTCAATTAAACAATGACTGTTCACAGCAGGGACATTTTTGTATAGTTTTTATTGAACTGGAATGTTCTGGTAAAAATTGTTATTGCTGTTAATATGATTTAATTTTAATATATAGAATTAATCATTTTCTTTTTTTTAAAACTAACATATTTCCTTTGATGTGCAAGAAATACATTTCCGAAAGCAGAGCATCACATTACGATATAACAGTTTTTTATGGATTTTATCATGAATAATATTCAGATGCTTACAGTGCAAAAAAAAAAAACAATTCCTAATTATTTTTTCTTTTAAATAATGTCACATTTAAATGCTGTAGATCATTTACACATTTTAATATTGCACAAAGGGAATAATACTTAATGCAGAGTTTTCACATGACGATTTCATCATTCAAAGCAGCCCCAGATCATTACAAAACCACCACCATGTTTGACTGTTGAAATGATCTTTTTTTTTTACAAAGTGCTGTTTTAGTTGTTTTAGTTGAAACACCTTCTAAAAGCATCTCATGAATCTACATAATATTTGCTTATAAGATTATCTTATTTGTAATCAAGATGTTTTTGATTATTTTCCATGCCTTTGAACTTTTCCATGGTTGCCATTTTTGCCCGGTCTCTTCCTTATTGGTGAATCTTAAAAGAGCATGCGAGGCGTGTTCTTCTGTAGATGTTGTTATGGGTTCTTTTATGAGCTCCTCGACGAATCCTTGTCCACTTCTATGAAGATTCACTGTTCCAAGTTTCCTCCATTTTAGCATAGTGGCTCTCACTGTGGTTCTCTGCAGTCCCAAAGCCTTGAAAATGGCAATGGAAAATTGTAACATTTTCAAGACAGATACATGCTTTTTTGAGATCTTTCAGTGTGGTTCACTCTGTCAGACAGGATCTATTTAAGTGTTTTCTTGATTCAGCAGGTCTGGCAATAATCAGGTCTAAATGTGGCAAGTAAAATTTAACTCCGGTTTCCAAAAAAATGACCAAACACCAATGGTGGACGAAGTACACAAACCATGTACTTGAGTTGAAGTAGAGATACAGTAGATAAAAGTTTACTCCAGTAAAAGTCCTCTTTCAGTTTAAATTTTCACTTGAGTGAAAGTACAAAAGTATTTCCTTCAATTGTACTTAAGTATTCGAACTATGATTTATTAAGGCTATAATGTTCCTATTATCATTTTTGTTACAGTTGCTAAATGAACTCAGTTTATGTGAAAAAAACTCTAATGTGACTCTCAGCCCACTGATCTATTAATAGTTAATATTAATGACATTATAATAATAGTTAATATCAATAAGTCCAACACCGATTGATATCTATTCAAATTATCATGAGCCCAAAACGTTCAAAGAAGGTACAACCTCACTACTTCAAAACAAAAAAATCTTCCATATTTGTATCCGCTCATAAATAAAACAGAACGACTGATTTTGCTAACTGTACAATAGTTGAGTGAAATGTAAGAGATTTGACTTTGAAATGTAGTTTAAGTCAAATCTCTCTCCAAATGGAAATATTTCAGTAAAGTACTGATCCGTGAAAAAGCAACTCGAGTACAGTAATAATTCATTTAATTCATTACTGTACACTACTTTCAATCACCCCATTATTTTGGGGTCAGACAGGTTCAACCACCTTTTTTTACCACCTTAATAAACGAAATCATCATTTAAAAACTGTATAATAATACTGTTAAACTGTAATAATTGCTATATAATGTCTTTCTTGTAATGCCATGCTCCAGCAGTAACAGTGCTACAGTTCCTTACAAGGACATTATTCTTTCTAATATGTATTTATATTATTATTAATATAAATGATTATTAATATTATTATTATTATTCTATATATTATTATAAATTTCTACGAATTTTTACTTCAGGAAAAGGTGCCACTTTCTCAGCTCTCAGCCGTGTGCGCTAGAGGAGGAATGCAGTGCTTTCGGTTGTATTCACCCCAGTGTTGCTGTGTTCGGAATCCTAATGTGTCTGAATGAGAGGCTGCATAACTCCGCCTTTAGTCGAGCTCTCGTGTCCGACATACTAAGTCGCCTATATCCTGCGCCGCATGAAGCCTGTAGAGGAGGCCCTCCTCGTTTAAACGCTGTTCCTCCGATGTCCGTTTGAGCCGATTTCCTGTGAGACCAGTTGCCATTTGTTTTATTTTCACGCTCACCTCTTCGCTGAATTTCTCATTAGAGTCATCTTTATAGTGAGCTGTGAGAAAAAAAGCTGGATTGTTAAGCACACTGATAAGCGATAAAAAAAAAAGAAAAAAAGCAGCATTGGATCTGGTCCGATCGCTTGCCTGTGCAAATAAAATTGACTTTGCTGGGAGCTGCGATGGAAATTAGAGAGTCGGTTCAATCATCATCACAATATTATTAAAATTATTTTCAAAATAGCAACAATAACTGTATTTCTATGAATGTATTTGTCCGTGCCTAAATTAATCCACCTCTTTATAGCATCGTTATGATGCCAAAAAACATTAATCTTACCAAAAACGCAGGGCGCCGCCTAACAGACCTGTATCTCATACAGTGTGAATGAATGGCATCACTGAAGCAAGAAACCTGATACACACATTCTGATAATTTAACAAGTCTCCTTTCACTGTAGCCACAGCTGCACCAGCCCACATACATCATCGCTAGTTTAGATGTTAACCCCATAAAATTGATTTATGAGCAATTTTTCTACGCTAGCAATTTTTTCCATGCTAGCAATTTTTCTACTCTAGCAATGTTTCTACGCTAGCAAATTTTCCATGCTAGCAATTTTTGTACGCTAGAAACTTTTTCCATGCTAGCAATTTTTCCACGCTAGAAAGTTTTTCCATGCTAGCAATTTTTCCACGCTAGAAAGTTTTCTACGCTAGCAATTTCTATACGCTAGCAATTTTTCCATGCTAGCAATTTTTCTATGCTAGAACGTTTTTCCATGCTAGCAATTTTTTTACGCTAGCAATCTTTCCATGCTAGCAATTTTTCTACGATAGCAATTTTTCTACGCTAGCAATTTTTCCATTCTAGCAATTTTTCCATGCTTTTAGGTTTCTTTCCTGGGAAATTGAAATAAAGGCAAATTGTGGGCTTTTGTTTAAATTCCGCAAGAAAGAAAACCGTATAAATGGTTCATAAAAAAGCCTAAAAAAACGACAGCTTTTGAACACTTTTCCTGATGATGTCCAGCTTTTCTCGATAATTCAGTCAAGTGTAGCCAAATCAATTTCCCTTGCAGTTATTGTGGAATGACAAAAACAGCTATTAAATCCACACGAATATATTTGAGCTTTTGAACAGCTACATTTATGGTTTGCGAGTTCTGACGATGTGAGTTCTGTAAAAATGCTGACACGATTGGACGCCTTCTAGATGGCCTTGGAGTCAGCAAGCTGCAATCTGATTGGTCAAAGCAACAGCTTCAAGCAACACGGATTTGAATGTACTAAGAGCCTGCGTTGTTTATTTCTGCATGTGATGTGACGGCTGAAACCTGATTGGATAGACACTCTAACCTGAAATTACGCTCTATGAAATAAAGAGAATAGACTATTGGGAATAATTTGCTACTTATTCATGGGCAAAAGCATATTTAACCATAAGTCATAAGTGATTCTGATGGCTTGCTACTGGTATTTGTATTGGTATTGTATAGAGAATTAAATTAATTAATACAATTACTTAAATCATATGTTCATCCTAAATCCTACTTAAATATGTTTTAACAATTCATGGATAAAAGCTCTCGATCGCATGTCATTTGGGAGGAATTTACAATTTGGCGGTGTCTCCACTCCTAATTTCCTCTAATCACGTGCTGTTTTTTTTCTTTCCAGGACACGCTGGAGATGTGTGCACGCGAAAACGAGTTTAAAGGCATCCTGTTTGCCCTGTGCTACTTCCACGCCGTGGTGGCCGAGCGGCGAAAGTTTGGGCCTCAAGGCTGGAACAGGAGCTATCCGTTCAACACCGGAGACCTCACCATCTCAGTCAACGTCCTCTACAACTACCTGGAGGCCAACAGCAAGGTGAGGAGCGAGCGCCTCGGTCAGCCGCGCCACAAACGGATTTGGCGCAGGAAGCGAAGAGCGGGGGTGGGGGGGAAGTGTGGAAGAACGAGCGAATATGAAAGAAGGTTAAAAACAAGGCTCGTTGACATATGCCCTGCGTGCAGAAAAGCTAGTCAGGCTTTTTTCTGAAGCTGGTGAAATTACCCTTCTCTACCCACACGCCAGCCCACTCCAAATCGAAAAAGCGCTGGCGCCGTTGCGCATTCCAGGGGTCGCTTATACGCGAGCAAAACCGCGTTTCCATTAGCCGCACTTGAAAAAACTCTAGTCTTCGTAGCGCCGACTGGTTTTCGGATATTGCATTTACGCTACAATTAAATCATTTGTGTAATCGGCAAAAAACAGACATCCGGTAACGAGTGTTGCGTTCAGCTTCCGAGCCTGGTAGATTGCCATGCAGCCTGAGTATCCCTCCCCTACTTCATCCGACATCCCCAAAGAGCTCGTATTTTACACCTCTTACCTAGAAAAGCACTTCATCTGTCAGCTGTGTGTCGGACTGTACATATTAGCTTAATCACATTACACACAGCAAGAGCTCAGGCATGAATTGCTGCTAGAGGAGCCCAGAGGCAGCTATTTTTAACAGGAGTATATACACACTATATGAGCTAAATTTGTTGAACACCTGCCCATAAAATTGGTATTTTAAACATCCTACTCCGCATTAAGTCCCCATTCGCTGTTATAATAACAGTCAGCGTTCCGACTCGTTTCAAAGGTATTCAGTAATGTTGAGGTCGGAGCCCCATAGCAGGCCACTCAAGATCTTTCATTCCAACTCAATTAACGGAGGTCATATGAACTTCACACAATGCAGATCTTTCTTCGTATTTTCAGCCAAGGGTCAGTGCAGGGTCAGCCATGATACATACTGTAAGGTTAAGGGCTACGGTTAAAGCGCCGAAGATTGGCAGCTTCCGATCAATAACCCAGAGCCTTAACCACCGATCTACCACTTCCTCCATATCTTTATGGAGCTCTGTGCACATTGTCATGCTGGAGCAGGTTTGACTCTCCTAGTTCAAGCAAAGGGAAACTTTTTACTTCCACCACATGTCCACCAAAGACATCTTATGGCTGGAAAATGTCTGATGTCCCATTAATTTTATTGGGCATTTGGTGCAACCCAGATGAGGAGGGGTTCCCTCTTGAGTCTGGTTCCTCTCAAGGTTTTTTCCTTATGCCATCTCGGGGAGTTTTTCCTTGTCAAAGTTGCTCATCAGTTACAAACATACTTACAAAGAACATATTTACGTTTAATCACCACATTATCTGTGTTAAGCTGCTTCGAGACAATGTTCATTGTTAAAAGCGCAATACAAATAAAAATGAATTGAATTGAATTGAATTAATTTCATGTATGCTGTCCATAATAATCTAATGGTAAGTTTCTAAACCCGATCCCTTTTTATCATAAACAATAAATAAACTATTTTGTTCCGTTCTGCAAAAAAATGACATATTTTGGAACACTTCATTATAAGGGGTCGTCTGCATTCGATATCAATTCATAGCTGATTAATAGCATATGATTAATTATTGCAGCAATTTTGCAACCAACGTATTACACTTAAAGCGGTTCATATCTATACTCAGTGTATATTGAAGGTTTTAGGAGCTACGTTTTGGAAATGCACATGATCCCGAACCTACATTTGGAATTTAAATAAAAATCTATTTTGTATATATATATATATATATAATATTTCTCTTTCTTTTTTTTCTTTTTCTTTTTCTCCATGGATATCCAAAAACCTGCCAAGCTCATTTAGTGTTTCTGACTCTAGGGTTCTCTCTCTCTCTCTCTCTCTCTCTCTCTCTCTCTCTCTCTCTCTGCCCCCCCCCCCCCCCCCCCCAAGGGCTATGTCAATATTTAAACAAAGGAACGTTACTCGTATTTAAGGTCGGCTTATGCTGCCGCTGAGGTTGATTTTCTGAGCGGCCTCTAACGAATATTAAAATCGCCCGAGTTTCACACCAGATTTGAGTCGAGAAGTCAGTGAGAACCTTGGACCGGTATTCTTCCTCCCTTTAAATGCTGTTCAATAGCAAAAACGTATCATTTTGTATAGTACATTTATTGTCCTTTCTTCAAAACTTAATATATCAACAGATACTAAATGGAGGTTATGAAACACTAATATGTGTGTAGCATATTAGCAATTTTAACACACATACTACTAACGATGTTTATTTCTCTTTTTTGTTATAAACACGCTTTCCTAGAGGAATCTGGCAGGTAAGCTGACCAACATTCACGTTATAACTACAAATCGCTTTCATTTCAAATGGATGATACTATTGATTCATTAATGAAGGATTCTGTATAGAATATCACAGCCCATTACATGTGGATTGTGTCTCTGAGGTTGCCAGATTTTAGCTGAGAAAATACACTCGAGTCAACTGAGAACCTTTAGACATAAGGGTTGCTTTTAATCCTGCAAATAAAAAAATAAAAAAGGAGGAGGAATGCAAAGTGGAAAAAGAAAGCAGAAAGAAAAAAAAAGCTGAAAGAAAATTGTAATGATTCATTACATTCATCACAACGCAACGAGAACAATAATAATAATGAACAAGAATAATAATTATTATTATGTAGGTGCTCATGAAATCACTTGATCCAGCAATTGTACTGATTCAAGATTTTATTTGTCACGAACACAGTTATATACAGAATACGACCCGCTGTGAAACGTCACCTGATGAAAATTGCGCATTAAATTAAAGTAACCATAAATAAATATAATGTAATGAAAGTAATTAGAAAATAAGATAAAACATGAGCGGTTAGCATAGAGGTTATTTATGGCATTTATCCAATACGACAATGATCTCAGTTATACTGAACAGCTAAGCACTTAAGTGTTAAGGGCCGTGCTGGGGGGCCCGGCGGTGCTGGGATTTAAACCCTTGAACTTTTCAATCAGAAGTCCAACATCTTATCCACTCAGTTACCACTCCTCGTGGTTATGTCACACTAATGTGTGTGCAGGACATAAGCAGTTTAAACATGCTTTATAATAATGCTATGCTGTCCTATGGAAAAAAAATGGCCTATGCTATGCTATGCTATGCTATGCTATGCTATAATAAAAAGAACCAGAATACGCTGAGGAACTGCAACCCAACAATTTGTAATGAAAGTAAAAAAATAATAATTTATACAACTTAAATAAATATACATATTGTTATATATGAAGTGAAAAGAAATTGCAGCAGTGAACCAAAAGCCAGACTACAATTATACTTATACAAGTTATTGCACATGTAAATCATTATTATTATTGCACTGAAATTATTGCACACAATTGCCCAAGATATTAACACTATACAAATGTGGCATGAAAATCAATAACTCTGACTATATCTATATACTCTTGTAATGCCTGCGATTATAATTTATAAATCCTTAATTAGTCTTCATCTGGGTTTTAATTCGAACTTGAACGTATCTAAAGTTCAAATGACACATATTGGTTATCAAATTGTCAGTGGTGATGGACCTAATAGTGCTGTGCACTTTGTAATAGAGGGCAGTGCTGTGCATAGAGTATATAATTAAGGACTGTTATGCTAAATCTTTTATAGTTTTCTCTTAATACACTGGATTTAAAGCACAATTTGGGTCCTTCTAACGTTTTATTAATTCGCATGAATTAATTTGCTGTACATTTGCAGAAACTGATGGAGAAACAAGGCGAAACAAAGTATAAGAGCAAAGAACAAAGTATGAGAGAACGCTAAATATAGGTACACTATAGGGATAAAGGTTTGTGAACATCTGATGTGCTTTTTGAACATCTTATTCCACATTTAGTCCCCGTTTGCTGTTATATTAACCACCACTCTTCTGGGAAGATGTTCTACTAGATTTTAGAGTGAGCTTGTGGAGATTTGTGCTTATACAGAAACAAGGGTGTTAGTAAAGTCTGTTTCTGATGTAGTGAGGGTGAGGTGAGGAGGTCTGGGGTGCAGTCAGCGTTCCCAATTATCTCGAAGGTGTTCAGTACGGTTGAGGTTGGAGCTTTAGAGCAGAAACTCAGGATCTTTCACTCCAATCCATGTAAAGCATATCTTAATGGAGCACAAGAACAGGTTCGGGTCTCCTAGCTCAGGTGAAGGGAATGTATATGTACAACCCTAATTCCAATAAAAAACTTTCTTTCAGCTTCTCCCATTAGGGGTCGCCACAGCGGATCATCCATATTCATGATCCGCATGTTTGATTTGGCACATGTTTTTATGCTGGATGCCCTTCCTAACGCAACCCTGCCCATTTATCCTGGCTTTGGACCGGCACTAAGAGTGCACTGGCTTGTGCAACCCTAATGGCTGGGGTTGGTTCCCTGACCGGGAATCGAACCTGGGCCGCAGCAGTGAGAGCGGCGCATCCTAACCACTAGACGTAAATTAAAAAATTTTTAATACAAATAAAATGCAAAGATTTGCAAATCTCATAAACCGATATTTTAATGACAATAGAACATAATAGAAAACTTATCAAATGCTTAAACTGAGGCTTGTTATCAGCGCTCAGTTCAAAAAGCCGCATCTCTGATGATGTTAGACTGGAATAGGCAGTTTACACATTTGGAAAGGCTTCATCAATGCTGAACGGTATTTACAGGTTTTAGAGCAACAAATGCTTCCATCCAGAAAATGTCTTTTTCAGAGAAAGTTGCATGTTTGAGCAATAGCATGGCTTTGTAGTAGAAGAGTCCGGGTGCTGAACTGACCTGCCTGCAGTCTAGACCTTTCCCCGGAATCAGAATCAGGTTTATTGGCCAAATGTGTTGACACACACAAGGAAATTGGTTCTAGATATTGGTGACCCCAAAAGTACATACATAAATAACACTATACATGTAGCTTATAGACAGACTATTCAAGATAATACAGACCATAAAGATTAAATAAGAACACACATATACAGAACATATGACAGATGTTTGAAAACATTTTGCTCATCATGAAACGAAAAATACAACAAAGGACACCCAGAACTGTTGAGCAGCTAGAATCCTGTATTATACATATGTGGAATAACATTCCTCTCCCAAAACGTCATCAGCAAGATTTCCTTAGTTCCCAGATGTATACAGACAGAAGACGTGATGCTACACAGTGGTAAACACGGCTATGTCCCAACTTTTTTGAGACCTGTTGCAGCCATCAAATTCAAACTGACCTTATTTATTTTCCTTAAAATGGTATACAGTCAACCCCTGTTAATTTGCGATTTGGAACTCGCAGCTCGGAAAATGCCATTTACATGGAAACGTAAAAATTGGAATCTTACGGAAAGTTGTGGATTATCTTAAATTGGCATGTTAAGAATAGCATTTTAAATGTTTTGACTAACAAATTTCATACAAATTTTTAAAACACTACTGTATTAAATGGACATAATGTCTAGATACATTTTCGAATTTTTGGAATTTGCAGAGGGTCTTAGAACGTAACCCCCATGAGTTCCGGGATACCACTGTATATTCTCAGTTTAAACTTTTGATACAGTATGTTTTTTTCTTGTTTGTTTTATTGTGAAGAGAATATGGATTTATGAGATTTGCAAATCATCGCATTCTCTTTTATTGACATTTTGCGCAGTCCAGTCCAACTTATTTTAAATTAGGGTCAATTTATTTTTGTAATAAAAAGGTATTGCCATTTGATAATCGAACCTTATTGTACACAGGTTATGATGTGCAACCTAGCTCTCTTTACTGCTTAAAAGATCAGAATTGAGCTTAAAGATCCACCGAACTCTCCAGAGTGAAAACGGGAAAAAAACAGCCTTTTCGTTTTTGTTCAGGTGCCATACGACGACCTTCGCTACCTCTTTGGAGAGATAATGTACGGTGGCCACATCACCGACGACTGGGACCGCAGGCTCTGCCGCACCTACCTGGAGGAGTTCATCAAGCCTGAGATGATGGAGGGGGAGCTGTACCTGGCCCCAGGCTTCCCACTGCCTGGGAACATGGATTACAACGGCTATCACCAGGTAAATGCTTCTCCTGCCATTTTTCTCTCATAGAAACCGAATGAAAGTGAGAAATCCCTGAAGGGCTATAGTTATTTTTGCAGAGAGAAATGACTGTAGGGAAAAAATTGCAGCAAGGCTGGTTATTGGAACATCAGGCACATCGGGCTAAAATACTGGTGAAATAATGGACTACAGGTGACAAAATTTAGGCTATAGGCTTCTCCTAAAAGCAGGAAAATATGTGTAATTATACTCAAGAACGTTTGGGTAGAGTTTTCGAGAGACCTTTGCATTTTCCTTTGGTTTATATGCATCAAACAAGGTCATTTAATAGTATTAGAATACGTTTCTCTGAACAATCAGCTGAAATACTTTGACATGCCAAGAGTGTTCTTCACTAGTAGATTTCTTTCTGACCTTGTGATCCAGTTAATCCCAGAGCAGTTCAATAAGATTTACAGTGTCTCATAAAAGTAAGTACAATACTATAGAAATAAAACTTGGATATAGTTTAGAGTAGTCAATGTGCAGCTTGTATAGCAGTACAGATTTACTATCCTCTGATAATAACTGTACATTATTGTCAAAATTAGTGAGTACACCCTAAGTGATAAAGGCTGTATGTCGAGTAATCATGCAAAGCCACCATACAAATTTGTGTATCTTGTATAAGACCAGTTAAAATTTGGTGTTTTAAATACAATTCTCTCGAACCGACCACTGGATGTTCAACATGGCACCTCATAGCAAAGACTCTCTGAGGATTTGAGAATTCGAATTGTTGCTCTCCACAAAGATGCTGAGGCTTTAAGATCAGTAAACATCCTGAAACCGAGTTACAGTAAAGTGGCCGGGGGCAAGACGGGTCTCACTCAGAACAGGCCTCACAAGGGTCGATCAAAGAAGTCGAGTCCTCGTGTTGTGTGTCAGGTGTAGAAGCTGCTTCAAAAAACAGACACGAGTGCTGCAGCATTGCTTTAGAAGTTGCAGAAGTGGAAGGTCCACTTGTCAGTGCTCAGACCACACACCGCACACCGCACACTGCTACAAGACGGTTTGCATGGCCGTCGTCCCAGAAGGAATGTTCTAAAACTGGCTCAGAAAAAAGCACACAAATGGTTTGCTGAAGACGACCTACCCAAGAGCATGAATTATTGGAACCATGTCCTACGGTCTGATGAGACTAAAATAAACATGTTTGGCTCAGGTGGTGTCCAGCATGGGTGGCGACACCCTGGTGAGGAGGACCAAGTAATTGGTCTTGCCTACAGTCAAGCAAGGTGGTGGGAGCATCATGGTCTAGGGCTGCATGAATGCTGCTGGTACTGGGAAGCTGCAGTTCATTGAGAGGAAACATGGATTCCAACATGTACTGTGACATTCTGAAGCAGAACATGATGCCCTCCCTTTAAAAACTTAAAAAAAAGTTTTCTAACATAATAACGACCCCAAACACACCACCAAGATAAAAACTGCATTGCTGAAGGCGAAGGTGATAAGGGTCTCCAGACCTGAACCTTGTTATTGTTGTTGTTGTTTGTTATTATCATATTATTATTTGTCTTCCTCTTATATTTCATGAAACCGCATCACTGTCAGATAGCTTTCTTAAATTCCTTAAGCCATTCACATGACATCTCACTAACATATGAATTCATTAACGCTTTGTGTGTTTTCGAGCTTAACTGCATTACATAATAGCTTAACCCAAGACATAATGCATAATGTGCATGCCATTTTTCCAACCTTTCAGAAATACTTAAGGCATATTCTAAACAGTACTGTAATGTTTGTGTATGTAAAGTCTATGTTTCCCTACAGTTGGTTTCTAAATCCTTATCAGGGAAAATGACTTACGAGTGATTTAGGGGGCACTGCTGGATAAGATCGGTTCAAATGATTTACTTACTGGGGCTGTTCTACCCTCATTAGACTTTAAGTCATGAGCAAAAAACAACTGAGTGGTTAAAAACACTAGTATTGATCTTAGCAGCAGCTTTTTTTCTTTTCGTTTGCTGCTAGATGCACAGCCTTATAGTTGCTTTTAATCCAAAATTGTGTTATATTCTTATACAGCAGACCATCATTACTTTGACAAGAGCTTTGTTTTTTCTGCAATTATCAATACATCTCTCAGACTAGCTTCCGATTATAATTATGGCCTGTGTGTTAGTTCATTGGCTATATTTCTAATTAGTTATACAAAAGGTTTTTCAATGGTGCCTATTTGATTATGTGTCAGCCAGCAAGGACTTGCCTTAGTGCCTGGTATATATTGAAAAATAAGCAGTGTAAAACAATTGTAGTGGTTTCTTACCCCAACATGTTCCAGCATAATGGTGTGCTCAAAGCTAGCTCCTTGAAGATATGCTTTACATGGGTTGAAGAGGAAGGTCCTGAGTAGCTTCGACCTCAACCCTATTGAACACGCCTTTTCATGAAATTCCGGAGTCAGAACGGGAGCTTTGAGGATGGATTTGGACTGTAGTTAATGTCAACAGTCTGCTACATTAACTCAGGACTATGCTTCTGATCATCATCACTGTACCCCACAACCGTTTATCTGTAATAAATGGACATTCGGTGAAACCCAGACGAGGATGGGTTCCCTCTTGAGTCTGGTTCCTCTCAAGGTTTCTTCCTTATGCCATCTCGGGGAGTTTTTCCTTGCCAATGCCGCCACTGGCTCACTCATCAGGGACAAACTTACTTATAAAGAACATATTCAGTTTTAATCACCACATTATTGAATTATTCAATTAATTGAATTGAATTGAACACCTTTGGGATGAATTGGAAAACGGACTGCACCCTCGACCTCCTATCCTCAGCTCACCTACATCAGTACTTGAATCTCCACAAATCTCCACAAGCAAACTGCAAAATCGGGTAAAACCTAGAAGAAAAATCTAGAAGAGTGAAGGTCATTCTAAGAGCAAATGTGGAGGAATTTTGGAATGGGACGTTTAAAAAAAAATATACAATTCCGATGATCAAGTGTCTACAAACACTTGTCCATAAATTGTAGGTCCATATAGCAAAACTAGCTAGGGATTTTGAGAAGTCCAAATGCTTATGGAATGTTACACACATAATTTGATGTCATGATCCTCAAGACTAAATCCTTGGGATCCTGCCAAAGCTTTCATTAAGTCATTGTTTGCTTTCTGTGGGATGTATATCAATAACCTTCCTAACAGGTAAATTAGTGAGCAATCTTCTTGATCAATTTAATCCATGATTCCTGAATTGTACCTGTGAATGACACAAATGCTCATTTTTTTGCTGGTTGTTGTTTTTTTCTCTCAGTACATCGACGAGGCACTGCCCGCAGAGTCGCCCTATCTGTACGGCCTCCACCCCAACGCTGAGATCGGCTTTTTGACTCAGACGTCAGAGAAACTCTTCCGCACCGTTCTCGAGATGCAACCCAGAGACGGCGGCTCCGGCGAAGGCAGCGGGACCTCACGAGATGAGAAGGTACTCGTACATCCTTCTATTAGAGGGTTTCTTTGAGTTTTCCTACACAGCTCTCAGTAATACGATGGTAATTCACTAGTGATGAAAAGATTCACAGATTCTCGTTCGCATAAAAGGTTAACGATGCGATGTGACGGAGACCGAGGGGTGTCCTGAGAATCACATAGAATACAGATTACCATGGCAGAGGTAGAGCTGCATCTTCCTGGAGACAGAACAGGAAAAGAACGTCTGTTTTTTATTTCATTAGAAGGAACTTCTGTCTGTCTGAAGCCAAGTTTTCCACTGAATCCTATTGAATTGAATCGCATTGTGTCGAATCGAATCGGATCACACCGGTAGCTTCTTCATATGTATCGTTAATGTGTCGGCCTCAGTTATAGCACATCCCTAGCTGTAATTTTCTAGTCAGGTCCACCCCCCCATTGCGATCTGTACCCGTTATTAGCCATTAGTCGCACTTCATCTTCATCGCCGTATGTCACGGCCTCTATTTATACCAAGGCATCAGTTGATAAAAATCGACGGGATCCTATTTGCTATATTGTCTCTCACTAGGGTCGTCGACCCTTAAAAGGGTCAGCTTCATTATGCTGTCACGTCCGGCCCCGTTTTAATGCAGCGAAATGGAGCCCCCAGTTCTGTCTGGAGAGGTTAAGTGGAGCTAATTCTCCAAAAGCAAGCTCGGTTTGGTTCGCTGTGACATTTAAAAGATTAGATATGGGTGCTGTGGAAGTGTGTCTGGATGCATTATGACAGCTGACCTTTTTGAGGTAAAGAGATTGGGATTTGTAAGCAATCGCCATTTCGCATTAAACAGGTCACGCAAGTGACAGAAACAAATGGGTCTTTTTTTTTTTCTGCACGATATTGATTATGTTATCCACTTCCTCTATGGAGTTCAGGTGAACTTGATGTTCAAGAGAAGACAAACTTCTACTGTTTAATGCTTTTTTTTTATGTGTGTAAGAGAGAATTGCGCTTCACTTGCTTACCGGAACATTTCCATGTTAAAGGTAAAAACTGTCCTAGATGAGTTCCTTGAGAAGCTTCCAGAAGAGTTTAACATGACAGAGCTGATGGGAAAGGTGGAGGAGAGGAGTCCGTATGTTGTAGTGGCCCTGCAAGAGTGTGAGCGTATGAACGTCCTGACTCGGGAGATCAAGCGCTCGCTAAAAGAGCTAAATCTTGGTCTGAAGGTACTTTACAGCACTTTTACACTCATTTACATACACATGCCATGAACTACAATATATGAATATTGATTTTTTTTTCCCTATTAGGATGTGGTTGTCGCTTTGGTTTCTTGGCCAATCTGATAGCCTGACATTTCAAATGTGCTCCGAGTGCTCCATTACAGGTTGTTCAGGATAAATGAAATTTAAGCACCGGGGTGCCACGAATCGATTGCGCCGCTCGTCCGAAAGCTATTTTAAGTGCATTATATCACGGAATGTCGTTACACTCTTGATTAAGGAGAGACTGGGGCCCATTTGAGCCTTGCCAAAGCGTAATCTGATTTAGTAGGTATTGACTTTCAGGATTTCGTTCTCATCAAGCGTAAAAACAGTTAAAAGCGCTACATTGTTCATGACTATCACGGGGGTCAGAGTCTCCAGGAAACACAGATTAGACATAACATCATGACGTTCTAACATCGTGACCAGTGAAGTGAATAACGCCGATTATCTCTTCATCATGGCACCTGTTAGTGGGTGGGATATTTTAGGCAGCAAGAGAACATTTTGTCCTCAAAGTTGACGTGTTAGAAGCAGGAAAAATGGGCAAGTGTAAGGTTTTGAGCGAGTTTGACAAGAGACAGATTGTGACGTCTAGACGACTGGGTCTGAGCATCTTTAAAACTGCAGATCTTGTTTGGTGTTCCTGGTCCACAGTGGTCAGAATCAATCAAAATTGGTCCAAGGAAGGAACAATGGTGAACCAGCGACAGGGTCATGGGTGGCCAAGGCTCATTGATGCACTAGGGAGCGAAGGCTGGTCCGTGTGGTCCGATCCAACAGACGAGCTCCTGTAGCTCAAATTGCTGAAGAAGTTAATAGATCAGGAGTGTTTTGGCAGCAAAAGTGTTTAGGCAGTGGGCCATAATGTTATTCCTGATCAATGTATTCATGTATAGCAACTAGAAAACTATGCCATATGGGAAATATTGATGAATTAGCTTTTTTTTTCCGTATCAGGGTGAGCTCACCATGACCAGCGACATGGAGAACCTCCAGAACGCCATCCACCTGGAGCAGGTTCCTGACTCATGGAGCAAACGTGCCTACGCGTCCACGTGTGGCCTAACGCTCTGGTTCACTGATCTGCTTTGCCGAATCCGTGAGCTGGAGAGCTGGACTTCAGACTTCGGCCTGCCATCGGCCGTTTGGCTCGCCGGCTTCTTCAACCCGCAGTCCTTCCTGACAGCCATCATGCAGTCCACGGCACGCCGCAACGAGTGGCCTCTGGACAAGATGAGCTTGCAGTGCGATGTCACCAAGAAAAGCCGCGAGGAATTCAGCTCTCCGCCACGCGAGGGGGCGTACGTGCATGGCCTCTTCATGGAGGGAGCACGGTGGGATACTCAGGTACGAAGACGGGTTTTGCACAAATCGAGGCCCGAATATGACAAAGATTTGCTCTAAAATGATTAGATCTAAAATGTCGATGAAGAAGGTGACCGGTGATGACGATAAAAACTCAGCTTGCTCTTCACCTTCTTTTAAAGGCTGATTGCAATTTGTGACTACTAGTAATCATTTATTACATCATAGTCTTATGACATTTGTCTCTACAATTAACTGCGGACAATTACACACCATAATTACACTTCTCTTGAGTTGGTGCGCTATACAGTCTTCTTCTTCTTCTTTCAGCTGCTCCCATTAGGGGTCACCACAGCGGATCATCCGTCTCCATACCACCCTGTCCTTTACATCTGCCTCTTTCACACCAACTACCTGCATGTCTTCCCTCACCACATCCATAAACCTCCTCCTTGGCCTTCCTCTTTTCCTCCTTCCTGGTAGCTCCATCCTCAGCATTCTCCTACCAATATAACTCATGTCCCTCCTCTGCACATGTCCAAACCATCTCAATCTCGCCTCCCTTACCTTGTCACCAAAACTCACTTCTAGTTTTGTCCATTCTTGTCACTCCCAACGAAAACCTTAACATCTTCAGCTCTGCTACCTCCAGCTCCACCTCCTGTCTTTTACTCAATGCCACTGTCTCTAATCCATACAGTAACTGACCAAATTCCTAGAAACAGCATTCATGCACCTTTTTGTTCAGCCAATCATATGGCAGAGCTTTAAGCTTTTCATTAATGTTCACATCGGACACCTAAATAGGGATCATTGATCAGTGACTTAGGCATGGGCTGGTTTGAGTAGTTCGGAAACAGATTCATAGGGTTTTTAGGTAGAATTAATTCACTGATGCTAGAGGTGAAAACTTGGTATCAAAAAGTTTCAAGACTAGTTTTGTAACACGCCAGCAGATGGCAGCACAAGGCTGTGCCCACAGTCACAGGGAGCACCGACCTTCATAAGTCAGTGTGCCAAAAGACATCATCCTGTGTACACCGAGAGCTGTGGGACTGGTGGAACACATTACAGAAGAACGTTGCTATTCAAGGGGACTATTTTAAAGGGGATAGTGGGTAAAACGATGATAAATAAAATACTTTATTACAATACCACCTCATAATGGGCAAACTATTGTAGTTTGAGCAGACAGGAAGGCAACCGCTCTGAGAAGAAAAGCATCAGTAAAACATTGCACAACATGTCAAACCTTGAACCAAATACACTACAGAAGAGCACACAAGGCTTCAACCAATAAATGAATCTGAGAAGACCCAGAACTGCTGTTCATCAGATAACAGAGCCCTGTTGTGCATTTCAATTCAAGATGATCAGCAGTTTACTTGCAGATACTCCACAAACATGAGATCCCCTAATTTTTGTTGAAAGCTCTTGACCTGTATTTGGTGGTTTTTTTTTCTTTCTTTATAGCACTTCCTCTACGTGATTAGCTGATTGGATAATTGCAGGAATAAGAAATGGAGCTGATGTTCCTAATACAGTCGGTGGCGAGTGACTAAAATTGGCCTACATCACACACGCACACGCACACACACACACACATGGTCATAGAGTAAGCCAGAGTCCATAGTGTGCATGTAGGAGGCAGAGGGATAATGCTATAGCGTGGGTTCTTGTGCTGATTTCATTGAGTTTTCGGTGCAAATCGATATCGCAAAAACAAAAGAGTTTCAGTGAAAATGATTTCCCGTGTTAGTAGGTGGTAAATGCACAGGTCTAATAAAACCAGGGGTGCATCAGTAACCCACGTTTGAAGTAAAAGCATTGAAAAAAATCGCATCCAGAGCTGTTATTAGGATACGAGTAAGAGATGTTTAACATCTGCTAAGGGTTGGGAGACGCATCCAGCAGTTTACATGCACACACACACACACACACACACACACACACAGCGCCACATCCTTTGAGAGCCACGTGTATGTCTAATGTTCCTTAAGTTTCTTTACCCACTTATTTCTAATAAGCGTTTACATAACGTTTTTTTATTAGCATTATTCGCAGGCGAATCCATAAATGTGGCCTGGTCACAGCTCTAGAGTTTCTGCATGGGATGAGTCTGTGGTGTAAATGTGTGCTCCTTTCCCAGGCCTCTAAAGGCGGGTTTTAATTACAGCATGTGAAAAGTGCACATGGATTCGTTTTAATTGCTCGAAGCTCGGCTGCTTTTTTTTTTTTTTTTTTTCTTTCCTATACCTTAAATCGACTTCAGACGGAGAGCCAGGTTTGCCGACGTGCCCCGTGGGAACACCCGCTCTGCAGCTCTCCAGCTGTAAAAGCATAAATAAGCACAGGTGCCTCTGAAACAGAATGGTACAAAAAAAAAAAAAAAAAGAAAAGGAAAATCTGGCATTATGTTAGAATTTGCATGGCAGAATTTTCCGGGAGAGAAAAAAAAAAGAAAAGGTATTTTGTTTTTAAGCCATGTACCTGCACCGTTTTAGGCGTTTGATATTCTGAAGTGCAGAACATGCCTTGAGCTAAAAGACATGGAGAATCAAGTTCGTGGAAATATATATATATAAAATAAAGAGAGCGAGAGCGAGAGCGAGAGAGAGAGAGAGAGAGAGAGAGACATAAGTCCTGAGTTACTGACCGTCTTAAGTAGGAGTCGTTGAATAGTAGACGGTGGCGACGGAGAGGTGGGTGGGTGTATAAGGATAGAAGGAGATGGAAATGTGGAAGAAAGTAAGTTTGCTAGGAAGTGGGCGGAGCTTCACGCACGTTTTTCTGTTCGATTTATTTCATAACACCGTATTGTGCACTCGATCTGTGGGTTTAATAGCTGTGAGTGGGCCATCAGGTAAAAAGGCAGCTCTCGGTGCAGAGGTGATTTTAGCGCGAAGGAACCCGACCACGCGTGTCTCCACATTGTGAAGTAATGTGATTTATGTGACTGTTCTAGAAGAAAAAAAAAAGTTACGACTAAGCATTAAAAGTCGCGTTAAAATTCATGCAGAAACGGCGATTTCTAACATGTTGCCTACGCTATTACTAATTGAAGACGAGAACCTGAACTGCACCTCTTTTTTGTAAACCTGAATTCGGCCTGTTGTTCATGATGTGCGAGATTCACGCGTCGGAAATTAATAAAACCTTCGGTTTTTAACGCTGGCTGTACCTGAAAATTTGCGTTTTTAAAACCCTGGGATTATGAATTTCTTTTCGGAATAACAGAAAAAAAATCTCTTAACCATGATTAATTGCATGTTTTTTAAAAGGCTTGTCGCATATTCGTTTCGCTTGAACGTATCCGTGACTCTTACTTTATTTATTATCGTTTAAGTATAAACTGTGTACACGTTTCCTATCTGTGTATACTGTATGTTTCCACCTAACAAATCCCCTAGTACTGTAAAAAGCTCTTTTCTCAACCTCTGATATCTTGTAGGCCGGCGTGATCGTTGACGCCCGACTGAAAGAGCTCACCCCGGCCATGCCGGTCATCTTCATCAAGGCCGTCCCCGTAGACAAGCAAGAGGTGCGTAACGTCTACCAGTGTCCCGTCTACAAGACCAGACAGAGAGGACCTACCTACGTGTGGACATTTAACCTGAAAACCAAAGAGAATTCGTCCAAATGGACACTGGCGGGAGTGGCATTGCTCCTCCAGATCTAGAACGCAGTTGATACTATAAGGAGCTGCATGTACGCACTTTTACCACAAATCTGCTACTTTTTTCGATTCGAATCATTCTTTTGTAGGAAGTAGTTACAGAAAGAATTTGCTATGATTCGATGCCAAATATTTTTCGATTTCAAAATTGCACATTGTTACTTTATGCTGATTTCACGAACACTGTATGTTCAGGTCAATAAATACCCAATTCTAGACCATGACCGTGTCAATTGCCTCTTTCTGATTGGTCCTGTTCAGTGTGGATTCACTTTTTCTGTAAAAGCACCACTTGGTGAAGTAACAGTAGTTCCATGTCTTGTCTAAGGGCTTGTCACGTGTACCTGACAGTACAGTGAAGTTCTTCCTTCGCATATCCCAGCAATGTTAGGAAGCTCGGGTCAGAGTGCAGGGTCAGTCATGATACTGCGCCCGCTGAAGGACAGAGGGTTAAGGGCCTTGCTCAAGGGCCCAAGAGTGGCAGCTTGGCGATATCAGGATACAAACCCTCGACCTTCCTGTCAGTAACCCACAACCTAAACCACACAAGAGTGTACGAAAAGTTCGAATCCAGGATTTAAAAAGGATTCGTGTTGAAAATACCGTAATGAAGCTATAAAGTACACTTTCTAAAACAAAGGCATCAGATTTCTATGGGTTAATACTTTATCCAGAGTAGCAATTCTTTCATAGAGACTTAGTTTTAAAGAAATAGAAAGTTTTAATAGAATCATTAGACTCACAAGGAACACTATGCATTAAGCTTATGGACAAGACTATACAGGACAATACACATTAAACAAGTCTGAATCAAACTTTAGTGGCCACATGAGAAACCATGTGAACGTAACTAAACTAGGTTTCTTCCTTTAAATCAGGATTGTGATTGGTCAATAGGTCTGGATGCATTTTCTCATTCTAACATCTTATCTTTTCTATAGTAACAGCTCATTTCCAGAGACGCTGGACGCTTCCCTATTAATTGAGACATTTCTGGAATGGTCACGACTTGAGGAGGTTACGTATATCTAGGTTCCTCAGGAACATGACGAGTTGAATCATTAAATGTGACTAGAAAAAGAGGATTAAATTTACATGAATGATTTGCTACAATGGATTTGGATTTCCACAAGTTTTGTGATGGAACTAAAAATGAATGGATATCTGGTGTCACTCTGGTTCCGCTCAGGCTTTCTTCATATCCTCTCAGGGAGTTTTTTTCTCACCAGCATCATCCCTGATTTGCTCATTAGGGTTAAAATGATAGGGACTGATTTGTGATTAAAAATGTATATCCTTAATTTATTTCTGCAAAGCTGCTCCACTGTAAAAAGTGTTGTATGATAAAATTGAATTGAATGTCTGAATTGGCAAATAAACACAGATTTTTGAATGGCTTTTTAAAGTATTATGCAGTTGGACCAAATTCTTTGTATAAACAATACCCTTAGAGTATGTTATTAAGTAAAACGGGTTGGAATCCAGACCTGCTGCTATAAGAAGATAATCTGGAGCATAGGAACATTGAGCCATAGTATCGTTCTACTGCTAATTTCCCAATAACAGCACTGTGTTATCTCCCTTACTGAGAATCCTCCCATAGCATCCTCACACACGGTTCACACAACCTCCCTTTTTTATATTGAAGTCATTTGTCTGTTCTGTCTTCACGAGTCCTTATCCTCTGAGTCTTTCTGCTCGGACTCTCAATATCCCATATCCCACCGAGCCACAACCATAAACACTTCCACTAACCTTTTCCTCATGAAATGTCTCTCATCCGCATTCAGACAAAGCTGCTACTGGTTCAGATCCTACCATGTCCTGAGATAAGGGGGAAAAAAAACCCCTCAAAACTGCTCCCCTGAAGATATTGCAATCCCCGCAATTCGCTATTTTATTTATTTTTTTCTTCCTGTGAATCGTTTCGTACAGCGATGGGCCTCAGGGGAACTTCATATCTGTTATTGAGAAAACCTAACAGCACATTGAGACACTGAGGTATGATACAGAGCCATACGGAAAGGGAATACGGGAAGAGCAATAAATATAGCTGGAATCCAATTATAATGATCTAGCAAGAGTAATTTTAGATAGCGTAAAGAATTTCTTAGTTCTGGAATCTGCGAAATCCCATTTTTTTTCCGTATGCTGCTTTTATGTAAAAAAATTTAAATAAAAATAAAATAATAGGCAAAAGATTTCTTTCTGTATTTCCGAGGCCAATGCATGAGCTAGAGTAATACGGACGTCAAATGAAGGTCTTTCCAACAATAGTAAAACACGGATATGTGATAGTGTATATCTGCTAAAGAAGACGCATTCTTTTCTCTATAAATTACGTTTCCTTTTTTCTTTTTCTTTTTTAAACATCAAACAATCCTGTAATGCAATCCTGATTGCTTATTAAATTGTACCACATCGATCCCCCCCACACACACACTAGGCGAGTGCATATTTACTGAATTACCGATATAAAAAAAAAAAAAAAACAGGTTTAAATAATAATCTAGCAATATGTAAAAGTGAATCATGCTTTGCCTTCTCAAAATTTCTCCACAACTGCTGGTGGTGTGCTGGCATGCTGGCATCTGTCCATGATTAAATGTATGGTGCATTGATTAAGGCAATTAATCAGATAATCAATACAGATTATACAGCAGTAAGAATGGTCAGACCAAGGGCAGAGAAAAAAGGAAAGAGGGAAAGTTCGACTGCAGATGCAGAAAACTTCATGTCGTAAAAGAATTCAAATTCACATTGAATAAAAATCAGCTTGAATAGAATAGAAAAAAATAATATAAAAAAGTGTTATAAAAAAATGTGCGATATATATATTAATATTATTCTATATTATTCTACCTAAAATGCTAATGATTCTGACTCATTCTGCTCTCTGGACCTGCTTGATCAGTCCAGGTGCAACACTGCTGTTAAGGATGGCTGGCCATGGAAAGCCTGTACAGTTTATTGTGGATGGAACAACATTCTGTATGTATGAACCCATGAAAATGACTGTGGAGATTCTTTCTTTGCTGGCTTGCTAAGAACACTTTGCACTCCAGCCTCTATCACTGAACAGTTGTTACTTCGGTTTAATGTGGTAGACTTGAAGCTAAAACTATAATGGATTCTGAAACTAGTATTCAGTCTCTCATACACATACAAGGTGGTAAAAAGTTTAGAAACTTCCTCTGTTTACTTCATTTTTCTATGTGTACACACAAAATAGTCCTTTTGCACAGCAATACAGCACTCTCAGTGTTCCAGCTACTACTGAAATGTGTCTTCATTTCGAGCCAAGCACCTTCTGCGCTGGATCTCTGCAACGATGATAAAAAATGGCGACCTCCGAGCCGGATCTTCATCTTCGGAAAGAGTCTGCGCTCGAGTGGAGTGTGTGCAGAAGTGAGATTGTGTGGATCATCATGCACAAGTTGCTGAATGGTTTCGACATATTCGTGGGTTGAGCTTGTTGAAGGTCTTCCAGTGATCATTGCAGCGTCGCTGTATGTCAAATGTAATGTACCGTATTTAAGCCGCTACTTTTTACCCACGTTTTGAACCCCGTGGCTTAAACAACGAAGCGGCTTATTTATGAAATAAAAAAACGCACCTCACCTGTGTTCTGAGCTGCAAGGCATTGGGAGAAAAAACGTTTTTTTTTTCAACGCACGACGATGCCAAAAGATAAACTCCCGAGAGAAATAGTCGTGAAAGGAAGACAGTGAACAATGACTTTCTTGGTAGGCTACTGTTTAGATACAAGCCGTTGTAACGCGTTGAGTCTGGGTGAAGGGAGAGCTCGCTAACTCCAGTTGCAACAGAAATCATATAAGACTTGTTTCCAAAACTCGTGCTTTTTTATTTTTCTTGGCAACAGCGTTACGGGTTAGTCAAAGAAACTTAGAAATGAGCATCAGAAAATAATAAGGACATATTCCTCGGTCTTGCACACATGCAGTAATAGCGGAAAAATGCGGTGGCAGGCTATTCCCAAAATGCGGCTCTGCTCTTAAAGGAGCCACAACATATTTCACCTGCTACACCGTGTAACAGACACTGTCTTTCATTAAATCCTGTGTAAAGTTCATTAGTTTCAGTGTAGACACCTGCGGCTTATAGACAGATGCGGCTTATTTATGTTCAAAATAAAAATCTTTGTCAAATTCAGTGCGTGCGGCTTATATATGGGTACGCTTTATATGTCTCTGTGGCAGATTTGCCCAGTTCAATGCAGAATTTCACATTTGCTTTTCATTCTAATTTGCTTTCCATGATGAAATCGCAGACGGGTCAGAAAAGCACCAGTTAGCACCATTAGTCTTGAAACTTTTTAAGACCACATTGTACATTATATAGACTATGCTATAATGGTTGTATGATGTATAGGATGTCGATGGGAGTGGAAGCATGACATTTTCCACTGCACCTAAATCCTATTGAACTGCTCAGGGAAGAACTGGATCACAGGGTCAGAAAGAAATTTTCAACTATTGAAGAACACCTTTGGTGAGTTTTACAAGAAGTGTTTCAGCCGAATGTTTGGATAAGCAAACTGTCTGGATGCTAATCAGGTGTTAGCAGATGAATGAAAAGGAACCTAAACCTTCTAAAAGAATCTTTTCTAATAAAAAATAAAATAAAAAATGTTTTTGACATTTTCTGTGGCTCAAAACATCCTTTGAAAAAAGTTATTTCAGAATTTGACACCTGGATGCAACTATGATAAGGGAATTTCTTATGCTAAACAAATATCCTAAAATAATGCCATAAACACAACAGAACAGCTGCGAGATCTAAGAAAGTGAGACATCACAAGCTTTAGTTTATTATCTCAACATCTGGAAACTGACTGCAATCACTGTGCTCTTGATCACTGGTCATTTGCATAGTAAAAGTTTAAATGATTACCTGCTATGCAATAAATATAGATTTATCCTTCTTTTATGTGCCAATTTCGTTCATTTCAGATGTAAATATAGTCCTCAAGTTATTCTACAGCCAACCTGGATTTGAAGCTATTGCTGCTAATTAGGAGCTTTATCATATTTTACCACCTGATGCCATAACAAGATGATATTCTGTAGGAGGAAGACGATATGACCAGAGAAGAAAGGAAATGGAGGAAAAGTCACAGTGCTGTGGCTTTAAGGTGAATACAGTCGAGCAAAATGAAAGCCCATCTGCCATCACACTCGCTGCTCTAATTTTGTTCTGCTAACCCGGAGAAATGCTTTACGCCTCCACCATGGACCGAGCTGCCATTTTAGAGCTGATAGATGAATG
Source organism: Silurus aristotelis (assembly GCF_946808225.1). Classification (NCBI taxonomy): domain Eukaryota; kingdom Metazoa; phylum Chordata; class Actinopteri; order Siluriformes; family Siluridae; genus Silurus; species Silurus aristotelis. Next base: position 24,758,246 of record NC_139585.1, read on the forward strand.
TTGTATTTCATATTTTATAGTCAAACTAGCAGCATCATTCATTGCCTTCAGTAACCTCCAAGAGCAATTTTGAGTTCTGACCATGAAAACCCATAAACATACCCATATGTGTTACTTTCCCAAACTGTTACCACAAAGTTGGAAGCAGACAATTGCATAGAATGTAGTATTCTGTCTCATTACACTTTTCCTTCACTGAAACTAAGACGTTTAAACATGTTCCTGTACTACAAAGCCCTGCACACAAAACAAGCTCTAGGAAGACATGGTTTGACCTACATGACCTGTACAGAGCTTTTGAACTGAACACCATTGGGATGAATTGGAGGCCCAACTGAACACCAAACCTCCTAGACTGACATCAAACCCTCTCCTCAATTCAATTCAATTCAATTCATTTTTATTTGTATTGCACTTTTAACAATGAACATTGTCTCAAAGCAGCTTAACACAGATAATGTGGTGATTAAAAATTAATATGTTCTTTATAAGTGTAAGTTTGTCCCTGATGAGTGAGCCGATGGCGATTGTGGCAAGGAAAAACTCCCCGAGATGGCATTAGGAAGAAACCTTGAGAGGAACCAGACTCAAGAGGGAACCCATCCTCATCTGGGTTGCACCGAATGTCCATTTATAGCAGATATACAATGTTGCGGGGTACAGTGATGATGATCAGAAGTGAAAAGTAGTCCTGAGTCAGTGTAGCAGACTGTTGACATTAAATTCAGTCCAATCCATCCTCAAAGCTCCTGTTCTTACTCTGGAATTATAAGGAACCACCCAAAGCGTTGATGAGAAACCATCCCCAGCTGCACAGAGTGGCCTCCAGTCGAAGAGAACACTATCCAGAGGCAGGCCTGGACGAAGTGGGAAGATCCACGGAGGGGAGAGGGGCAGGAACAGTGGTCATTGGAACCTCAGGAGCATGTTTAACTCTCCTCACTAAGTTTATGTTCCAAAAACTAGTGGAAAAAATGTGGAGGTTATTAAACCAGGAAATCGGGGACACAACCTGGAAGGTTTGTTTATATGCACCAGAGTAGGTATTCTAATGGTATGAAGATTTACCTTGACCAAACAAATATATAAATGTACAAACATTCCATTTTGTTTTCCTTGGAAAATCCTCCATTAGAATGAATTCCAGCTTTACACACTCTTGGTATCCGGACAGCTAGTTTCTTCAAACATTCAGCTCAAATACTTGACCATGTAAAAGTGTAAAACTCAACAAACCTGTCTTAACGAGTTGGCAATTTCTTTCTGATGCAGTTTGTCCCAGAGCAGTTCAATCGGATTTGGGTGCAGCGACTGGGCAGACCATTCTATGATACATAACACTTCAACCATCTGTTCAACCATCTAAAAACAGATCTTGGATGTACGCTTCAGGTCATTCTTTTGTTGTATGTTGAGATCAGTACCATTTATCCGCAGTCCAGATGGAATTGCATGGCGTATGTTGAAGTATGGAATGGTAGCCATGTTGACTTACTTTTCCTTTCCCCCGGAATAAGTCTCCAACTTTCCCTGGTCCAAAACAACCCGAAACTATTAAGCTTCCACCTCCATGTTTGACTGTGGCTTTGAGGTATTCTGCTAACATCTTCTCTCCTGGTAATACAGAAGGTTTTTTTTCTTGTTAGAGCTAAAAATTTCAAATTCAATCTCACTGTCCACAGAACTTTTCCTTCGTTCACTTGTCTTTTTAAACAAATAGAATATAGAAGATAGAATATACCATTTTATGTCTTAAAAACATAAAAGACTGGGTGTTTTCAGACTTTTGACAGGCACTGTATGGACTACGAGCATATTTTGAGAAGTGGGAAGAAAGTGAAGAACTTAGAAGACACCAAGTGAATACAGACAGTATTTAACCAGAAACCCTGAAGCTGGATGTTAGCAGTTTTCTGCACTGATACACCATCAGCAACAAGTTAACTGGTAGAACGAGATTGTTGACCAATTCAATGCTTTGTCTTCATCCTTTAAAGGGTTTGGTAAACTAAATAACTAAGTATGTTTAGAATTACAGAATTGAACAAGATTTCATTCGGGAAAGCAGATACAGTTGTGGAGCAGAGATCAAGGCTTTACAATAGTTTGCACTATATTTCATATATTTCCAAATATTTGCTTTTCTTTATGATTTTGTCCGTCGGAATCGTTTCAAAAGAGTCCTCTTCACTAGCTACTTCCAAGCGTCCATACCCTTTAGTTGCACTCTTTCATCACTTATTATAGTGACATTTCTTTTATGCAACGTGACTGCCATTCAAGTTTTTTTTAAAAGGCTACATACAGGCTGACAATTAATTTTTCATATTGCATGGGGCATGTTTGCTCAGCGGAAAGCGTACACCAAGGGGGGAGAAGTGTCAGTCCTCGTTGCGAAAGGTACTAAGGCTTGTGGCTCGGAATGAGAAAGAAGGTAGCTTTAATAATTTTTTTTTCTGCGGGAAACGTTAGTTGCTAGGTTACAGGTCAGTGCTGAGAAAGGGCTAATGCAAAAAAAAAATAATAAATGCCACTGAGAGCACACTATACATAATTACGGCTGCGCTCCAGCGTATCTGGGTTCTAACTAGAACGCTTATATAATGTATAGATTCCCGGCTTTCGATGCTGACGTGTCCCGGAGTGTTATTACATGACACCAAGTGCGCTGTAATTGGCTTTGTGTGCCCAAAGGAACCCTTTCGGGACCTGGCAGGAATTTTCACTTCTAATTATATTAAGGCAGACAGTTGATGGGATTGACCCATGATATTACAAGTGTAGTTATCTGTTTCTACGCAAATTCTAATTCTTTTTTGCGCCATACAATTATTCTATTCCATTATGTGCCAGATTCAGGTTTTTTATATTTAACAGTTACAATTATATTCATGTCGATTTCCATTATGAAGTCGAAATTTTTTTTTTTTATTCAATATAATTCCATTTTATCTGTATAGCGCTTTAACGAAGGACATTACCCTAAAGCAGCTTAACAGAGATGAAACAATTTTTATATGTATATTAATGCCTATACGTTTTATCCCTATTGAACAAGATAGTGGCGACAATGGCAAGGAAAAAAACTCCCTGAGATGGCATGAAGAAGAAACCTTGACAGGAACCAGACTGAAGAACTCTGGAATTGTAATGAATGCACATTTGGTGCCATCCAAATAACTATGGGGTCCCTTTTTGACTCTGGTTTCATGGTTTCTTCCTTAATGCCATCTCGGGGAGTTTTTCCTTGCCACAATCACCACTGGCTTGTTTATTAGGGGTAAACCTTTTATGTATTTACAATTATAAAAAATATACTCATTCTTTTATACACCTTTATACCCACTTTGTCTCTGTGAAGATGTTTTGAGATAATATCTATAGTTGAAAGTGCTATACAAATGAATTGAATCTGGTAGCCACCAACTGTCCATACATTACAGGTCCATTTTGTTGTGGTGTTCAGTGATGGGTGCTTAATTTCAGAACTGTCCATGCAACCTGTGGTCCCAAACCATTTTAGTAGACTGATATCAATTTTATGGCCATTGTCTCAAAGCAGCTTTATGGAGATATAAAGCTTATAAAATCCTAATATGAAAATTACTGTCTGTACGTTGAAGCTCTTTAAGTTCATCCCTAATGAGAGAGCCTGTGGTGACTGTTGCAAGGAATAACTGAGAAGGTATTAGGAAGAAACCTTGAGAGGAACCAGACTCAAAAGGGAACCCATCCTCATCTATGGCACCTAATGTCCATTCATTACAGTTCCATCATTGTTGAGGTGTTCAGTGATGCTCATTTTTTTCACCTTGGTTTTATCACCACAGTAGGTAACAGCCTACAACTACAGCTCCAACTTAAACAGTATCAATTCTATAAAATTTGATGTTCGCTAAAATATAATTTGATGGATTCTATTGATTATTACATGCATTTGGTTGATCAGACATCAGAGACTTGTAGTATGAAAAATACAATAAGTATAGGAAAAAATCTTATTGTAAATAAATAAATATTTTAAGACAATAAGTCTTTATATTAAGCCCCTTTGCCTGCACTGAATTCATTAATAAAACTTTTTTGCAGGTCCCTCAGGTCAATCACGCAGTTACTGTACAACTCGTCTCTTTTGACATCCCTGTTTTGTGCAGTGACATTATATCCTGAAAATGACATCATTATTTTTTGCTGGAACAATAACCCTGGATGTTGAGTGAGTAGCCTTACTTGTTAACGTCATGTTACTGTCTTACTTGTCTCGCTCATGTACTACAAGAGCTAACAGGATGGTGCACTGTGTTGTCTCACAAAACCTAACAGACTGGACATAGACTATATTTGTGTAAAAGAAATGGATTTAAATGTAATGCTTTTTAACATAGTAAGGTTTTTTTGACAATAGATTATTTCTCAGTAATAAAATATAATATAATATAATATAATATGATATATTTTAATATAATATAATATAATATAATATATTATAATGTAATATAAAGGGGTGTCTTGAATAATCAAATAATTGATAATTGATGCTTTAATAGGAGGCGCCTGATTGGACTACCAGTCTCACAGTCAAATCTTTGTTATGAAAACGAGGATCATACCATTTTGATTATATGGGGGTGCTAATTTTACATAGATCTACTGGTTTTCTTTTAATGTGAATATACATCCTATTATAATAATGCTGTTCTAAAAATATGAAAAGAAAGACGTGTTTAATAATACAGGAGCATCTTGGCAGGGGGAATTTCAATATTTAACAATGTCTGGAATATTATATTTTAACAGTATATTCTTTTGTAATTTAAGTCTGTAAATTAATTTCGAATGGTTTTCGGTGCACTGATGTCGCGCTGTACTTAGAGTGCCCTCGCACATGCCGATTTATTTAGATTTGCCTTTATGTGGAATGCAAATCCTGTTTGCAGTGTGGCATTTCTGCAGTTATTTCTAAGGTTTATTGATTTAAATGTTTTTATACATTTTCTTCTATGTCTTAGTGTGTTGTTCTGTATATCTTTAAAGCAATTTTACGAATGGACAATTTCTGATTGGACTATGTAAATCTTTAGTTGAGGACACATCCCTAATATAATATCATATAATACACTGATCAGGCTTAACATTATGAGTGGTGAAGTGAAAAACACTGACTATCTCTCTTGTTAGTGAGTGGGATATATTAGGCAGCAAGAGAAGATTTTGTCCTCAAAGCTGATGTGTTAGAAAAAGGAAAAATGGGCAAGGGTAAGGATTTGGGCGAGATTGACAAGATGTCTAGACGACTGGGTCAGAGCATCTCCAAAACTGCAGCTCTTGTGGGATGTTCCCGGTCTGCAGTGGTCAGAATCTATCAAAAGTGGTACAAGGAAGGAACAGTGGTGAAACGGTGACAGGGTCATGGACGGGTATAATATCAAGGCTAGCCCCATGTGGTTCGATCCAACAGACGAGCTCCTGTAGCTGAAATTGCTGAAGAAGGTGGTGTTAATGCTCGACTGGTCAGGACTGTTTTGGCAGCAATATCGTATTGTATTGTATCATATAGTATATAATAATATAATATGATATTATATATGTTCACTCATTTGTCAGTTTGTGTTTGTATATATCCAGCATCATTACACCAAGTGTTCTATGTAAGTACTTCTTTTCTGGCATAAAAATAGGTTATGGTCTCTTATAAACTGGTAATTTTGTAGAGGACATATATTTTTTGCCTGCTGAAAGCTTTGCTTAAAAGTAGCGCATTCTCATTTAAAAGTTGCGGCAGACTGACAAATGTACCCAATTCTGAAAACGCACTTACAAAGCCTCGTATTCGGAATTAAAAATGCAAACGTAAAAACCACGGACTTGAACTGAACAAGACATTGCTTTTAAAAAGGCAGAGCTCCTGAAAGGTTTTCATTATATTGCAGAGGCTCCGTCTCAGCCAGCAGCCGTTTGCACAGAGCCAGAGCACCGATATGACCCTCAACCCTGTTTCAAAAAGCAGAGGATTTTCAGGCAGCCTGCTTTACATTCTCTGTGTCAGTTCGATGTCATATTTTCATCTGCATGCTGATGGGATGGAACAGGGGCCAGGAATGTAATGTTTGCCATCGCACCTGAATGTGTGGAGAGCCGGTACTGCAAATATCGCCGCCTTTGTGGGGTGTGAAGATACCATTTTCTTCCTATGGAGTTGGATGAATTTAAATGAAGGCTTTGCACGATTTGGTAGGCAAGTCGCAGGTGCTTATTGTAATGTGCGAAAAAATGCTTTAAAATACATGTTCCTAAGAAATTGGTATATTCTACCTTTTCTTATATTCTGGTGGTGGTAGAAGAGGGTGGTTTTGGAGATCTCAGGAACCACTACCATAGAGGACCACGTTTACATATATAAGTGCACAAATAATGCATGTGGTGTAGTTCTATGACTAAAGTAGAGGGTTATCATAGATTTTTTCTTTTGAAAATAAAATAATGAAGTTCATTTTAAATCATTTAATGACCATATACTGAACCCCACATTCGAAAGCGTTAAAAAATCCCTACTGCACAATACAGTAATATTCCAGTTGATCATATTCTGAAGTGTACATATTCCAAAATGTTGTGCAGACACCTGGTCATAAATACGATATGTGCTTTTTTCGAGCATCGCATTCCACATTTAGTTCCGATTCATCCCAAAGGTGTTCAGTAATTCAAAACTACCTTGTGTAAAAAAGTTTTTGCCCCCTAAACCGAATAACTGGCCAGCAACAACCGCAAACAAGTGTTTGCGATAACTTTTAATGAGTCTGTTACAGCGCTGTGGAGGAATTTTGATCCACTCAATTATACGCAGAATTGTTGTAATTCATCCACATTGGAGGGTTTTCGAGCATGAACCGCCTTTTAAGGTCATGCCACAGCATCTCAATAGGATTCAGTTCAGGACTTTGACTAGGCCTGGTGATGTATTTATTCTCTTAGTGTCTTTAACATGAATGTGTCTCTGCAGGTATAAAACGAACGATAAACCCCCAAAAAAAAGCAGGTCAGTGTGTGGGACTTGATGGCTTTGTGGTAAAAGCCTTTGCCTCTGGATTCAGAGGTTGCTGGTTTGAATCCAGCTTGTCCTGACACTGGGTGAGTTGTGAGCCTATCTGTGTCTGGTGGGAGCAGATCAGGTGAGTGGAGGGTGAAAGGATGAGTGTGGTGAGGACAAGATTGGGGTAAATGGTGCTTCAAAAGCCCAGAAAAAGTCAAAGTGATAGTTTTTTGCAAAACTTTTCCCCTTTATATGCAAAACTAAGTCGAAACTTTTTCCTGTTTTTTTGCTGCATAACCACCTGCCTTCATCTCCTCAGGGGCCGGGGGGGCAGATGCCCGGATATTGTCCCCCCTTCTCAGCTTACGCCCTCCGATACCGACTCAACCGTCCACGCAACTCTTTCCAGAACCTTCATTATTCTCAACCTGAGCCTTTCACATCCCAGAGTCCTGGCCGGGATTTGAACCGGCAACCTCTCAACCCAGAGGTGAGGCTCATCCAACTGAGCCACAGGATCTGATATTAACTAGCTGTTTAAATGCATATTTCACTTTTTTATTCAACAAACTACACCAACAAAAAAGCTAAAGCTAAGAATCGAACCAGGGACGTCATGTACCAGAGACACTGATGATAACCACTACACCACACTGGTACAAGAGTGAATGTTGCTTATTGCTCTTTTCTCCTGTTCATTTCTGGTCTTACACAATAAAAACAAACAAAAACTGAAGGTCAGACTCGAACCAGGGACGTCATGTACCAGAGACTATGATGATAACCACTACACCACCTGAGGGCTGGACAAAGGCTGGACAAAGGCTGGACTTTTGGACTTTTGGCTTTAAAAATGTTTTAAACATTAATTAAGTTTAAGAGTAACAATACAATTTAACAATACAATTGTGTGTAATATTCCAGTTAATCATATTGGTCTCTGAAGTGTATATATTGCAAACATTTTTGCAGACACCTGGTCATAAGTATGATATGTGCTTTTTTTGAGCATCGCATTCCACATTTAGTCCCAATTTGCTCTTATAATTCCCTTCACTCCTCTGGGAAGATGTTTCACTAGATTCTGGACTGTGCTTGTGGACATTTGTGTTCATCAGACACAAGGGTGAAGAAAACTTAGCTACTGATCTAGGTGAGGTGAGGAGGCCTGGAGTGCAGTCATCGTTCTGATTCATCCCAAAGGTGTTCAGTAATTCAAAACTACCTTGTGTAAAAAAGTTTTTGCCCCCTAAACCGAATAACTGGCCAGCAACAACCGCAATCAAGCGTTTGCGATAACTTTCAATGAGTCTGTTACAGCGCTGTGGAGGAATTTTGATCCACTCAATTATACACAGAATTGTTGTAATTCAGCCACATTGGAGGGTTTTCGAGCATGAACCGCCTTTTAAGGTCATGCCACAGCATCTCAATAGGATTCAGTTCAGGACTTTGACTAGGCCTGGTGATGTATTTATTCTCTTAGTGTCTTTAACATGAATGTGTCTCTGCAGGTATAAAACGAAAGATAAACCCCCAAAAAAAAAAAAAGCAGGTCAGTGTGTGGGACTTGATGGCTTTGTGGTAAAAGCCTTTGCCTCTGGATTCAGAGGTTGCTGGTTTGAATCCAGCTTGTCCTGACACTGGGTGAGTTGTGAGCCTATCTGTGTCTGGTGGGAGCAGATCAGGTGAGTGGAGGGTGAAAGGATGAGTGTGGTGAGGACAAGATTGGGGTAAATGGTGCTTCAAAAGCCCAGAAAAAGTCAAAGTGATAGGTTTTTGCAAAACTTTTCCCCTTTATTTGCAAAACTAAGTCGAAACTTTTTCCTGTTTTTTTGCTGCATAACCACCTGCCTTCATCTCCTCAGGGGCCGGGGGGGCAGATGCCCGGATATTGTCCCCCCTTCTCAGCTTACGCCCTCCGATACCGACTCAACCGTCCACGCAACTCTTTCCAGAACCTTCATTATTCTCAACCTGAGCCTTTCACATCCCAGAGTCCTGGCCGGGATTTGAACCGGCAACCTCTCAACCCAGAGGTGAGGCTCATCCAACTGAGCCACAGGATCTGATATTAACAAGCTGTTTAAATGCATATTTCACTTTTTTATTCAACAAACTACACCAACAAAAAAGCTAAAGCTAAGAATCGAACCAGGGACGTCACGTACCAGAGACACTGATGATAACCACTACACCACACTGGAACAAGAGTGGATGTTGCTTAGTGCTTTTTTCTCCTGTTCATTTCTGGTCTTACACAATAAAAACAAACAAAAACTGAAGGTCAGACTCGAACCAGGGACGTCATGTACCAGAGACTATGATGATAACCACTATACCACCTGAGGGCTGGACAAAGGCTGGACTTTTGGACTTTTGGCTTTAAAAATGTTTTAAACGTTAATTAAGTTTAAGAGTAACAATACAATTGTGTGTAATATTCCAGTTAATCATATTGGTCTCTGAAGTGTATATATTGCAAAAATTTTTGCAGACACCTGGTCATAAGTATGATATGTGCTTTTTTTGAGCATCGCATTCCACATTTTGTCCCAATTTGCTCTTATAATTCCCTTCACTCCTCTGGGAAGATGTTTCACTAGATTCTGGACTGTGTTTGTGGACATTTGTGTTCATCAGACACAAGAGTGTTAGAAAACTTAGCTACTGATCTAGGTGAGGTGAGGAGGCCTGGAGTGCAGTCAGCATTCTGATTCATCCTAAAGGTGTTCAGTAGGGTTGAGATCAGAGCTCTATAGCAGGCCACTCAAAAGCTTCCTTTCCAAACCATGTAAAGCAGATCTTCAAGGAGCTCGCTTTCTGCACGGGGCTTTGCCATGCTGGAACAGGTTTGTGTTTTCAAGGTCAAGTGAAAGCAAAATTGTATTATATCGCATCCTGTACAATTGTGTGCCGACAGCTTTGTGGTAACAATTTGGAGAAGGTCAGGTCTTCCAATACTTGTGCCCATATAGTGTGTTTATACAGTACAGTAGTGTGAATCCTGATTTCGTATTTTTTTGCATGTTTGTTACAGTTTAATGTTTCAGATCATCAAACTAATTTAAATATTAGTGAAAGATAACACAAGTGAACACAACATGCAGTTTTTATATAAAGGTTTTTATTATTGAGGGAAAACAAAATTCAAAACTACCCTGTGTGAAAAAGTGTTTGCCCCTAAACCAAATGACTGGTTGGGACAACCTTAGCAGCAACAACTATTTATTTGTTGCATAACCCCCTGCCTTCATCTCCTAAGAGGCCAGGGTCAGATGCCCACATATCTCCCCCCTTCTCAGCTTACACCCTCCGATACCTTCTGAACTACATTCTGAACCTTTCACGCAACTCTTTCCAGAACTTTCACGATTCTCGACCTGAACCTTTCAAGCAACCGTTTCATATCCTAGAGTCCTGTCTAGGATTTGAACCGGCAACCTCTCAAACTAGAGGTGACGCTCATCCAACTGAGCCACAGGATCTCATACTAACAAGCTCTTTAATGCACATTTTACTTTTCTATTCAACAAATTACAACAAACAAAAGCTGAAGCTAAGAATCTAATCAGGGACATCATGTACCCGAGACAGTGATGATAACCACTATACCACACAAGAGCAGATGCTCTTTTCTCCTGTTCATTTCTAGTCCTAAAAAATAAAAACAAACGAAAACTGTAGGTCAGACTCAAACCAGGGACGTCACATACCAGTGACTATGATGAAACCACTACACCACCTGAAGACTGCACAGAGGCTGGACTTTTGGACTTTTGTCTTTAAAAATGTTTTAAATGTAAATTAGGTTAAAGAGTAATAGATTTGGTTTTAAAACACAAGACAAGAATCTGATTGAGCTACAGGATCTCACACTAACCAGTTTCACTTTTCTATTCAATGACCTACAAAAAAAATAAAAAATGCTACAAACAACAAACAAACCAGGGAACAAATGGAAACTAAAGCTCAGACCTCAGGGACCTCAAGCTCAAAAGACCGCAATGCAAACCATTACACCGTCCTGAAATGTGCTTACTGGCCTTATGTCTTAAAAAAATTAAAACTAAAATGATAAATAAATTATTGAGAAGTGGCTCATATGAAAACTGCAAAAAAAAAAACCCTGCAGATTGGACATTGCCCTCTTGTTTCACCACTCACAACACTCCAACTTCCAAACCACCGACTGCGTTTATCTCCTGCACCCCTGGCTGGGGTTTGTACTAGAGACTTCTCAAGCCAGGAGCAACTCCCAACTAATTAAACCACTGGACCTCATACTCACAAATGATTTCTACAAAAACAAGTCAAAGCTCAGATACATGAAGAGACATCAGGCACCAGGGACTGTGATGCAACATTACTCAACTCATGTAGACTCCAACTCCTAAAGCCAGTAGAGGTATAAGACAGACAACTGCCCCAAAAGAAGAGTCCATGCTATAAGCCTCTGGTGGTGAAATTGATTAAATCCTACACCTCTTTGAAGGTTTTAGTCAGGGTTCAAGTCTGAATATGGGGAACGTCTCTTTATTTATAAAATCTTTCTTTTCTATTTTCTTAAAAATCTCGTGTAGATCTGAGGCTACACAAAAAGAATCACAACCACAAGTAGTGAGGTACAACCCCACTGTAGCAGTCACACTTCATCTAAACTTCTCCAACAGTGACGCAGCTGCTCAGAACCTACACATCACGAGTCGCTACAAATCACTACTGAATCCGTCTGGATAAAGTTAAGGGTCTGCTTTCCTGTGACTGACACCCAACAGTGTATTCTGTGACTCAGTGGCTCCACCCAGGTGCTTGGTCCCCACAAATTACTGCCTGTGTGGTTTATTAACAGGTTCCAATTCCGTTTTTTTTTTTTTTTTTTATTACAAATGAATAATAATGGGCTCACCACCTGCAGGAGGGACCGTAAGGGGCTGGTGCTGAGAGGATCGGGCAGCAGTCGAAGGTGGGGGCCTCGACAACCCGATCCCTGGAGGGGCGTGATTGGGAGGAACGGCCCCCCTGATCTGAACCCGAGCGGTTTTCATTTATTGAACTTCTGTGCTAGTTACAGTTTGTCCATAACGAACACCATGTTCAAGCATAAGGGTGTCCATCAGTGCACGTGGCACCAGGACACCCTAGGCCGTAGGTCGATGATCGACTTTGTGGTCGGTCGTTTCATCTGACCTGCGGCCGTATGTCTTGGACACTCGGGTAAAGAGAGGGGCGGAGCTGTCAACTGATCACCACCTGGTGGTGAGTTGGATCCGATGGCGGGGGAAAAAGCTGGACAGACTCTGCAGACCCAAGCGTACTGTGAGGGTCTGCTGGGAACATTTGGCCGAGTCTCCTGTTAGAGAGATCTTCAACTCCCACCTCCGGCGGAGCTTTGACCGGATCCCGAGGTAGGCCGGAGATATTGAGTCCGAGTGGACCACCTTCATTGTCGAAGCGGCCACTCGGAGCTGTGGCCGTAAGGTCTCCGGTGCCTGTCGAGGCGGCAATCCCCGAACCCGGTGGTGGCAACCGGAAGTAAGGGATGCCCTCAAGCTGAAGAAGGAGTCCTATCAGGCCTGGTTGGCTTGTGGGACTCCTGAGGCAGCTGACAGGTACCGGCAGGCCAAGCGAACTGCAGCCCGGGTGGTTGTGGAGGCAAAAACTCGGGCCTGGGAGGAGTTCGGTGAGGCCATGGAGAAGGACTATCGGCTGGCCTCGAAGAGATTCTGGCAAACCGTCCGGCACCTCAGGAGAGGGAAGCAGTGCCCTACCAATGCTGTTTACAGTGGAGGTGGGGAGCTGTTGACCTCAACTGGGGATGTCGTTGGACGGTGGAAGGAATACTTCGAGGATCTCCTCAATCCTGCCGTCACGTCTTCCATTGAGAAAGCAGAGGCTGAGGGCTCAGAGGTGGACTCGTCCATCACCCAAGCTGAAGTCACCGAGGTAGTAAAGAAACTCCTCGGTGGCAAGGCACCGGGGGTGGATGAGATCCGCCCTGAGTACCTCAAGTCTCTGAATGTTGCCGGGCTGTCTTGGCTGACAAGCCTCTGCTGGTGGTCGGGGACAGTGCCTCTGGAATGGCAGACTGGGGTGGTGGTCCCTCTTTTTAAGAAGGGGGACCGGAGGGTTCCAACTATAGGGGGATCACACTTCTCAGCCTACCTGGGAAAGTCTTTCAGAAGGAACAGTGTGGTTTTCGTCCAGGCCGTGGAACACTGGACCAGCTCTATACCCTCTACAGGGTTCTGGAGGGTTCATGGGAGTTTCCCCAACCAGTCCACATGTGTTTTGTGGATTTGGAAAAGGCATTCGACTGCGTCCCTCACGGCGGCCTGTGGAGGGTGCTCCGGGAGTATGGGGTCCGGGGCCCTTTACTAAGGGCTGCCTGTACGACCGAAGCAGGAGCTTGGTTCGCATTGCCGGCAGTAAGTCAGACTTGTTCCATGCCATGTTGGACTCCGGCAGGGCTGCCCTTTGTCAACGGTTCTGTTCATAATTGTTATGGACTGAATTTCTAGGCGCAGCCAGGGGCCGGAGGGTGTCCGGTTTGGTGACAACACGATTTCGTCTCTGCTCTTTGCAGATGATGTTGTCGTGTTGGCTTCATTAGACCAGGACTTCAGCACGCACTGGGATGGTTTGCAGCCGAGTGTGAAGCAGCTGGGATGAGAATCAGCACCTCCAAATCCGAGGCCATGGTCCTCAGTCGGAAAAGGGTGGCTTGCCCACTTCAGGTTGGTGGAGGGTTTTTGCCGCAAGTGGAGGAGTTTAAGTATCTTGGGGTTTTGTTCACGAGTGAGGGAAGGGTGGGACGGGAGATTGACAGACGGATCGGTGCAGCTTCTGCAGTAATGCGGTTGATGTACCGGTCTGTCGAGGTGAAGAAAGAGCTGAGCCGCAAGGCGAAACTCTCGATTTACCGGTCAATCTATGTTCCTACTCTCACCTATGGTCATGAGCTCTGGGTCATGACCGAAAAGACAAGATCCCGGATACAGGTGGCCGAAATGTGCTTTCTCCGCAGGGTGGCTGGGCGATCCCTTAGAGATAGGGTGAGAAGCTCGGTCACTCGGGAGGAGCTTAGAGTAGAGCCGTTGCTCCTCCACATTGAGAGGGGTCAGCTGAGGTGGCTCGGGCATCTGTTCCGGATGCCTCCTGGACGCCTTCCTGGGAAGGTGTTCCGGGCACGTCCCACTGGGAGGAGACCCCGGGGAAGACCTAGGACACGCTGGAGAGACTATGTCCGGCTAGCCTGGGAACGCCTCGGTGTCCCCCCGGAAGAGCTGGAAGAAGTGTCTAGGGAGAGGGAAGTCTGGGCATCTCTGCTTAGACTGCTGCCCCCGCGACCCGGCCTCGGATAAGCGGGAGAAGATGGTATGGTATGGTATGAATAATATTTATATTTATCATGAATAAATTATAAGTGTGTGTGTGTGTGTGTGTGTGTGTGTGTGTGTGTGTGTGTGTGTGTGTGTGTGTATTTTCTTCAGCCATTCAGAGGTGGACTTGCTGGTGTGTTTTGGATCATTATCCTGCTGCAGAACCCAAGTTCACGATTTTTTGGTAAACAGCAGAATTCATGGTTCTATTTATCACAAGTCTTCCAGGTCCTGAAGCAGCAAAACAGCCCCAGACCATCACACTACCACCACCATATTTTACTGTAGGTATGATGTACTTTTTCTGAAATGCGGTGTTACTTTTACGCCAGACGTAATTGAACACACACCTTCCGATAGGTTCAACTTTTGTCTCGTCAGTCCACAGAGTATTTCCCCAAAAGTCTTGGGGATCATCAAGATGTTTTCTGGCAAAACTGAGACGAGTATTCATGTTCTTTTTGCTCAGCAGCGGTTTTCACCTTGGATCTCTGCCATGCAGATTATTTTTGCCCAGTCTCTTTCTTATGGTGGAGTCATGAACACTGACCTTAACTGAGGCAAGTGACTCCTGCAGTTCTTTGGATGTTGTTGTGGGGTCTTTTGTGACCTGTTGGATGAGTCATCGCTGTGCTCTTGGGGTAAATTTGGTCGGCCGGCCACTCCTGGGAAGGTTCTTCATTGTTCCATGTTTCTGCCATTTGTGAATACTGGGTCTCACTGTGGTTCACTGGAGTCCCAAAACTTTAGAAATGGCTTCATAACTTTTTCCACACTGATAGATCTTAATGACTTTCTTTCCCATTTGTTTCTAAATTTCTTTGGAACTCAGCATGATGTGTAGCTTTTGAGAATCTTTTGGTCTACTTCACTTTGTCAGGCAGGTCCTATTTAAAAGATTTCTTGATTGTGAACAGGTGTGGCAGTAATCAGGCCTGGGTGTGGCTAAAGAAATTTAACTGTGATAAAGCACAGTTTTAACAGGGGGACAAACACTTTTTCACACAGGGCCATGTAGTTTTGGATTTTGTTTTCCCTCTAAAAAAGTAGTACAAATATTTTCTGAAATTTAAATTAGTTTGATGATCTGAAACATTAAAGTGAGACAAACATGCCAAAAAATAAGAAATCAGGAACAACACTTTTTCACACCACTGTATATGGGTTTATAAGGTCACAGTGAAATGTACCATTACTGTACTATATTTAGGAATGCAAATTGTTCAAACAGTACAGACTACACAGGCTGCAAAGAAGCAACATTCTGTCTATAAAATCCTGCAAAGGCAGATGGCTGAACTCCATGTTTCATGAATATCCATGACAATCCAATTACTGCAGCCCAGGGCATAGCCATAATATGTGTCAAATGGTATTTAAAAGAGAAGAAAAAAGTTCTTGTGTTTAAGAAATGTGTTCAAGAACTATCTTCCTGTCTACAAAAAGTAGTGCCTCCACTAGACACTGGCTTGGACTGGGCAACATTTTCTATAGACGATGATTGATATGAAGCAATTATAGCCATTCTTACAGTTGAATGTAATATTTTCCCTCACTTGTTATATTGTGTTTATGTGACAAGAACAAAACAGAAATTAATTGCGTTTCCATCACTTGAGGTAGTGATGCAATGCAGGTGTAAGACAGTCAACAAATAACATGCAAAAAGAAGACCTCAAGCAATAAAGAAACTTTTCAGCCATGTTCTTGAGGTTTTGCTCAATTTGACCAATTTCTGTTAAAAGCATTTGATAATCTGAAGCTTTTATATTCTTTTACCTTGTAATACATCTTATGCAATCACGGCGGCATCGATTTGAGAATATGACCAAAAGGTTTGTGGCACATCACCATGACACCTATGTGTCAGTCTTCTCCAAAAAGTTGTAGGAACTAAGAGCCCAAGGCACTGGAACTTAGAAAGCGAGCCCAAACATTTTTCCAGCACAATAATGCTCCTGTGCACAGAGACAGACATGGTTTTGCCAAGGTTGGAGTGAAAAAAACTGTTCAGTGCTCAGCCTATTGATGATCTTCTGGCTAAATGCATGGAACGCATTTTTAAAAGAATGGAAGTTATAACAGGGTTTGGTCTTGAACTAGAATGTTCAACAAGCATTTATAGACATAAAGGTTTTGGTGTCTACAAACCTTTCGCCTATATAGTGTAATTATAATTACAATTATAATTATTTGTATGACATTTAATAATCAGCTACAGTTTCCTGATTAGGACAGATCGAGTCAGTAATGAACTGATTTGCATTGATTAGCATGGTAGAAAGGTAACAAAGTTGGGACTTGAGTTGGTATGAAAACTTTTTTTTATATTAATCATGCTTCACTGTTTGGTAGTCAAAGAGAAGCAGCATATATTATATATATATATATATATATATATATATATATATATATATATATATATATATATATATATATATATATATAAAACTCCAGTAAAAGTGAAAGTGCTCCCTTTAAACTTTAACTTGAATAAAGTTTTTTTTTGCCCTAAAATTGACTTAAGTTTACAAAGTAATATTATTTATTATGGCAATAATGTTCTTATGTCACAAAATTATTAATGTATTTTTCTGACTATAAGCGGCTACTTTTTTCCCACATTTTGAACACCGCGGCTTAAACAACGAAGCGGCTAATTTATGGATTTTTCCTGGGTTTTTCCCGGTTTCACAAACTTCAAGCCAAAAAAACTGAGCGGAAACGGAAAAAAACGCATTTCACCTGTGTTCTGAGCTGCACGGCATCGGGAGAAAAAACTTTTTTTTTTTTAAACGCACGACGATGCCAAAAGATAAACTCCCGAGAGAAATATTTTTGAAAGGAAGGAGGAAGACAGTAAACAATGATTTACTTTGTAGGCTACTGTTTAGATACAACCCGTTGTAGCGCATTAAGTCTGGGTGAAGGGAGAGCTCGCTAACTCCAGCAACAGAAATCATATAAGCACAGACAGGTTTGCAAAACTCATGCTTTTTTATTTTTCTTGGCAACAGCGTTACGGGTTAGTCAAAGAAACTTAGAAATGAGCATTAGAAAATAATAAGGACATAATCCTTAGTCTTACACACATGCAGTAATACCGAAAGAATGGAGCGGCAGGCTATTCCCAAAATACCGCTATGCTCCTAAAGAAAGCGCAACATATTTCACACGTTACACTGTGTGTAACGTGTCTTTCATTAAAGCCTGTGTAAAGTTAATTAGTGTAGACATTACTATTTCATTACTATGCGGCTTATTTATGTTAAAAATACAAATATTTGTAAAATTCAGTGGGTGCGGCTTATATATGGGTGAGCTTTATAGTCCGGAAATTATGGTAGTCAGTTTATGTGTGCTCTTCGCACACTAATCTATTAATAGAATGATATGAATTAGGCAAACACTGATTGATGTCTATTCGATTGATCATGAGCCCAAAACCTTCTTCTCAACTACTTAAAAAAAAAATAAGGTCACGGGTGTTGTGGCGAGTTCTAGTCAGGAGTTTCCTTGTCATTTTTTCCTCTCTAAATGTTCTGCTTGCTGTTGAACTGACTCTGAACTGTATGTTGGTGATAAGTAAGTACAGTAAAACCCCGTTGGACGAGCATAATTCGTTCGTGAAAATTGCTCGTACGTTCGAACTAATATTCCCCATAAGAATTAATTTAAAAGCGATTTAATCCATTCCGAGAACTTATTGATCGCTTCTTTTTGCACTATTAAAGTATTTGTAGCCTATTTTAACAAACAAATACACCACAAATTAATGTAAACATAATTTAACACTTACCCATGTGGTAGTGGTTGATTGCGAGTGTGAGACGCACACTCGACTATTTTTCGACTATTTTCTTATTGGTTTCAATGGTAATTCTATTTACTTTCTTTTTCCCAGCACCATCACTGATTTTCTTGGGAGACATTTTTCAAGATTTCTAGTGCTAAGTGAACTAAGTGACTGATGCTACCCTCGGCCAAAAGCGGGGAACCGGCAGCATGGGTTTGCTTGTGTCTTCGAGATTTGCTCGCGAAATAGGGTAAAATTTTGCAAGCAAGTTTGCTCGCATCTCATTTGCTCGTACTATTAGTTGCTCGTACAACAGGGTTTTACTGTACACCAAGTGCCAATCGACAAGTTCGGAACAGAGCGAGAGCTCTACACTGATTGGTGGATTGCTGACTGTTTGACTAGTTACGTTTTTATCCCCATAAATAAAAATTAACGATTGATTTTGCAAAATGTAGTTGAAAATTTTTCTGTAAATGGAGATACTTAAGTAAAGTACAGATACGCAAAAAAGCTCCAGTAATGAAAAATTCACTACTGAAAAAAGCTAAAGTAATGAATAACATTCATTGTGTTATTGTCAACTATTGTGGTTAACACACCGACGTTTGACGAGAATGTTATTAAGAATACAGATTAATAGCCTTGGCTGAATTTTCTGCAACATCTATTTAAAAAAGTGAAAATAAGACGTACAGGTTTGGGTTCAATACTGTCAATGTGAATACTGTCTATAAATAGCAGTTTATTCATACTTTCTTTTTCAAAAGATCTATTTACACTCTAAGGCTACTGTTTCCGTTTTGAACTGAGCCGAAGGTTGAATGCGACTCAGTTCTGACTCATAATTTTAATCAGATCTGGTCCTCTTTAGTATTTCGTCCTAGATGGAATGCAATGTGGCTTTGTAGACAGGGAACATAAATGGTAATGGCAATTTTTTAATTTGTGTGTGTTGAGTGTGTGTATATTAATGCCATTATCGTTTACTGCAACATATTTTTCTTTTTCTTCTTTAAGCTGCTCACGTTATGGGTCTTCACAGGGGATCATCTGTCTCCATACCCCCCTGTCCTCTACATCTGCATCTTTCAAACCAGCTACCTGCATGTCTTCCCTCACCACATCCATAAACCTCCTTTTTGGTCTTCCTCTTTTCCTCCTCACTGGTGGCTCCATCCTCAGCATTCTCTTACCGATATACCCCATGTGCAAACCATCACAAACTTGCCTCCCTCACTTTCTCTTCAAAACGTCCTACATGTGCAGTCCTCTAATAAAATTATTTCTAATCTTGTCCATCCTCATCACTCCCAATGAAAATCTCAGCATCTTCAGCTCTGCCACCTTTAGCTCAACCGCCTGTCTTTTACTCAATGCCACTGTCTTTACACCCAGTGGTGGGCCGTGCATTTGGAACCTGGGCCTTCAATCGGGACTTACCCGACTTAATCCACCTCTTAATACCACCTCTATCACGTTGCAATTATAGAGATATAATATATAACAATGCATGGCATTAAGAGAGAGAGACATTTCACATATGGAGGGTGAATACCATTTTACTAAAGCAAGCTCCAAACCTCTACACTACAACCGCAACTGTGCCACCAACATCATCTGGAGCAGTTCAGAATCAATATTTGACTAATAACATGACAAAAACAAACATTTACATAAAATACAACCTACTCACCAGACTCATAATAGATAAATAAGTTATTCAAAATAAGAATATGAAATCTTGGTTAAATAAACAGACCCATTCATAATATTCTCTACGGTAAAAAGGCCAGCAGTACTGAATTTGAAGGCCCTGGGCAGATTAGATCGACAAAAAATCTAACATCCACATCCACATACTGGAAGCAGTGCAGCCAAGAGAAACGCTACGAAATAAAGAGAATACATTTTTGGAAATATATTAATGCAATTTCATAGAACAAATATTAGAATTTAGCTTGTAAATGTGGGTCAGTGCTTCTGATAGTGTTTAGGCCAGCAGAGAAGGCTTTGCTCTCCCTGACCGCCCACCACTGTCTAAACCATACAACATAGCAGGACGTGGTTTACTGCAACATCTACAACAAAAAGCAGCAGCAGAGAAATTGGCTCAAATTTAAGAAGTTGACTCTAAACCTACTGAAAAGAAACATCTGTTCAAGGAGCTGATGTGCACCACAGATTTTAGGGTAAAGGCGCTTTCTCATTAAAGGCAGGTAAGGGTAACTTGTCGATAGAATCAGAAGTGTGATGCCAAGGACACGCCCACATTCCGATTTCCAACCTTCTGAGATTCTTCTAGTAGAGCCTTCTGGTATCTACTAGGGGTGACCCCAAATAGTCGAAGATTTCATTCTTCAATAAGAGCGACCGTAGTTTGACTACCAATGGAGCCTAATTCTACTACCAATCCCACAGTCGAATCTTCGCAGCAGAGGTGCAATTAAATGAGGATTATGCCATTTTGGTTATACGGGGGTGCTCAGTGTCTAATTTCACATAAAACTTTTCTTTCAATAAGTTAATATACAGCTTATTATGATAAATCTGTAAATAAATATGTGAAAAGAAAGAAGAGTTTTCTACGTATTTTTAACGTGTGAATAAATACAACCCCCCTGAGACAGATTTAAGTTTCACTTTCCATGAACCGTGACTGAAGCATCTTTCACGTTGTCATTATGGGTTTGTTTGTAGGATTTTAAGAAAAAATAATAAATTTAATCCATTTTGGAATAAAACTGTATCATAACAAAATGTTGAAAAAATGAAGTGCTGTGAATATTTTCCAGATGCACTGTAAGTCCTTAGTCAGGGACATCCCTAGTATCTAATAGGGGTGTAACGGAACAGGTATCAGTACCGAACCTTTTCGGTTCAGTGCTTTCGGTTCAGTGCACGTGTACCAAATACAATGCTTTTTACGTGTGGAACATTACAATCTAAATTCCAGATCAGACGTATTGAGTGGCAAACTGCAAGCTTGTTTAATCTCCATCTTGCACTTTGAGCACAGTGTCACTGTTTTTTTATTGATTTTTTATTATACTTGAAATCATACACAACAATTCCAGCTGTATAATACTAGCTAAGGAACTACCTACACTGCACTAAGAACTAGCGTTAGTGCAGTGTAGGGGTGTAACGGTACACAAAATTCACAGTTTGGTATATATATTATATATACAGTATATATAAATATATACTG
Source organism: Silurus aristotelis (assembly GCF_946808225.1). Taxonomy (NCBI): domain Eukaryota; kingdom Metazoa; phylum Chordata; class Actinopteri; order Siluriformes; family Siluridae; genus Silurus; species Silurus aristotelis. Next base: position 24,779,668 of record NC_139585.1, read on the forward strand.
TAGATATAGTACAATAATTATTATTATTGTTAACATTTGTGATAATGAATATCTGAACAGTTCACATTTTTTTTAAACTGTTTTAAATTAAATGCCTGCTTGGTTAAATAATTATTTTATAATATTTAAAATATTTTATAATATATATATATATATATACACACCTACATACATTTATAGAATAAATCAAATTAATGCAATGCACATTTTTATTTTACACTATTTTCTATTGATCAGTTAAATTGGTATAAATGATTACAATTAAATTAAATAGTTTACATTTGTTATACTATTTGGGTAATACAGTCTACAGTCCTTCCATCCTTTCATTTATTCACTCCCTTGATATGTGGAATTATCAGGATTATCTGCTTTCAAGAAAAATTCTTGAAGCTGGACATAAAATGCTAAAGAACTCATAGCGTTATCGTTAGCCGATAACCTATGATAGTTATTTATAGTGATATACAGTTATATTTTTTATAAACATATTATGTTATATATTATTTAACCAAGCAGGCATTTTATTTAAAATTGTTTACAAAATTTAAACAGTTGATCACAAATGTTAATATTTCTAAAAAACTGTGTTAATTAAAAAAGACCAGCAATTTTATGTTTGGCATTTTGTGTGTAGCGTTATTCCCCTAGTATCTAATATACCTTCATTGTTAATAATGTTTGGAAACAGACGCATTATGATGAAGCACACAACAGATTTACTACCAGGTGAGGTTGTTTTTCTGTTTAGAAAAATAAGGATGGTTTATTTGAAGCAACTACAACAAGCATTATTATAATCTTCTTGTGAGTCACTCACTGGAGCACAGTCTACAGCCAGATATCAAGAGTGGTCATGTTGTTTCACCCAGTTTCTCATTCTACAAACACAATTGCAAGGACACATAGGATATTTGTATTTCATTTAAAATGAGCCGACACTGGGCTAGTGGGTCATACTGTATCTGTCATAAATGCTGAATTTCTTAAAACAAAACTACAATATACAAAAAAAAAAAAATGCCAAACAGAACAGACAGATTTTCCAATTTACTGAGGCTAGAATAGCTTATTTACAATCGTCTACGCAAAGAAACTTGTCGATCGAACAAATGAGCAAAACAAGTCATTTTGAAGCATAAAAAAAGCTAAACTTAAAAACAAAAAAAACCCCATATATATATATATATATATATATATATATATATATATATATATATATATATATATATATATATATATATATATATATATATAAGAACAATTTGTAACCAGTTGTGCTTTTTAACCCACAAAACCACTTCGTTGATGAAATGGAACAGTTCCATAGAGGCACTAAGAGAAGTGCTAACATCGGTTTTGTTTAAGAACTTCTAAAGCTATGACTAGGACTTGAAGTACAAACAGTATGTGTATTTATATATTTATAAAGTTATATAATTCCATTACACATTTCACACCAGCCAGTGCTTTCATTTACACCTTCTGCTGTTCTGCTAAAAGTCTTTGCACGTTTTCATTTTTTTTTCCGGCACAGCCCTTAAGAACTGGAGGAATGGTTTCTGACAACTTTCTGGTCCGTCCTTTATCGGTGATCTACAAACACACAAAAACGATGGCGTACGCACAGAGAGAAGGATGTCTTGTCTGAGTGGAGAGTATATGCGGAATAGAGTATAGTCTAGATGAGGACATTGTGTCTGTAAGTTCCTGATTGGGTGGCTGAGGTCCGAGATTGAAATCGTTTAGGGTTAAACAGTCACTTCGGTCTTACTGCCTGTACGGTAGTGGTGGTGATGCTGCTGCTGTGCCGCCTGCGGGACATAGTGCAGCTGTTCCACGGTCTGCGTGCGGCGCGAGGCGAACGCCTGTCTCTTGGATGTGGGTTGGCTCTTGGTCAGCGTGTTGTGCACCGCGGGAGGGCCGCTGTTGTTCGAGGCACTGGGATGCGAGTGCATTTTGGTCATCTTGTAGCGGTCCATGAGGGGCGTGGTTGGCACGAACACGTCCGTGTGCGATATGGCTCGGGAGATTGACTTGTCGCCATGAAAGCTGCCGCGTTTTGATGACATCGTCTTATCGGGAGAGAGCAGCGGGTCCTGCGAGCGTAGCCTGTCCTGGGAGTAGAGGCGCTCTTGCGAGTGCATGCGTTCATGAGAATGCAGACGCTCGTGCGAGTGAACGCGCTCCTGTGAATAGCGGCGGTCCTGCGAGTGCAGCCGGTCTTGGGGGACGAGGCGCTCATGGGAGCGCAGGCGCTCGGCCGACAGCAGCTGCTCGTCCGATAGGATGCGCTCACCGTACGGGGACGTGGGGTAGGCAGAAACGGTGTAGTCCTGAGCATAGCCACGCTCGGGAGACAGCACACGGTCTTGAGACATGGCTCTCTGTACACGGCGAGGACGCTGGCGTGAAGACTGCTGCTGCTGCTGCTGAGCTTGTTGGCTGCTCTGGGAATCTTGGCTTATCTTGATCATGTGTAGGGGAAGGGTGCCGCGTGCTGCCAGGTCAGGAAGGTGCCTCTTCCGGGTGTAGTATTCGTCAACGTCCTTGTCCGCTGTAGAAGAGCAAAGGCAGACTCAATCAAAACTTATCATACTTCCACCAATCTAATTTTCATTTAAGAGGAAACACAAGGGAATAAAAATGTCCACGGTCACCATGCAGTTTGTAACTCGGCCCGGACTCGCTGCTGTCTAGGTTCAGTACACTGATTAGAGGATTTTTTTTCTGATATGAGGATAAGTACAATTCTTTATTCTAAGCAAATTTTGTGGCAGCAAAATAAATTATTCGCAATAAAAAAAACTATAAATACACCAGATTAAAAAGAGTGAAAAATGAAGTACTGTATACTTCTGAGTGAGAAATACGGCATCAAATGCATTTCTTTGTCTCTGCCAACATGGACTTTACCCTTAGCGCCAGGCATATTATGTTTTTTGCTGACTAACTTGAAGTTTGAAGGCTGCCTATGTTAATAGTGATCAGACCATGTGCATATAAATTAATGGTCTGAATATAAAGCCATATTAAAAGTAATAAAGTTTAACATCCATGTTGATAGGTGATTAAATAAGCAGTTTAAACACAATTTTATCTGTTCTAAATGTACCCTTAATTACTACTTTTCAAATTTTTAAACCATAGAGCATAAGAAAAAATATTATTGTAAATCTTTTACATCAATTATGGTGTTTTAAATTACATAAATCATCAGGACTGCAAATTGAACTTTTGCTGTTTCCACACGGACGGTTTTAATTGCCGGATGTGTGCATTAAGGCAGATTGTGGTGCTTAGTTTGAGAATTAGCGTATCAATAAAACAAATGTTTAGTGATAAATAAAAAAATTCTGTGAAGTTTTTTTATTTTTTATTATATTATATCTGAGTGAAGAAAAGATGTCCTGGATAAATGTGTGTGCGTTGAGGGTTTTAATGTCACCTATTTTATGTTTATTTATTAATATTTTGAATTAAAACGGTCACGGAAATGCTCGCTGTATCAATCGCGTGTTAATATAATTTGTGCCTTAAAATGTATTTGCATTAACGCATTACACACACATACATATATATATATATATATATATATATATATATATATATATATATATATATATATATATATATATATATATATATACATACACACACAGTGAGGAAAATAAGTATTTGAACACCCTGCTTTTTTGCAAGTTCTCCCACTTAGAAATCATGGAGGGGTCTGAAATTGTCATCGTAGGTGCATGTCCACTGTGAGAGACATAATCTAAAAAAAAAAAAATCCAGAAATCACAATGTATGATTTTTTAACTATTTATTTGTATGATACAGCTGCAAATAAGTATTTGAACACCTGAGAAATATTTGGTATAGTAGCCTTTGTTTGCAATTACAGAGGTCAAACGTTTGCTGTAGTTTTTCACCAGGTTTGCACACACTGCAGGAGGGATTTTGGCCCACTCCTACACACAGATCTTCTCTAGATCAGTCAGGTTTCTGGCCTGTTGCTGAGAAACACGGAGTTTAAGCTTTCTCCAAAGATTCTCTATTGGGTTTAGGTCTGGAGACTGGCTAGGCCACGCCAGAACCTTGATATGCTTCTTACAGAGCCACTCCTTGGTTATCCTGGCTGTGTGCTTCGGGTCATTGTCATGTTGGAAGACCCAGCCTCGACCCATCTTCAATGCTCTAACTGAGGGAAGGAGGTTGTTCCCCAAAATCTCGCAATACATGGCCCCGGTCATCCTCTCCTTAATACATTGCAGTCGCCCTGTCCCATGTGCAGAAAAACACCCCCAAAGCATGATGCTACCACCCCCATGCTTCACAGTAGGGATGGTGTTCTTGGGATGGTACTCATCATTCCAAACACGTTTAGTGGAATTATGAACCAAAAGTTCTATTTTGGTCTCATCTGACCACATGACTTTCTCCCATGACTCCTCTGGATCATCCAAATGGTCATTGGCAAACTTAAGACGTGCCTGGACATGTGCTGGTTTAAGCAGGGGAACCTTTCGTGCCATGCATGATTTCAAACCATGACGTCTTAGTGTATTAGCAACAGTAACCTTGGAAACGGAGGTCCCAGCTCTTTTTTCAGGTCATTGACCAGCTCCTCCCATGTAGTTCTGGGCTGATTTCTCACCTTCCTTAGGATCATTGAGACCCCACGAGGTGAGATCTTGCATGGAGCCCCAGTCCGAGGGAGATTGACAGTCATGTTTAGCTTCTTCCATTTTCTAATGATTGCTCCAACAGTGGATCTTTTTTCACCAAGCTGCTTGGCAATTTCCCCCGTAGCCCTTTCCAGCCTTGTGGAGGTGTACAATTTTGTCTCTAGTGTCTTTGGACAGCTCTTTGGTCTTGGCAATGTTAGTAGTTGGATTCTTACTGATTGTATGAGGTGGACAGGTGTCTTTATGCAGCTAACGACCTCAAACAGGTGCATCTAATTTAGGATAATATATGTAGTGGAGGTGGACATTTTAAAGGCAGACTAACAGGTCTTTGAGGGTCAGAATTCTAGCTGATAGACAGGTGTTCAAATACTTATTTGCAGCTGTATCATACAAATAAATAGTTTAAAAATCATATATTGTGATTTCTGGATTTTTTTTTTTAGATTATGTCTCTCACAGTGGACATGCACCTACGATGACAATTTCAGACCCCTCCATGATTTCTAAGTGGGAGAACTTGCAAAATAGTAGGGTGTTCAAATACTTATTTTCCTCACTGTATATACACACATACAGTAAGTTAGACTTACAATGAACATGTTTTCCGATGACTCCATTGTAACTTAAAGCTATCATACATGTAAGTCGAAATATGGTCTAGCCTGCACAGGAGTCTTAAAAAATGGTGATCAGTTTTGGGTAGTATACTGTAATTTATTAATAATTTACAGTACATAGTGTACCAAAACAAAGCAATTTACAATACAGCACACTATAATTTATATAAGACTAAATAGCATATGCTGCTACATTTGCCAACAGTGCAAAACTTTACACATTTTTACATTTTCATCATCGGAAGATTAAAAAATCGTTATGAACCATCGTAACTCAGGGACCATTATATAATACCCAATGTTATATCCACATTGGGTCTTTATTACCTCTTCATGAGGTTTGCCTGACAGGGATAATATTAAATCATATATGATTTTGCCTTTATATGAGAGAAGTACTTCGTGACTACTTGTCACCCTGCCAGGTTTACTTTATATAGTCTCCTTAACTGGCCTAATACGTTCATGTTATCATTATAAAATCATATATAATAATAGGATATATTCTGGCACATTTAATCGTTATTTCAGCTTATTGAGAATTACTTTCTCTTTTCTTTCATGCAGAAACAATCACATATACTCTATAATGTGACCTTAAGTTTTTAGTTTTAGAGACGTTCCATCATTGCCACGATTTATGCGACGCTTATGAATGTTATAAAAAAATCCCAATATAGGTACCCTTCGAGTTAAAAACAAAATAAGCAAGAAAATAGACTTTTTTACTTTTGTTCGAAATTTTGGAACTTCCCAAATCTACAAATGTAATACTTACACTCCTGCTGCAACATAATATGCTTATATTATGACTACAGCATGATTATTTTTTTTTTTTCCAGCTCTAAGAATAATACCAGAAACACCAGAATGTTGAATACAGGACGTTAAACAAATGCTAAATTATCTTTAGATGTATTTAGACGTCATTATATGTTACTTAATTGTCCTTGGAATGGTACAATGGTCCTGTTAGGATTCTTGTTCAAGACAAAGCATCTTTCACCGGTCTATCTAAACTGCATCGCATGACTCCTGTATCTCTAACTGCATGATTAGCAAAGCAAAGTAATTAAATTACGGCCTCCTCCAAGATGAAGAATGAAGCTGATGACCTTGAGATCGGTTCCACTCGACAGATCTCTTCTCGCACGCTCTGTGTCTGAGACACTGATAGCGCTGAAACGATGGGGAGGAATAAAGCCGTGTTCGAGGAAATTAAAACCTCAAATCAAGGAAACGTCATTTCGGTAGTAGTCCCGAGGTAGAGGTTTCCAGATCGAAAGCTAACGCATTCAGAATCCCTGAGGTGAGGAGGCAGTGGATTTTCAAGACAATATATAACCAGCTTGCTGTGTGGACTACTCGATCAAGCTTACTGCAAATTAAAAGCAGGTTTCACTGACTGTTAAACCGAGTACGAGTCGTACAAACTCGACGGATTCCCAGTTCATCACGCGGACGCCACAACTGCACATCATACTCTATATTCTAAAGAAAAACTAATCTTGCTGCACGAGGATATTACACTACACAGAATCTCCACTAATCAGATCATGGAGACTTTGGAGAAACAGGAGTGAAAATATAAGAACGTAGCGCAGACCCTGCATGTATGTGTAATCTCAGTTTTTACCTTGGTGGCCTTTGGCGAATCTTCAGACATTTACCCGTATTTCATCGTTCATTATCATGAAGAACTTGTGAAGAAACCCGTGTTTTTCTCCGCCTTCGAGGCATAATAAAGCAAGCTGGCATAGCTACATGGTTGCCAATTATTGTAGGACAATCGGGGTTTTTTTTTGGAGTTTAACTGTATGAAATTATATTGAAATGCTAATATCAACGAATAAAATTGCTAACATCTAAATGAATCCGAGTGCAACGAGTGTTTCTGTTTATTCAGAAACACTTAATGCAGTGTACTAGGAACGACCAGGAAAGGAAAAATTTGTCAATTTCCCATAGTTCACTTTGAAGGTCTAAAAGGAGGCCTGGGCTAATCCCTATTAAATTACACATGACATTTGATATATTTACTCTCTACTTAGGGAGCATTATAAATGGAGATCTTATTACACGCCATAAATCTACAATCAGTCAGATCGATAGACTGGAGCGCGAGGTCACAGAGAAGTCCTCGGCAGCAGCGACTGAAGCAAACTGCAATAAACACGTTCATCGCCTGAATTCTGTATTGAATGGCATGCTTTAAAGAGGGGTTTTGGAATGGGGAGAAGGGGGGATTTTTTTTTTTTTTTTTTTTTTTTTAATAAGGCTTGGGTGGTCTGTCGAGCACAATGGTTCTACCATTGACGTTTTCTTCCAGGTGGTAAATCTTGCTCCTGGAGAATGATCCCCCTGCAAAGTTTAGCTCCTGACAACCTCAATAAGCTGGCTCAGGCTTGCTAAATGCGATTGATTTCGAGGAGCGGGTTTGTGCATTCTTGATGGAGAACACAAATACAAAAGAGCATTAAGAGCTTTCAGCGTGGCAAAGTGTACAATTCTAGGGTTGGGGTCAATTCCAGGATTTCAAAGCGATACTTTTGAATAAAGTAATAGTTATGCAGTAATTAAACATTTTTCGATTTGCGAGAGACGGATTTTCGGGGTCGGCGAACGGGGACGAAAACTAAATTGATCCTAGCCGCGATAAAAACAAATCAACAAGTGAAGAATGAGAAAGCAGGTCTGACTCAGTCTTTTGAGCGAGGAGTACTTGTTGAGGTCAGCCTTCATGGCAGATTCGTAGGATGGAGGCAGGTGCGAGAGGCTCTGGAAGGAGCGGGAGAAGGACAGATCGTACGGCTCCGTCTGCGACGTGAGGATGCTGTTCATTCGCGTGCTCTCTGAGGGACGACAAGACAGCAGACCAAAAGATGTGTCAAATACAAAGTCACAATTCTAAACAATGCTATCTGTTTCCTGCTCAGGGGTTTATGGGTGGGGGGAGGTTGATGCTAGGGGTGTTCGACAGAGCAGAAGCAGAAGGACTGCAGGGATATCAGTGGACAAACTCGAGTCTATGACTTAGAGGCTAATGAGCCGTAGTGAGACAGTGATTTAGTCGAGCCCTGGTAAACCGTGGCCCATCTCCAGCCTGCTAGTCAGGAGAGGACGCTTGTTTCCTTAAGCCATATGATGTGAGTCAAAGCCACAGAGGAGGAAGAAGGTTGTCACCACGGGTTTCTCTGTTTCTCCCGGCTTTGTAGCCGTCACGCCAGCCTGGCCAGGGTTTGGACATGCACCTTGGATCGTGCTCTGGTTAAAAGTAGGCCAGACACCAGTGTCACGGAATGGGCTCCGAGAAAAACATGATGCATCAGGGAGCCGGTGGGTGCAGTGAGACAGGAGGGGAGTGTTTACCCAACACCCGGCACTCTATTTTACACTGTTCTACACATGCTGCGAGCTTTGAATCCCAGCTTTGGCATGGCAAGACAGCTTCATCTTGATTTCAGAGTGGAGGAGGAGGAACATGGGTACTGTAGGTGGCTGTGCAAGTGCAAAATGCATTAAAAAAACCAAACACAGAACAGCAAATATAGAATCCTGACATCCAAATCCTGAACACAACGAACTCAAAACGGACGTATCACATGCTTATTGCTGACTGGCTACACTATGGGTCAGTCTGAGATGCTGTAGAAAATCTGAGAACTGAATGATATTTGGAAGGAAAATGAGCCTACATGGATCTACTAATGCAATTATTTAATAATAATATAGATACAACTATAATATGGGTTATGCAAATCCAAACAGTAACAAGCATGCGACGTCAATAAGGACTCTCTCTTTCCATTCTGATTTACTCATTAGGTGTTTTGGTTTGGTGTTCATTTGCTGTTCTGTTTTTGGTGTGTCAGTCTGCTTTGCACATAAATACGTGGCTGTAGTGTAAGAGGAATAAAGTGCTTATAATAACAGATATACATTATATGGACAAAAGTATTGGGGCACCTAAAAATGGGAGGCATGTTTTAGCCTTTTCTCTGTAAAGCGGCAGTGAGACAATGTTCATTGTTAAAAGTGCTACAGAAATAAAAAATGAATTGAACTTGCATGGAAAACAAGTTGATGTGGGACACAAGCATATATTTATATATAATAGGTGCAGTTCAAGTAGATTTTACTTTCACCTGACTTTTTCAGCCATATGTGGTTCTTCTCCAAACAGTGTTTGGGGCACACAATTTTAAAGGACATCGTAGGATGTGGTAGCAGTACATTTTCCCTTCACTTCAACTAAAAGACCTGTTCCAGCATGACATTGCCCCTGTCCACAATGCCATCACCAAGAAGATATGCTTTACATGGATTGGAGTGGAAGATCTTAAATGGCCTGCTACAGAGCTCCGATTTCAACCCTGCTGAACACTTTTGGGATGAACTGGAACACTTACTTCACCCCAGGCCCCCTCACCTCACCTACATCAGTACCTGACCTCACTAACAAGCACTGAATGACCACAAATCTTCTTCTTCTTTTGTCTGCTCCCATTAGGGGTCGCCACAGCAGGTCATCCGTCTCCATACTACTCTGTCCTCTACATCTGCCTCTTTCAAACCAACTACCTGCATGTCTTGCCTCACCACATCCATAAACCTTCTCCTTGGTCTTCCTTTTTTCCTTCTTCCTGGTGGCTTCATCCTTAGCATTCTCCTACCGATTAACCCCACATCCCTCAATCGGGCCTTTCTCACCTTGTCCCCAAAACATCCTACATGCACGGTCCCTCTAATAAACTCGTCTCTAATCCTGTCCACTAGAAGACTGAATGACCTCAAATTTCACTCCATAATCAAGTGGAAGATCTTCCAAAGATGAATGAAGGTTATTCTAACAGCAAATGGGGACTAAATATGGAATGGGATGTTCAAAAATCAGAAACAAATCTTACGATCAGGTGTCCATAACTTCTATACATATAGCATAGATAGATAGATAGATAGATAGATAGATAGATAGATAGATAGATAGATAGATAGATAGATAGATAGATAGATAGAGAGATAGATAGATAGATAGATAGATAGATAGATAGATAGATAGATAGATAGATAGATAGATAGATAGATAGATAGATAGATAGAAACCCAATTCATTAACAAAGGGGAAAAAGAGTGATATTCGTTTTTTGGTGTATCATCTAGGATGTGGAACTTTTACTGTAGCCAAAACATGGAGGAAAAAATTCTCTAATACTGTTTCTTCCTCTTTTCAGTATTAAACATAGTTATTAACATTGTATTTCTGTTTTCTAATCGAATCATAACATCTCAAGGGATACGGTAATAGTAATAAAAGTGTCTGGGAGGCTGCAATGCAGTGTTATTGAGAGGAAAGTTCCGTTGCCATAAACAGAATTAACCTCTCTGAAAAAGAGAAATAACAGGCTTTGTCTTATAACAACCAATCTGCTGAAAAAAAAAAAAAAAAAAAAAAGAAAAAAAAAAATTTGGAGCTTGTTAGGGAGTGCTATCCATCTTCTCACCCCACCCGCTTCCTCCCCGGTCGAATTAAAGCGCTCACCAAAAGGCAGTGATTTAATCCTTTCACTAACAAGATGAGCAGTTGCCTGCTTGCTACGTTGAGCGTTTCTATCCTCCGCATTTTGAGGACACCAGTCGAGAGCTCTTTATGTGGTGCTCACATTGCACACATTCCGAGCTTTCCCTTCATCTTTTGATCAGTGTGTGTTCATTAGGCGGAAAGAAATAAAAAAACGACGATGGAGTATGAATACCCGGTTGTCAGCTTATTTATTTATTTATTTATTTATTTTTATCTAGTTTTAGTCCCTGCTCAGCTTGTTCATTTGCTCGAATTGATTCTTCAGTACACGTCATGAGTATTGTGTGTGTGTGTGTGTGTGTGTGTGTGTGTGTGTGTGTGTGTGTGTGTGTGTATGTGCGCAGTGCGTCAGGCGTAAGTGAATTGGCTCGTGCCTGGAATGGCCACGTTGGCTGCTTTCTACTTCATTTTGTGGAAAGGAATGCGATTCTGAAGGCCAATGCTGCTTCTAAGTAAAAGGCATATCAGAAGAAATAGGGAAGGAGTGGCAGATCTAATTGTTGTCTCAAACTTCAGATGTAGCTGAAGATATATACATATATTTGAAGTTTATATAGATGTAATGCATTAATTAAATTTTTTTTACCTCAGATACAAGTGTACATGAACATTATTTTGTGACCAATATTTTATAAGTAGATCGATTTCCCCTTAAGAGCTTTCTCAAGCTCGTGCTCTCAGCACCGCTGCTGCTGGGTGAATATGACGTATCACATCACTACCGAGACCGAGGCGTGTCCTGAGAGTCACACGGAATATTAATTAGCATGGCAGAGGCAGGGCTGCATCTTCCTGGAGACAGAACAGGAAAAAAACGTCTGGTTTTATTTAATCTTTTTTTCTCTTTTTTTTTGTTTGTGAAAGGACCAAAAGTCAGAAGGCAGTTAAATAAAATGAAGGAAAAAAAAAAAAACTAAATTAAAGAAATAAAAGTGAACGATATTGAATCGCATGGCATCGTGGTTTTTGCATTGTATCGTATTGCATTGAATCGGAGAGAAATCGGAACGCACTGCATCGTAATGGAGGTGAATCGGATCGCATTGGTAGCTGATTTATAGGTATCTTTAAATGCATTTGTATATTTTACAATTGTACATTCTCAATAAACATATCTTAAAAAAAAAAATCCTTATCATTCCTTGTGTTCTGCATCATTTGTTCGCATGTGTGTGAGCTCACTGGTGAGCTTTACTCTGTACAAGAGGAGCGGGACAATCTTGTATCGGTATCGTATTGTTGGCTATGCATCGAGATGCAAATCGCATTGGCCTTAGTTATGGAGCTGCACATTCCTAATTTATTTATAAATATATAGTGCCAGCGGTGAGCGAGTAGCAGCTAATGAGACTAATCATTGCTCTCTGTTTTAGTCAGGTGATGCCAATAAACAGGAGAGAGAAACCAGCCTCAGGGAGAGCGCCACCAAGCATAGAAGAGCGGAAAGGACGCCAAACGGCGGGCGGGTGCCGAATAAATACGTGCAAGAGCTAAAGACAGGAGTGTGCCGATATATATATATATATATATATATATATATATATATATATATATATATATATATATATATATATATATATATATATCGGCACACTCCTGTGCATATATATATATATATATATACACACACACACACACACACACACACACACACACACACACACACACACACACATAAAATGTAAAATAAATAAAAACTACATTTACATTTACACCATGTACTGCCACTCTAACTAACATCGCTCTGAACCTGATTTATACTGTGAGTGTACACAAGGCACTCAGCTGTGGCTGTTTATTAAATTAGGTGCCTGGCTTTTCAGTTACAGAACACATCTTTGCATTGTAGTCATTATTTTTTTCAAATGCACCACTAAATTCCTAATAAATAAGAACCCTATTCATTTGCATGTCCTATAGTCGTTTTATTCCTCTTACACCATAGCCAGTTTTATTTTATTTTTGTTTATATCATACTTTTTTTTTTAATCAATTTATAGTTACAGTCATTGTTATGCAACATTCTAACTGTGTACCATCCTTTCTTTTTTTTTCTCAAAGTATTTTTTTCCTAATTTTTCCAATTTGGTCTCCTTTTCGAAAGTGTTGCTCATGCTGGGCAGAAGAAAGAATAATCTGCCTTGTGCCTTTGATTGGCTCCTGTTGTTCTGATTTACGGTCTAAGGGACAGTTCTGCCGTTTCCCCCACCCAGAGAGCACAACAATCTTTCAACAATAAGGCAAACTGTTTTTTTTACCTTCTGAAGTTAATAACTTTTCAAAAAAAGAGGTTGTTACTAAGAACCTGCACAACACTGACTTTCACAAGGCGGAAAAACTCTCTGGCTGATAAAACGCTGCTGATGCTGGAGAGACTATCCATGAAAGTTCAAATAAACATCTCAAACCAGGACAATGATTATACATTTTGCATACTAAAGAAGATTATTAATAGAGCGTCCACCATACACATCTCTGAGAATTTGCTGTTGGCTTGGTCATGCCCAAATGGCAGAAAGACCGAAGCTGAGCATGTCAAATTTCGAGCACCAGACACTCCCGAATCCTCCAGAGAACAATAACTCAAATCAATGTAAAGCATCTTCTTGCTGATGACAGTGTAGAAGATCTACAGTGACACTGGCTGGTTCAGAGAACCATCAGGCTTGGAGGCAGATGGTGTTCAAATAATATTGAAAAATAAATGGCAGTGATAGACATGTAGTTTTTTTTGTAGCATGGTAGTCGTTATCATGGTAGACATAAAAATATTAATCTTGAAAAAAAGTGATGGAAAGTGAGGAAAAAGTGATCCTTACCATTTTTAGGAGTTCGAGTAGGACTACTGAGACCCACATGGTTGTAGTTGTGTTGGTGTGTGCCTGCAGAAGAAGCAATGACATGTCTGATTTGCTTGTAAACCAAAAAAAAGAAAGAAAGAAACCAAATAAATACATGAAACGAGCTCTTATCTAGAACTTGGATGCCCAGATAAGAGCAATGGTGCATTAGGGGAAGTCCTAATCGTAATGAGCGAACAAATTGGTCCAGCACATAAATTACATGGACTGCAGAGCAACAACACAGCGATGGTGATGAAAATGCGGATGAACCTGTATACCTGTAGGGCAATAACAGTGCTTTATGTTCAAAATGACAGAAGAGAGATGTCATGCAGGAACAGCAATGTGCTTCATGCACATCAAGTACACGCCTGTAGATGTAAATGGGTAAGAATGATACATTAGCAACAGCATACTATTATACATGAAGCATAAATAAGGCTCATCTTGTGTTTCCACCTTCATTTCCTGGCTGTCACTTTGTAAGGTATGTATGTTTGTTCTAGACAGCAGTAGATGTAGAGGTTTTTATGCCCCGGTACTGCGGTGTGTGACTTCTGTGGAGATTGGGGAGGGACCGTGGTGCTCTCAGTTCGCTGTGATGAATGGTAGCTATCGTGTGTTACCAACAACGGACCAACAAAACGCCGTGTGATAAATGATCGCATTGTGGTACGGATCCCACACACCAATATCGGGGGTGGGTGTTGCTCTGCCTGTTTAAAATGAATTGCCCCAACTTTCAACAGTCAAAACTTGTTTTATCTTAGGATTCAGGCTTGTACAAAAATGTAAAGTGCAAGTGCTTATATTGTAGAAAAACTATCAAACACAGCTATTTAATTCAATGCTTTGTGGAATATTATATTTTATACCCATAAATATGAACTAAATTGGCAAGTTTTTCTAGGACCCTAGCCTTGCCTGTACCACTAGCAAAGATTGTTTTGTGTACAATCTGCGTTGTACTTTCAAAATAGTTTATATTTGAATCAGTCTAATAAATTAGGTGCACAAATGAAATCGTCAGAGTTGTATTTCTTCAATCAAAAGAAATAAATAATAAATTATCTTTTCTATGTAGCTAGCTTAATTCAAGTGAAGAGTAGTTTTAGCAGTAGCTAGGCTACTATAAATCATAATTAGCTTGACAAAGTTGCTTCTTCCTCTCTACACATATTATTTGTGAAAACCTGACCATAAGATTGATATGTGACCTTTTTTTTCATCCACATTTAATCCCGCTATTCTGGGACGATGTTAAACCAGGACTTGGAGTGCTCTTGTGGAGATTTGTGCTCATTCAGCTACAAGGGCATTAGTAAGGTCAGGTATTGATGGGAGGGTGAGGATGCCTGGGGTGCAGTGAGCATTACAATTTATCAGGCCACTCAAACCATGTAAAGCGTATCTTAATGGAGCTGGCTTTGGGAACAAAAGCATTGCTATGCTGGAACAGGTTTTGGGTCTTCTTGTTGAAGTGAAGTAAAATGTTATGCTATTGCAGCCAAAGATGTCCTATACAATTGTGTCTTTCCAATTTTAAGGTAACAGTTTGAAAAAGAAAAGTCCGTTGTTACAATACTTTTGTTCATATAATGGTAGTTAAAAAATATATCTTTCTGTAAGAAGCTCAATTCCTGAAAAAAAGAAACTCGGCACTGAGTCCGCTTCTACAAACAGTTGCTAAATTAAATGTCGAAGTTCAAATAAAAAAAGTTAAAAAGCGATTTGAAAGACCAGTGCACTATCAAATTAAGTCACATATCAGACCAATTGTGTGTACTGCAGCACAGACAGATATAAACTAGTTTCGTTTTGTGAGACCTAATTAATACCAAGCACGGTCCAGTTGAGTGATCTCGCTTTAATCTGGGGACCAATTAGTCGCTTTTCAGGGGGCTAAAGCGGAGAGCTAAAACCTAGCTGCAGCCCAAGGTCCGTTACGATGACCTGTCACTTTGTCACACTCTCGAATCAAAAAAAATATATATATAAAAAAAGAAAGGGAAAAAAATAAAAACCTCTTCCAGGCAACAGGGGACAGCTGGTGAAGAGGGTGGAAAGTTATTAATAAAAACAACTTAAACCTCTGCAAAAAGCGCCTGCCTGTTTCAATTCTCTTCCTTTCCTTTCTGGCAAGGTTAAGAATGTGAAAATTAATTGGAGGCACAGGGGCACGCTGTTGTCTTTTGTTATGGAGATGCTTCCCATTTTGCCTTTAAGGCTTTTCAGGTAAAGTAGGCGGGCAGTCAAGTTTCAGTTTGTTTCATTCAGGCTCCTTGGAGGAGGGAGAACAAAACTGTCGTTGGGGTGGAAGATTCGACCGTGCTGAATCCGGGAAATTTCTGACCCACTGCCTTGAGCCTCGACATCCAGAGAGATGTTGCCTGCAAGATGGAGTCGGGGAGGAGCCGCGCTAACTCGCGGCGTTAACGCTCCCCCGTTTCGCCGTGAGGTCTACTTTGTTGTGAATCATGTACAGCCTACGTGGTTGATGGGTTTAGCCTTTCAAAACAAAAACAGTATAGGGAGCAGCAATCACTGATCCCAGCGCCTACGGCCGAATGAATCTTCGCATCGCGCGCATTCCTGCTTCACACCTAATACATCCTGACAACAACGCTCCTGCCAGTCCGCATAATAATATCCAGATGGTATGCCAGTGATTCAGTATTCTGACATTTCTGTTGCATATTCACATGGCGGGGGGATTGGGGGGGGATTATACGGCATCACAAAGAATGACAAATGTTATATGTAGGCTGTATCGCTGCAAAAATTTTGGAGAACTCTTTGCAAAGCAAATAATTTACCTCGCTTTTTGCATTTCCAGTAAAACAGAAGGTATTTTGCATAGGCATTAATCTTATCGAATGAAAATATATAATAAAGTTCAAAAACATACATGTCCAAAAGGTGCATTAGAAATAGACTGAAAACAAATCCACAAAGTCTGAAATTATATAAGCTTTAGTGGTTAAAGCAAAAACTTAAAATGGTATAAAAAAAAAAAAAAAAAAAAAAAAAGATGACATAGGTCAAAAAAGGAAAAACTTCCAGAAAATCGAAGAGGAAGAAAATAAACAAGGTCATAAAAGAACATTTGCATGAACAGCTGTGTAGCCTCCAGTGCTGCAAAGCACCCCCCCACCCCCTTCTATTCTCTACAGATCACCCTCAGGCCAGGCCAGAGTTGTTTTGAAGCGACTGCAACACACAAATTGCCTCCTTAATAACCACAACATGCCAACTATCTGAAATCAGGAAACGTTCCCTTCCTACACTTTGTCTGATTAAAAATGACTTTTTCTTAATTAATAAAGGTTCTGGTTTATTAATACCACGAATAACATAGTTGGTTGACCTTTAATAAAACATCAGTTTTAAAAAGTGGCTGTTTAGGATATTGGAGTTTGCTGGCATCAGTATGCAGTGAAAAAAAAAAAAAAACACACCTAAACATCCTTATAAATGTTTTAATTTAATTTCATTTCCACCAAAAAAAAAAAAATCCTGATCCATTTCATTATCAACAGTATTGTGTGATAACCAAGGCAGGGCCAAGTGAGGTGTGAGCTCCAGCCCCATTGGGCATGTTGACAGGGCACATGCAGTACTCCTGCCCTTCTCATGCTGCTCAGATGGTTGTAGGGAAAAAGAAACCGATGGGAGTTGGCATTTAGCGACTGACAAAGAGAATTAACATTTACTTGCAAAATGTTAAATGCCATAATGGTCCAGCATGCAGATTTTGAATAGTACTCGATTGTTTGGCCAGGAATCATCAGGAATCATCTGGAAATGTGGGCTCCTGAGTGGAAAAGAAGCATTCGACCTATTGTCAGGGGGTTAGAGTTCAAATGACGATAAAGACACAGCGATCCGTGTTTTCTAATCCAAGAGAGTAGAATTAGTTCTGGTGGGTGTGTGTGTGTGTGTGTGTGTGTTTGGGAGACATTACTCTTACTCTTGTCAATCAGTATAGACAAGCTCTAGGCTCGAGAAGACAGAAGAGGGCACAAAGGATGACCAAAGAAATGTAAATATACAGTGGAGTGCACCATATTTATTAGGTTCAAATCCAGTAACTGTCATAGCGGAACATTGATTTTGTGTTTCTTGAACCATTTCTGTATTGATTTGCATTGCAACAATGCCACAGGAAGTCAGGTGAGCAAAATCCTCAGGCTGCGAGGGGCAAAGGCTCTTTCTCGCTCCCCTGAGTATCACAGCAAATCTAGACATACGTAAGCTTCTGTACATGAACGTACATAAGCAGAAGAGGGCAAATAACACTGTTTTGAAAGATAGCAGGTGTTATGCTGGTTGGGAGCTTTAGCATGATAGGGGTTAGCTGACTGGTCGGTGTAAAAATAAAAGGTAACCGAAATCAGATTTTGGTACAATTGTTTCACAGGAAATAGTTCAAAATTGTCTTCAAGTATCTCACTAGCAGTTTTGAAGCGCTAGCTAGTGGGTGGCAATTAGCAATGACTAAAAATTAGCCAAAAAACTAAGAATTCAGGCGTTCCTTCAGTACCATGAAGGTTTAGGTTGTTTATAAGGCGGGTAAAAATAGGAGTAGTAAGCCAGTGAAGCATTTACCAGCCATTTGCGGTTGTATTTACTAATACTCATGGTAAACCTGAGGCGAGAGGCAGGAGCTGTGGAAAAAGCTTCATCTGTAAATAATAGCCTGGTCTTTCTTGTGAAGTGCTTGGTCCCGCACTGACAAATTTACGCTGACAGCCATTTCAAGCGACTATATAACCCATCTCCAGAGGTCACTGCGAGCAACACTTCACTGCCTCATTTAGCATTATCGCAGACATGCAGTAATTCGAAGAACACTGACCCCATACTAACGCATGTATGGGCTTCTTGAGTGTACTATTGAGGCTCACTATAGACGCTCATGGCATACTGTGTTGACTTGTTTTTCTTTTTTTTCATTTCAGCCTAAATGTGTAACACCAATAATAGCAATATTAAATAGGTTTCTGCAAAGAAACAAAAGACTTAATATAATTAAGAAATGTTCTTTTCTTGTTACAAATCATTGTAACACATACCAGGCTTCCTGTGGCTCCCCAAGTCGAAGTCTTCTCTCTGTGGCGTTGAGTTGTTAACAAGGATAAGCACAGATTTATCTGATGTCTTCTTTTATTAACAAGAAGTAACATCATCAATAAAACTGTCTTTATCCTTGCACAGGTGTTTGCACTTTCCTCCCCCCCCCTCGGTTCGGAGGTGGCCAAAGTTTGCGTAACAGGCTCCAGGAGACAGAAAAGAGTCCAGAGGAACAGAGACACTACGGGGGAGTGAGTCAAGCAGAAGGGGAGTGCTGGGCATTTAATGAAAGAAAATAAAGAGAATGAAAACAGGACAAATCTAATTGAGCGTTGGCACAGGTCTACGAGGTGAAGGGGTGAAGAGTACATGGACGCACACAACCACCACAAACACAGACAGAGGCTAGCGTCAGGGGTCGGTAAAGAGGGGAAATACACACTCAACAGCACAGAATTGCCTTCCTACCATGGTGACTCTGAGAGCGCATCGGCCACTGCCTTTCTCCTAGAAAACACAACCAAGCAGAGCGAGGTGGTGAGTGGGTGACCATCCAGCATACTGAGCACAAACACACACTGTTCAGAGAACATTATATAACATCCGGTTTCCCAAAAGAGGGCACTCCATTTGTAACGTTTTTCGGAGTTGAAATTCACAGGTAAATAAATCGACGTCCGCGAACGGTGGCTTAATTTATTCAAAACAATCAAATAAAACAAAATGCTTGTTAATTAAAGGTAATGAAGTCATGTCAATGAAATATACTATGATAATAAACTAGTGCTACTTTTAAAGGGTCCCATTAAAAAGCAATGCTAAAAGTGCATAGCCAAGACCTGGAATCTGAGCCTGCAGTTCATTAAATAAATTGAGCAGTTCGGCAATTATGTTTTTTTTCAAACATTCCAGAACTAATTCCAGGTCTTGGCTCAAATTCGTCCAGGTTCTTGACTAAAAACTGATGTGGATTTCTGCTGGTGAAACCCATCCACCTTACAACATATTATGTAACACATTGCAAAACTTTTCTGCTTTGCCATGGATGTAATAAGGAGTTATTTAAGTTACCTGTAGCAATTCCATCTACTCTGACCATTCTCCTCCTCCCACATTAGCTACAGTATTGCATTTTTCTTTTCTTTTTTTAAGCACTATTTTGTGTGATCTCTAAAAACCTTAGTGGATGAACATCTCTGAATATTAGCCGTTTCTGAAATTCCATCAACACTGCTTCACTATTCTGATCTGCATACAGTATGCATTGCATTACGACCACACGATTGACTGACCTCACAAATGCATGAATTTGCATGTGTTTAGAAGCAACAGTGAGTGACGAAAATGTGCCCGTTGCCTATCAATGGATCCTGTGCATCGTCCGGCTTGCAAAAAAATGGCATTAGAAAACAAACGGCAGGAAAGGAAGCTTTCGCGGATAGATTTGTAAATTGCTGGTTTGTAAGCATGTCTCAAAATGCTTCCTACCATTTATCTTGTGAAACATACAGTTAAAAATCTAAAAGTCTACTGTTTTGTACACACATATTTCAATGCTATAATTCGTAATATATGTCGATTCCCAAAAACCTATAAGTAAAAAAAATATATATAGTGCCTTGAATATCTGAGCAAGCTTCCATTAAAGTATTCCATTAAAGCAGTGCTTGACTATCCCAAATACTTCCAACACATCAAACACATTTACACACTTCTAATGGAAGTCTCATTGCAGTAGCTGGAGCATCCAATAAACATTTATGTAAAATACATTTTTGTACTGCACTTTCATGAATGTTTCGATCAAAGCTAGTCTAATGTAGACTCGAAATCTGACAAATTTGTTCTTGCAGGGAAGAATGTATGATTATACATTACAAACCCAGATAAAAATGACTTTGGCAAGCTTGCTCATCAGTACCATGGAACTTTCGATGAAACATAATGTATTGTGCCAGTCTTGGATAAAACGATGTAAGAGCAGTTTCGGTAAGGCATTTTTCTTTCTATTCTTAAATTTATATTGCTGTAAGAATAAAATGACAAAAGCAGGTTTTCAGTTCCTTTCTTGGTAAAAAAAAAAAAAAGGTAGATTATCCAAAATGACTGTGGAAATTGCCTTTGCAGTAGAGATACAGCAGAGAGATTTATTTGACAGAATGCCGGGAAAAGTGCCTTCAATAAAAGCTTCAATTATTCAGGTTTTACTACCGTTTCGATTTCTGCATTTATTTTTGGTACATTTTACTTAGTGAGATATAATAACATCATATACTAGGCTCCAAAAGTATTGGAACCACAAAGCCAGTTCTATAGTTTTTTATTTTACACTTAAAGCTTGTCAATACCTGATATTTCCATCAAGATGTGTTAAACAGCAAAGGGGACGGCACCTTTGGTTACTTACAATAACTACAGAAAGCTGATGACCCTCCACACTGCTGCATTGGTCTATCGCCTCTTTTAATTCATTCTTGTTTTTTGTGGATTTCACCTTTCAGTCTACTCTTCTGAAGGAACAAATGTTTAACTGGGTCTGGCATTTGACATGGCCAGTCTAGAACTTTCCACTACTTTACCCAGAATAACACAGAATGTTACTGTTGACTTTCAAATTCATTTTGCTGCAACTATTATGAGTTCCATCATCAATAAAGATTAGTAAGGCTCTTCTAGAAATGGGTATGCAATAACACAAGCCCAAGCCATGACACTACCTCCACCATGCTTTACCGATGAGCTCGTATGTTCATCTTACTTCGGAAGATCCTGATTTAGCTTTTTTTTTTACCTTATCTTGGTTTATCTTTTGGCATTCAAACCTGACATCCTAATTCTTACTGCTGATTAGTGCTTTGCATTTTGGGGTATGGAACAATCCTTAAACTGTAGATTGTGATACATCAACCCCTGGAGGTTGTTGATGCAACTGATTTTTAATGTTTTTTCTTTATAGCACTTACAATGTTTCCATTATCATCTGCTCTTGACTTTGTTGTTCAGTTTCCACTTGTTTAGTACACCAGTGGTTTCTCCTCTTTTTTAAGACATTCCAAATGATTGTGTTAGCTATGCCCAGTGTTTGTACACTGAGTGTGGTTAATTTATCCTCTGTTGTTGACTTCAAAATGGTTCGGTTTCTTTTATACACAGGTAACACAGTTCCCTTTCAGGAACTCGAGCTGTGTTGAAACGCTTTGGGAACGTGCCCGAGTGTTCACGCTCTGAAATAATGTGTGTAATCAGTCAAAAATTCGAGCCTCTAGCCGAGGCAACTTTCAATCAAGACTACGTTCTTGTTGGCCATCTGTTCTTTCAAGGGGGTAGGGGACCTGCAGGCCCTTTCTGTGGCCCCCTCCTTTCTGGAGTTTACCCCAGGGTATGGCCAGTGCCTTTCTGTACCCATCTGTACATCCCCAAGGTGCCCTCGGTCATCCCACGACCCGTAAGATTACAGGCATTCTATTCTCCTCAGTTTCAGGCCCCAGACTAGGAGAAACTGAACCAGCACTGTCCGGTGCACGCACTGGACACCTACTTCCACAGAATGGATCCTTGGAGAGGGACCGATCAGCTGCTCATCTGCTACGGCCCAAGAAAGGCCTCCCTGCTAATAAGCAGACTCTGAGCAGGTAAATTGTTAATGCTATCACTATATCTTATAAGTCCTCTGGTCTTCCAGCTCAATTCGGGGTCAGAGCTTACTCTACCCGGAGTGTGGCTGCTTTAAAATCTTGGTCCCCTGGAGTTCCCCTCCAATACATATGTAACGGTGCAGGTTGGTCCACCCCGCTGACCTTTGTGCGGTTTTATCAGTGCCACTCCTGGCCCCTCAGCCCTTCTCTAGCAGTGTTGACAGACACACACTAGGCATGGACTGGTCAGTCTGGCGTGATTGGACACTTGTTCCCAAAACGTTTCGACACAGCTGAAGTTCCTAAAAGGAAACGTCTCTAGGTTAAATATGTAACCCTAGTTTCCTAAAAGAACAAGATGTTGCGTATCTATGCCACACCTCCAGCGTCCCTACAGTGCTACCTTCTCCCTTACAGAAGCTGCTCCTGGTCATGACGTCACCTCACCGGTTGAGGGTAGAAATCAATCAATTTAACGAAGCAAACCAAGGCAGCAAAAACCACAGGTCTGTCTTCTGTTACAATATTTTTGTCAACAAAACCAGCCATGTTCTAAGGCACAGGTGGCTCAACTTAAGACCCATGGGCCGAATCCATTCCGCCTCACCATTTTTCTGTGGCCCACAAGACCTGGAATAAGCTCTATGAAATTTAAAGCACACATTGCCAATAAACTCACACTATGCACCGCTAGAGAGCAGTGTTTCTACTTCACAGCCGTTTTTTTTCAACGAGCGGACATTAGAAATATAAACAATCAATCCCAAAATGTCCAAAAAGAAAAAAGTTGACGCTAAAAAAAGAGTAAAATATATGTTGGCATTTCGACACCAAAGATAGAGCCTTGTCTAAAAATTATGAAGCAGACTGCAATCACAGCAGGAAATGTTTACTAAAGCTACCGTCAAAAATTTAAAATCTTAATAAACAATTTGGTCCACAACTAGATTTTTGCCCCTTGTGTGCCCCTGTTTTAAGCTAACACATCTAGATGCAAATATTTGCGAATTAAAGCTAATGTTTATTTTTGAAATCCAAAATTTTTAAGTCTCCAGTGTGGGAAAAAAAAATAAAGAATTAGTGTTACAGTTCCAATCCTTTCGGAAAGTCCTGTTTATCAGGATATAATTTAATATTCACAGACGATCATTTGTCAGTCAGGACATATTACAACCTGTAGTGTCGGTAAAAATGTCGTCGTGCTGCCAAATGATTAATGGGATTCCATTAATCTCTTCCCCCAACGGTTTTTATTGTCTTCTTAAATAATGGGCGAATGTGCGCGTAGGGTGACGACGAGATAATCGCTAACTACACTTTTCACCACGAGACTCTTCAAACACGAAAACGAGTTCACAAGTAGCAACCTGAACTTGCCCACATCTGATTTCAGCAAGAAGCCCTAATTAACCCTCAGGCATGCCTATTTTTCACATATCACTTTATTATAGTAGTTCTGATTTGATATGAGGAGTAGGAGGCTGTTGAGTGGGAAAGTGCCAAATGACTACAGCTCTCCAAAGATGGTTCTTGGTCTTCAAATGTCAGTCGATGCCTGGCTGAAATCTGTACTCTCTACTAATTAAAGTGCAAGACAGTTTAAAGAGAGAGAGAAAGAGCAGGAATGTTCTTCATCGAGTTGTGAACGACATCAGCAGAGAAGATGAAAGGTTGTGGAGATGCAACACTAACGTGATATTACTCCCAGCTAGTCGAAGCCCATCACTTTGATCCCTTACTATTAATTAAACATCAGCACGCGTAGCCATCACCGACTCAGAACTGGGGCATCGATTTCTACACAGCATCCGGCTAATCAGCGAGTCACAATGGCACCCCGATACCACAGCCTAGATGAATGACAGCTCGAGCATTACACCCGTTTAAAAGTCAGTCGAGCTTCTGCGCTACCGCTCAATCATGTCAGCTGATGTCAACCCTAAATCAGACTTTTCTCTTCATCAAAAATGGATGCTCGTAGCAGGGGGTGCAGGCTAGATGGTTCTCTGGCTGATTTGGGTTCCATGACAGGTCACAGGTCTCCAGGCATCCCCGGGGAGCACACTAGCCCTGATCTCAATCAATCCAAGCTAAGATTTTCATTTAGATTGCAGACCAGAGTGAATAGTCTTATACGGGCTCGGCTTCTGTGCCGTTCATTCAAGCAGCCCATGCCGAGTTGGTGCATTTTTCATGAAATCACTAAAAAGGAGTTTGCTCAGAAAGGTATTATTGCGAGGGATAAGCTGTAAGACTAATGCAAAGAAATGGATGGTGAGAAAAACATTAGACTCACATCAGGAATCTATTAAAGCAGCTGTATTGAGTTCAGGCCTAAAGTTATAAGCATTTAAAGTTCTGAATGAACTCGTCTTCTTAACGGCATGTCCTTCATGAAACAATTCGAACTGTCAGAGTAGTCAGCATACAAATCGCATGGCTTTCCAAGAACACCACATCATTCAATTTGGATCACCATTCTGAGATCCAGCACCTTGAAAACATTCCAAATATGTAATTTTTTTGCAGTCTTTAAGGGTAAAATTATATTCTTTGACACAATGCAATGGTCTTAATATACATTTCTGATAAAGTAAAAAAAGAAAAACTTGAATATGTACATGACGTTTCCATTTCAATGGATATAAATGGTGAAAAACTCTATACGTTAGAATGTGACAAAAATACAATGTACAGGATTAAATATTTGCTTCCTGGGTTGCCAGTAGTGTCTTTATTGTGACTCAGAAGAACGAGTAGTCTCAAAGAGTGATCCTTTCATTTTGTACTGGGCGTACATGAGCAAAGCATCGCAAATCTCCATAGGAGATTGTGTACAGGAAACAGAATTTAGTAGTTAATCTCATGACTCCTCTGGTCCGAGTCATTCGTTCTTTCGTCACATGACTCCTATAGATGCTACACAATGCAATAGATCTTTTTTTGGTCCGAATTTTGTCATTATTGTTGCAAGACACTACACAATGCAATAGTTCAGGTTCTTGACATTTATTATTCTCAATCTGTTTATTATATTTTGTCCTTAGCTGCACTGTCATATTTGAATTATTAGAACTATAGTCAAAGTTGGTTTATGTAGATGTGCTGGGGATCTGACTATTTAAAATGTAACATTTTATATTATTTCTGGTTAAAGTAAAGAAATGGAGTAAAAAAAAAAAAAAAAAAGATTTGTTCATTTTGAGGAACGAGAATCAAAGAACCAAGTCAGTAAAATGTTCCTATATTCACATTACTAGTTGCCAGGTCTTGGCAAAGTTTCCAATACAACAGTCCAACCACCATAACGATCTTATTGTCTTAAAGATATTGTTCTCAGGTGTGTGTCTATGTTGTGTGCCTTAACCAAGCCAATCCTTTGCCATTTTTTTGGTCAGTTTGCAACCCTGAGTGTGTCTGAATTCATACAGTCCTTCATTGTAATGGGTGTTTTCATATCTGCAGCGATAAACTACCCCATCACCAGTGATTTTCTTAATGCCAGATTTAATCGAGAAAAACAGGGAAAGACAGAGATACAAAAAGTGAGAAAATGTATGAGAAGATTTTTGACCTAAATCATGTATGCAGTGGTATCAGTGATGACTAGTAGCCTAGCGCTCTAATATGCTACATTGCTCATGAACAACAGCATAATCAGAACAAACTGAGATGAACACTTAGCCACTTTATAACACTTGGAAGTGTGCCACAGATTACCATTAATTACATTTTGATGTTTACTACACCCCAAGGATATTTCTTTACAACAAATAACCAGTGTGTCCGACGCAATGTTTGATATGCTAACTGATCAACTTGAGAGACAAAATGACATGAAAAAATACACTGTATTGTTCTACCCCTAGTACAATGCTCCTTATTATCCAAGGTCAGGTTGAGAAGCCATTCCGTATCCATGTGCTATCCTAATTTGATTGTGTTCTGCGTGTATTTCCCAGAAATGGGAAACCGGCTGAAAGCAGCATTTCCTTTCTGAGTGAGAGTGAAGTTCAATAGCAACTCTAATCTTAAATCTGAGGCATCTCTATTTATGCTACAAAGCCCATTCGCATTTCTCTGATAGTTGCTTAGCATTCGGAGTCTAGAAAAATGCTGCCTTCTGTCTCAAAAAAGGTCTGTCTCGTGTTTTTTATCTTCTTCTGAGCTTTCTTTGTCTCAGCCATTACAGTTTTAAGCATCTAAAAATCAACATTTGCTGAGATAAGCACATGGGCGCAGTAATAACTCACATTAATTAAACATCCTGAGCACCGGCAGGATCGATGGGGGCCCTATTGTTCTGAAGCACTGAGACTCTCTGTCATTAGCATATTAACAAATCAAATCAAGTAGCAATGCCAGACTGAGGCAAATCGTATCTGTAAAGCGAAAGCGAGCGAGACAGCTGAAGTACATACGACTGGCGTGACGTCCCACCGAGAGCGTTCGGCTGCTAAGTGCCTGCTCCATCATCATGTCAGCATAATGAGAAACATGTGAGACAGGGGAGGCTGCGTATATTGTCGCCCTTTCAGAGTTACTCAGGTAACTCGGTTATATGCAGTAAAGTGAGAGGTGTGTTTGAACAACAGCTCGTTCTCGAGTGCCAAGGAAGCCAAAGCTCTGATAGACTCTGGAAACTGAAATGCATCAGTGACTCACTGTGATTAGACAGAAGCTCAGCTTGAGGCCTCTTCAATCTGTTTACTTGCTCTTACACTTAAGCAACTTAACTGTACGTGTGTGTCTGTTTCATAATTCATTTCGGATCCATTAGACAGATCTACCTCGTTGATATATAAATATATCACTTTAGTGATAAATATGCAAATGCCAAAAACAGCAGCGGTGTTGGCACTTTAAACCTGTAGGTTTAATCATTTAATAGCAGGCACCATTAGTTTGCTTGCATTTCAAATGTAAATTGTCGGGGGTTATTTTTTGAGTTCAATTAACTTCAAAATTCACAAGTGCTACTCTGCTGGTCTAAACTCCATCAGAACCACTGACTTATGCTATAAGATATTTTTGTCCATGAATATGCATTAATTGTCTATTCTCTTCATTTCGTAGTGGGTGCAAGTGCATCCGAGTGTAACTTTAGGTTGCAGTTTCTATCCAACCAGATTTCAGCCGTCACGTCAAGTGTCGCAGGGTCACAGGGAAGGGTGAGGCCTTCAGAGAAGTCCTACCTGCGTCTTACAATCCATGTTGCTTAAATCTGTCCTTAACCAATCTGATTGTGATATGCTGATTTCGAGGCCCTCTGGAAGGCATCTAATCACCTCAGCATTTTCACATCCTTTGACTGGATGGTCAGTGGATGGCCAAAAGGCACAATTGTGAAACCATCACAAAGTCTATTTTGTAGAAGTTCACTGATGAAGACTAGAATGCAAAAATGACTGTTCCTAAATCATTGTTGACTCTTTGTTCATAATGCAATTTCCTTGAACTTTTTCCTCCTCCATTTTTCTCAAGAGGTACTATTCGATTTTTAACATGCCCGAACAAAAAAGACATTCTTGGAGAGGTTTCCCATGTGATCCACAATGCCCGTGATGTCTTTTCTGATCAAGGAAGAATCACACAGCACACAGAATGGTGCATACGTTCTTCAGATTAATGCAGATAACAGACAAGTATATACACAGATTGGAAAAAAACTGGGCTAAAGCCTTTTTTGACTAAATAAGAAGAACCAGAGATGTGTGAGCCAAGACAAAGACATTCTATTAGCTTACAGCATCTTAAAGATTCAATAGAGTCTGAACAGACAACATAGGAATGTCTGTTTAGAGAACTAGTGTGAGGCTCACCTTAATACTAACAGGTACATTTACACACACTTGTTTATAAAAACCTCAAGCCAGACTAGGACTTGGACTCCAAATATCTTTATACTCTACATGTAAAGTACGTTCAATAGGCATGATTGTCACAGAAATCTGTGTGTAGATCTGAATGAAGATCCCTAATGAAGAAAGAAAAAGGGTAAGATATCATGAGAAAGGAGCCTTGAATGGAACCAGACAAGCAACCCTTATCTGGCTGTCACCTGAAAGTGGATTCTAAACCATTTCTACAGCATGACTGTACATAGTAAGTCCAATAGTACTAACATTTTCGTCAAATGCCATCAAATGATAGTATGAGGATCCAAAGGCTAGGTGTGATCCCGCAATACAACTGGAAAATCATTCTCAATTGAAACGCCCATGGATTTGTAATTAACCATATTTAGTTATCTATTGCCTTTTGTATAAAAATTTTGTATAAAAGCAATTCACATTTACTTTGCACAGGTTATTAATCATTCTAATTTGAGTAAAGACACAGTACAGTAAAATGGTTTATTTGCGAAGTTAGAAAGCTGGGGTCAGGGCACAGGGTCAGCCATGATAGCACAGAGGACAATGACTGAGTTATTTCATAGAAGGGTTTTGGGTAAAGCCCAGAGCATTCTGTCAGATGATTTTAAGAAACACAATTATTTAGTCAAGCATTTTGTCAGTAGGTCTTCCTAAGGTCTTAGATCTTTCCTTTACAGAGCCCCAATTTACACCCTAATCACAGTGTAAAGTGTCCTTAAACACTTAAACAATGAGAATGCTTAACAACCTTTATTTTTTCTCTTCCTGTCACCCTTCTTTTCTCTCTCTCTCTCTCTCTCTCTCTCTCTCTCTCTCTCTCTCTCTCTCTCTCTCTCTCTCTCTATGTCAAGTAAACACGCCCCTGAGATTCCAGTGAACAGTGTTTCTGTCCTTTCTTCTCTTCGGATCTGCCTGGTTCATCCTGACAGCCTACCTCTGTATGGAGACCTGCTCAATTGAGACCACTCTGTGCAGCTCTGGATGGTTCCACATCTACAGCCTAAAGATCCTTTAAGCTGCTGACCTACTCAAGAACTTTGAGGATTGATCTGGACTGTAATTAATAGCAACAGTCTACAACAGTGGCTCGGGACAGTTTGCATGAATAGATCTGCATTTGCACACCTATTACTACACAACTAAACTATGTTATTACAATGAATGGACATTCAGAGCCACTCAGATAAGGATGGGTTCCCTTTTGAGTCTGGTTCCTCTCCTCATACCATCTCAGGGAGTTTTTCCTTGCCACAGTCGCCATTGGCTCGCTCATTAGGAACTAACTTATACAGGCAATATTATTTTAGAACTTTTATAACTGTGCACAAAGCCAGCTCCATGAACATAAGCTTTGTATGGGTTGAAGTGAAAGATCTCCTGCTATTGAGTTGTGATCTCACAACGTGGCCGATGAATACAAATGTCCACAAGCACACTACATAATCGAGTGGAACATCTTCCCAGAAGAGTGGAGGGAATTATAAGAGCAAATTGCGACTAAATGTGGAATGCGATGCTCAAAAAGCACATAACATACTTACGATCAGGTGTCTGTAAACGTTCGGCAATATAGTGTATGTGACAGGCTGCAACCGAATTGCCTAATAAACAAAATATAAATAAACAGATGAACTAAAGGTTAAGGATCTAAGAGTTGTACTTTGGTAATTGAATTCACAACCATTCAAACTGGAACCCAGAGCCTTTACCACTAAGTTTCCACTTCCCCTAAAGTGTGGGAAAGGGCATACCATGGCTCGGCTTCAAACCGGTGTAGTTGTCGCCACAACACAGAGAAACAACCACTATATGATAACGCCATAAGACGCCTCCGCTGTCAGGCCGCGTGGTGAACATCAACTTTTTAAAGCAGAACTTTCCCCATCTGTTTGTAGACAGACTCAAAAAGCCAAGAGAGCAAAAACGCTAAAGCACAAGGTGTGATAGAGAAGTGAGGGTTGCAAAAAAAAAAAAAAGAAAGAAAGAAACCGAGATTCCTAATGTGAGATGGCAGATTTTATTTCCATGCCATGCACAGGGCTCGGGGATCAAAGGGGAGAAGTAATTTTAATTCAAAAACTCATACCTCATCGGCGGCCGACAAGCTCATTACTGAAAGCTGCTAAAGTTAGGTGGCAGGAGAAAACGATGAAGGCCTATGATAAAAGACAATCTTACACGTGCTTGTGGAATCATTGATTTGTGCCATTGTTCCAGTCATCTCCCGGCTCCACGGGCTACGAGGAAGATTTATGGTCCCTAAGCCTTTATGATTAACTCTCGTACAAAAAAAAAAAAGGTGAGCACAAAACGTGAAAAGGCTGACAAGATCATCATAAAGCATTATAAACTGTAGCACTTAAAGCTCAATGTTGGTATCATTAGAATTTTTTGTTCCACTTTTTGTCACACCATAAGACAAAAAAAAAGAAAAAGAGACGTCCGTTATATAACACTGTTTCCGCTCAGTAGTCAAATTTCACGGGTGCATATTTCCAGTGCCTGGTTTTACCCTTTAATTAGATCCAGAAGAAAATGCAGGTCTTGGTAATGTTCTTCAGCGTTATAACGGTGAAGAGACACAGGATAGCCTCATTAAGCAGAGGCTCGGCCTAACATGGCTTCTCTATGCTCCTACACAAAAACATCTAGTGCATATAACACAATAGAGATAAGCACAATAAGAAGTCATGTTCAGTGAGAAGGTACAGTTTTACTATGGAATTGGGTGTTTCGACCGAAGAAAGTTGGTGTGGGGGGTGAGTGGGGGTGTAATCAAATGCAGCAATCAAATCTTGACATCCTTATTGATAGGTGCAATTTTTCAATTTCCCGCTGGTCTTTTTTAACCATAGTGCTGGTTTAAAATGTATTTTTGCTTCATGCACCGTTGCTCTGTTGCAACCAGCCTCCTGTAACCTGCAGAGCTTTTCTTACTCCATAATATCAGATTGAACGTTTGCCCTATTTGCTATAACGTGTCTTTTTGACAGACGCTTACTTCTCTGTTACTGCATTGAGACTCAATAGAAAACTGGAAATGAGTGTTAATAAAAAGAAATGTATTGAAAGAATGAAAGCATACACACATAGCACCCAGACATGTTTTATCCTCTCTGTGTGGAATGTTTGACTAGGGACGGTTCGCTAATGAATTCAAATGACATAAAATAAAAGCCGGAGAAAGCGCACAAAAAAAGTCAAAATAATCATTTAGATAATGACAGCGAAAGAAAAGCGAAAAGCGCCGTGCCAATGGAATAATTTGGCTATGGATAAATTAAAAACTGCATGAGCCTCATGAATGGAATTACTGCTTCATCAAACAAGCAAATGAATTAAATCCCCAGTCGAACAGCGGCCCATTAGGGGAACGTGTGCAAGTAAGCAAGCACGTGAAAAAAACATGCTAGCATACGAGTGCTCATGTGAAAGTCATCACTTGGGCTTGTTTGATTGTGCCACAGAGATGAAAGCCACATCTATCATTAGCATGCGAGCTTGCATTATGGCTAGTGCATCTGTCAAATGCTACTAAACAAGCATGTACTCTAGTGCATATTTAGGCTAGAATCCAAGTGCACAAGTATGCTAACATGCAAGAAGGCAAGGAAGCAAGAATGAGATTTAATATATCTATTAGGATATACGTAAATTAGTATATACACTGATCAGGCATAACAGTATGACATGACAGGTAAAGTGAATAACACTGATTATCTCTTCATCATGGCACCTGTTAGTCGGTGGGATTTATTAGGAAGCAAGTGAACATTTTGTCCACAAAGTGAATGTGTTATAAGTAGGAAAAATGGGCAAGTTTGGGAATTTGATTAAGGCTCACTGATGCACATGGGGAGTGAAGGCTGGCCTGTGTTTTACGATCCAACAGACAAGCTACAGTAGTTAAAATTGCTGAAGGAGTTAATGCTGTTAATGTTTAACGAATAAGGACTGTTTTGAAAGCAAAAGGGGGACCAACACAATATTAGGCAGTTGGTCATAATGTTATGCCTGATCGGTGGCCATAAAGTAATGCTTTGTCGGTGTATGTGCATGAGTACTTTAGTATGCAAGTGCATACAGTGCATCTGGAAAGTATCCACATTTTGTTATTCCAAAATGGATTAAATTCACTATTTGCCTCAAACTTCTATAAACAATGTCCCATAGTGGCAATGTTAAAGAAGTTTGTTTGAAATTCTTTTTCGAAGTATTTACAGTCTTTGCTCAATACTTTGTTTAAGCACCTTTGGCCCCAATTACAGTCTAAAGATTTTTTGAGTATGATGCTTGGCACACCTATTTATTTTGGCAGCTTCCACCATTCTCTTCTGCAGAACCTCTCCATCGGATAGGATGGGGAGCGTCGGTGCACAGCCATTTTCAGATCTTTGCAGAGATGTTCAATCGGGTTCAAGTCTGGTCTCTGGCTGGGCCACTCAAGGACATTCACAGATTTGTCCCGTAGCCACTCCTTTGTTATCTTGGCTGTGTGATTAGTGTCATTTTCCTGTTGGAAGATGAAGTCACCCCAATCTGAGGTCCAGAGCGCTGTGGAACATGTTTTCATCGAGGATGTCTCTGTACATTGCTGCATTCATCTTTCCCTTGATCCTGACTAGTCTCCTAATTCCTGTCGCTGAAAAACGTCCCCACAGCACGATGCTGCCACCACCATGCTTCACTGTAGGGATGGTATCGGCCAGGTGATTAGTGGTGCCTGGTTTCCTCCAGACATGACGCTTCCCTTCAGGTTAAAAAGTTCATTTTGAAAGTCCTTCAGGTGCCTTTTACTAAGGAGTGGCTTCCATCTGGCAACTCTACCATATAGGCCTGATTGGTGGAATGCTGCAGGAATGGCTCTTCTGGAAGGTTCTCCACTCTTCACAAAGAAATGCCGGGGCTCTTTCAGGGTGACCATTGTGTTCTTGATCAACTCTTTCCCAATCGCTCAGTTTGCCCGGGCGGCACGCTCTAGGAAGAGTCCTGGTGGTTCAAAAATTCTTCCAATCACGAATGATGGAGCCTACTGTGCTCATTGGGACCTTCAATGCTGCACAATATTTTCTCTACCCTTTCCCAGATCTGTGCCTTGAAACAATCCTGTCTTACGGACAATTCCTTGGACATCATGGTTTTGTTTGTGCTCTGACATGCACTGTTAACTGTGAGACCTTATATAGACAGGTGTGTGCCTTTCCAAATCATGTCCAATCAACTGAATTTACCACAGGTGGACTCCAATCAAGTTGTGGAAACATCTCAAGGATAATCAGTGGAAACAGGATGCATCTGAGCTCAATTTTGAGTGTTATGGCAAAGGCTGTGGATACTTATGTGCATACGCATTTTTTTTTTCTCGTCTTGCTTTTGTAATCAATTTGCAAAGATTTCAAACAACTTCAACTTCGTTCATGTTGTCATTATGCTGTATTTTTGGTAGAATTTTGAGGAAAATAATGAAATAGTAAGTATGTATGTGTATAAGCAGGTTAATGTATACTGTAAGTAAGATGGGATATGCAAGTGCATAAGAGGTCTAATATGTAGTTGTCAAGTAGGATAGTTTTGAAGTCCATAAGCAGAACTGATTGCAATTATCGTGGGTTAAAGAAAATTTCTGTCAAATCCTGTTGCAAGCATTTTAATATTCAAGAGGATTCAATAATCGAAACTATGATAGAATACAAGTTGCCTGCAAGTAGGTCAGTGTGTGTAGGTAAGCATTCGATAAGCAAATATATACAAATGCAAGGTAGTATAAGGTAGTGTGTGTGTGTGTGTGTGTGTGTGTGTGTGTGTGTGTGTGTGTGTGTGTATATATATATATATATATATATAAACAACAACTATGCAATAGGCTAGTATGCAAGTACTAGTAGATTAGCATGTGAGCAGGTTAGTATGTGATTTGAAGGTATTCTCATATGCAATTGAATTAATTAGCTAGACAAGCATGCAAGTATGCAAGGAAACAAGTGTGATATTAGGTTAGTATATATGTGCATAGGTTGGTTAGTATTTGCAAGTGCACAAGTATGCTTGTACACAAGTTGACTAGTTAACAAGTATTTAGGTACGTATACGTGCACACTAGTTGGTTAGTAGTTAGTATGCTGGTAGGCTTGAAAGGAAGTCAGTTAGTCAACTAGTCAGTTAGTATACATATATGTAAGAAGGTAAAGTGAGCTAGGATATGCAAGTGCATTAGTATAGTGAAAGCTAGTGTGTGTGACTAGTCTAGTAGGTTAGTATGCAAATGTGTAGGTAGGTTAGTCTCCAACTGCAAATTACGGGTAAAACGCTGTCAAAATAACTCATTAACAATGTGTTAACACAAATTCTATTTTAACGGCACTGATTTTATTAACGCAAGATTAATGCAGTGTGCATTTTTTATAAACTATATAAATAAATACAAAAGAGGCAAAATTAAAACCTTCAATGGCACACAAATTTATTTATGATGTCCTTTCTTTACTCAGATATAAAGTATAAAAATAACCAAGCCTCAAATTAAGCACCAAAATCCGCAATGATGCACACATCCGGCAATTAAAACCATCCGGGTGGAAACATAGCAAATGTTCCATTTGGTGTCTTGATGATTGACTTAATTCAAAACACCATAATTACTTTAATACATTTACAAGAATATTTTTTCTTCATGCTCCACATTGAGTTTGGTTTCACTAATAATAAACATACATTTGCATAAAGATCCATATTTATCCATGCCCATGCTGAATAGAGTATTAAAAACTTTAAAAGTATTAATTTAAGGTACATTCAAAACAAATAGAAATGTGCTATTAAGTTGCAATTAATCACTCATGACAATCGTACGATTAATCACAATTAAATATTTGAATTGATTGACAGGCAGTTAGTGCA
Source organism: Silurus aristotelis (assembly GCF_946808225.1). Taxonomy (NCBI): domain Eukaryota; kingdom Metazoa; phylum Chordata; class Actinopteri; order Siluriformes; family Siluridae; genus Silurus; species Silurus aristotelis. The sequence continues at coordinate 24,814,881 of NC_139585.1, forward strand.
CGTGTAACATCTATTACAGTTTTTCTCAAATGCTAAAACACAAAAGCCAATCCTCTAAACCAAATGACCAGTTGTCTAAACACATTTACTAAATCTAGCCATCATTTTCCAATATCATAAATACATTTCACATGAAGACACAATTCACAAAACACAATCCTCCATTCTCATAAATCTTAACACATTTTTCTTTGGTAAAACACAAGTTGCAAAAGAACTTCCTTTGCATATTCTCAAATGAAAGCTCATGTGATGCAAAATGCTTGCCACAGTCAGCAATATTTGAACACAATGAACACACCTGGCGTCATTCATTACACACAACGACTCAAAATTGAAGACACTTGTTGCTAATGCTGTGACCACATGTACAAAAGCAAGTTCAGAGTGCACAGTTTGCTGAAGATTCCAAACAAACACAGTGGATGAAGGCAGAGTCAGGGGAAGAGGAATTCGAGTCAGAGGAGGGAGAAGAGCTGGCAATGGAAGAAGAGGAGCAGGCCAACGAGGAAGAGGAGTTCAAATCAGAGAAGGAAGAGGAGCAGGCCAACGAGGAAGAGGAGTTCAAATCAGAGGAGGAAGAGGAGCAGGCCAACAAGGGAGAGGAGAAGGTCCAGGAGGGAGAGCAAGACAACCTCGCACCATCATTACGGACGAGATGCGAGCAACAGTCATTGACCATGTCATTGTCCATGGCATGACAATGGCTGAAGCAGGACTACGAGTCCGTCCAAACCTGAGTAGGTTCACCGTGGCCACCATTATCAGGGCATTCAGACAACACAACAGGTATTGTACTCTATTGCTTTCTTTGTCACAATACAATTTTACAAGCCTGTGAAAGTAGTCTATTGGTTTCAAATCAGTTGTTACTGTATTGTAAAACTGACAACACATGTTTCTTTCTATAGAGTTGAAAGAATGCCACATAGAGGTGGGAGGGTTGCCATATTTACAGCGGCACAAGAAACCCTCATTGTGGATATGGTTCGTGAGAACAACCTCATCAGACTCCGGGAGATCAGAGACAAAGTCATTACCGATAATGTCAACTTTGAGAGCATTGATGATGTCAGCTTGGCCACAATAGACCGAGTTCTCAGGCGCCAAAAGATGCGGATGAAACAGGTCTATAGGGTTCCCTTTGAGCGCAACTCTGCACGACACAAAGACCTACGTTACGAGTATGTGCAAGTAAGTATACATCCATGTTCACAGTACAGTTAGTGGACATACCGTGTTGCTCAGTGGCCTACATTACTTCTGGACAATACTGTGCTACCTGATTGACTGTTGTTCTGAACACCTGTGCACTTTCACATTTTCACAGAGGATATTACAGTTGGACACGATGGCCAGACCTCATGAGTACCTCTTCCTGGATAAGCCTGGCTTCAACCTGCAGAAACGAAGGCAAAGAGGCCGTAACATTATTGGCCAAAGAACCATCACTGAGGTTCCTGGCCAACAGGGGGGTAATATTACTCTTTGTGCAGCCATGGGTTTGGAGGGGCTTGTCTACCATGCTGTCCTTGGGTCTTACAACACCCAACGTCTCCTCACCTTCTTGAGGAGCTAAAAGACATCCTCCTGGACCGCCAACAACACCATCCTGGGCCCGCACATCAAATTTATTTGATCATTTGGGACAATGTACGCTTCCACAAAACAACCCAAATCAGAGAGTGGTTCACCACCAACAGTAACTACTTTTTAAACGTTTGTCTGCCACCCTACTCCCCTTTCCTGAACCCTATAGACGAGTTCTTCTCATCATGGAGATGAAAGGTTTATGACAGACAACTATACACTAGAGAGGACCTCCTAAGGGCAATGGAGCTGGCCTGTGTTGACATCCCAGTGGAGGCCTTCCAAGGATGGATTCGCCATTCCAGGGCGTTTTTTCCTGCTGTGCCTGGAAAGAGACAATATAGCCTGCGATGTGGATGAGGTGATGTGGCCCGATGCAGCTCAGCGACATGATGCCGCACAGTGATTGTAGTGTGTGTGTGTGGTGTGAATAAAGTAAATAAAAAAAACTTCACACCCTGATCATGTTTTCAAGAGTACGGTTGTGTGCAATAGATTCTGTTTTGGCATTGAGTTGTGTTACAGTAGAGTACATGCAGAATTTACTATAGATTTATACTCTTCATATGAAACTCTCAAATCTAAATGCCTAATCGTCTGCAGAGATCTAAGAACATCCATTACTGTGAAGTTTCAAAAATATGCATGGGCAGTTATAAAACAAAGAACCTTCTCACAAATTGAGCATTGTGTTTTCAATTGTTTTGCTGTAGTGTGTAATGATGTATATAGTGTTTACATTTTTGAAAGCTTCGAGCTGCTCTTTTGGTGTGAAAGTTTGAGCTTTTGAAGTGAGAAGGTGTGGTTGTGTTTATGTAGCTTTAGAAAAGGGTGTTGTGTATTGGGGAACATGGAGGAAACGTTTGTGAAATGTGTTTTAGCATTTGAGAAAAACTGTAATATGATTATCGCGCTAAAAGAGTGCAAAATTATAGACTGAAATTGTCTACTTAAATTCTTATGTACATTCATTCATTCATTCATTCATTTTCTCCCGCTTATCCGTAATTCGGGTCGCGGGGGCAGCAGTCTAAGCAGACCCCCGCCTTCGACTGCTGCCCAATCCTCACAGCACCGTCCCTTACGGTCCCTCCTGCAGGTGGTGAGCCCACGGGAATCTTATGTACATGTGATATAAAAATGTATATATTTTTTTTTATAAAATTGACAAACATTTCTAGATTTCTGTTGTCACTTTGTCATTATGGGGAACCGAGTGTAGGTAATAAAAAAGATTATATATATATATATATATATATATATATATATATATATATATATATATATATATATATATATATAAAATTTTTACGACTGTAGCATCAGGGTGCAACATAATGTCCATGGGTCGTTCATGAACTATTCGTTCATTTTGAACGAGTCTTCAATGTGACTTGGAAGAACGAGTAGTCTCAAAGAGTGATTCATTCATTTTCTACTGGACGCGCATAAGCAAAGTTTTGCAAAATCTGCGGAGGTTATGTACAGAAAACAAGAATTGAGTAGTTTATCTCTCGACTCTTCTAGTGTGAGTCGTTTGTTTTTTGTCACGAGACTCCTCCCATATATATATATATATATATATATATATATATATATATATATATATACGCAATGCAGTTATATATGCATATATACATTATTGGAACTATAGTCAAAGTTTGCGTATTTGATTTCTGATCAAAGGAACGAAATGAACAAAATGACAAAAAAAAAGATTTGTTCATTTTGATGAATGTGATTCAAAGAACCAAGTCACTAAAATGATTCTATCTTCCCATAACTAGTGGACACTGGAGTGTGCTGTCTATTTATCAAGCCTTAACCTAAGCCTCATTACGTTGCAAGTAAAGTCTTAGACAAAACTTAATCACTGTAGGCTTCTTTTCAAGGAGAAAGATTGGATTTACTGTTACAATAATAGCCGGACTGCTGTTCATTTAATCATGCACATGAGTCACTATTATCAAATAGCATGCAGGGAAACTTTTAATGTAATTTGAGATAACCGAAGGAATCTCGTCATCCATGCGGTTTTAAGACCCACTATCGATTCATCTTTGATTGCAATATGACGCTATTATCTTTTCTTCCCTGGTAATAGAGAGGAAGCGTGCCGATCAATAACTGCATTGCAAACATACACGAGAGCACCGAGGCGACCAACAGCAGACAAATGACTGACCACAATTACAACTAGGTCAGTGCTGGCCTCGCAAATGGCCAATTAATGTTGTTGGATGGATGGATTCGAATCGGCCTTTTTTGTTATCTCCGCTAACAACGCTGCAGCATTCTTAGTTAAAAGGACGGCTCGGTATTCCAGGTGTACACAGAAGCAAAAGAATAACATTAAAGCATGATCCTGAAATAGCAGCGGTGTCATCTTTTAGCTACCCCGCTACCCGCTAATCATCTTAACTCGCTCATGCTTAATGTTACTTCTAGTACACACTAGCTACACAAAAGCACTCACATCAGTCAGAAGACTTTGCAATTCTCTTTGAGCCAAAACAAATATCTACATTTTATAAGTTCAATAAACAATAGAAAATTTATTTTGAAACCATAAAGCAGAAATAAAGAACAAAGAAGGACTAGAAATGCGAGAGGTTTAGCAAGCTACAATAGAAAGCAGAAAGCATTCATTATGACTTCACTGATGGCTCAAAGATAGCTCATTGCCACTGAAGGCTACTAGCGAAGGCTAGGGCTAGGTAAAAAAAAATTGACAATGAATCCCAGTGGATTGACTTTGTAATCTTTGTGTGAATCTTTTTTATTTTATGGAGCCGAGGTTTTCGGTTTTCTGGTCCGCGCCGATACACAGGTCATACTGCAGTAGCTAATGCTAACCTAATAGGGATTTGCTATATCTATTTGCTACAAAAGCCCATGTCTCATCCCGATTTGTTCATTAGCAATATTTGAATAGTATTGCAGCTTTTAATATTATAAATCATTATTAACCTGCTGTTTATCATTTCTGTCAAATTCTTCAGTTGCCAGTTTTGAAAATCCTCCATGGCACTGTCATGGCAGTTACTAAGTAAACATGAATAAAAAATTAATAAATAAATAAATATATATATATATATATATATATATATATATATATATATATATATATATATATATATATATATATATATATATATATATATTTATTTTTTTTGGATAGTGTTATAAATCTTAATAAGTGTCTATTCTCCATGTGGACTACCACAGAACAAAAAACACACATTTTTAGCAAAAGCTTTTATCACAACATTACCATTAAAATTAAAGCTATAGGTATTAACATCATAATAACAGGTGAAAAAAAAAATCCTTCACTTTCTTTTCGACATTTACACTCTGCATTAAATAAAGTGTAGGGGTCGATAATTCTCTTGAGCTGCACTCGTTACGTCTAAAAATTCGATTACATTTTTTATTCAGTTCTGTCATCAAAACACTGTGACCAATAAACTTTGTTTATGGCAAGGAAAAACTCCCTGAGATGTTATGAGGAAGAATGCTTGTGGGGAACAGGACTCAAAACGGAACCTCATCCACATCTGGGTGACACAGAATGGCCATTTATGCATTTATGCATCAGCTGTCCACATTTGAGTGCAAAACCGTTTATAGCAACTGTAGTCTCGAGCCATTGGAACTAATTACAGACCAAATCCATCTTCATGGTTCTTGTGGAACCATCCAGGGTACCTCATGTATCAATACATACAGTTCTTACATACATCAATACATTTATACCCTCTGTTGAGGAGATGCTGTAGATATAGTTTGGGTTATATTAATAATGGTACCTTATGAAAATGATAAATAATTACACATATGTTAGCAATCTAACGATTATCGATTGGAGTTCGATATCATCTAATTAATGCTGTTTCTTTTCCAACTTCATTCATTTGTAGAGACGTGGAGGAAGTGGGCATTTTGTTTGCAGAAGAAACGGCGTTTAAACCGACTGTTCTCCGGCGCGTTTAAGATGCTGATTTAAATGCATGCCGGTTATTCACTGGTGCGATCTTTCAAGCATGAAGTGCATGAGCAATGCATGACTGTTTAATATTTAATCAAAGAACAAAACCAGTTGTTATTGCTCCTCGGGAAGCTGTAGGCATAAATGCATTTGGCATCTGGCTGTGGTTTGTGAAAATATCTCAGGTAGAGAAACTCTTTCACGCTTGAATGTACTGACTGATGGGAATGGATAAATAAAGAAATAAAGAACTAATCTGATGATCAATCCTCTTTATATATATATATATATATATATATATATATATATATATATATATATATATATATATATATATATATATATATATATATACACACACATGTATGTATGTATGCATGTATGTATATGTATGGGGAACTGGAAGCTTACTAGTTAATGCTCTGGGTTACTAACTGGAAGGCTGACACAAGTTTCCTAACATCGCTGGGATGTGTGAAGAAAGAATTTTAATGTGTTGTAATGTATATGTGAAAATTAAAGCATATATATATATATATATATATATATATATATATATATATATATATATATATATATATATATATATATATATATATAAATAATATTTCTTTTTCTTTTTTTGAAGAGATTCAGACACCTTTGCTTATTATGATCTAATGACTGGTAACAGTCGTTTGAAATGGAGTTTAATTTCAGTCCCATTTTACTTTTTTTATATTCCTGTTCATCTGATTGAGACAAGCATTTACGCTGAATAAATGTGACTCACTAAGAGCAAAGTGAGATTTATGGAGATCGTTCCATCAAAAGAGGCCTTTGTTCGTTCACACATTGCTTCTCGTTTCTTTAATTGCACCTCCTCGTTTAGTTTCCATGCTTCCCGTTCTCGCTCCTTAGCCCCTCCCTTCCCGGGGAAGCGAGGAACGGATGTGTAGAAAAGGACAGGAGAATCGAGAACAAACATATTCCCCAAATGAGACATCCTTGTTCGCTCAAGCTTCACTTGCTATTTGTGCCCATTGTTTATTTATCCTAATTATAACCATTCGTTTTTTGTACCCGTGGTGCTTATTACTGCATTGTGTATTTAAATGTTTTAAGCTACTCATTTAAAGGCTTAAACGGGCTTATGTCAAAGACGTTACAGAAAGAAGGATTTACTTTATCTGTGATCTAGAATCTTCCGATCTCCGCTCTCTTTGATTCCTCAGGGTCCATTTGAAGACCTGGTACCCCCTTAAAGATGGCAGATTTCAATCGATTTCCAGGTCCTGAAAGATGTATGATCGAGGGAGCAATTAGGGTATTGTGATGTCCCCTTACTCACTTTTAATTGCTCGAAATGTGTGAAAGGGACAAAGAGGACACTTTGCACACGTACAAATCCATGAAACGCATTCTAATCATAATCAGTCTTTTTGGCGAACAAGACAAGGCATCCTCGCACTCGATTTGAAAAATGTTCCTAGTAATCAATCGAAATAAAATAAAGGGGGAGACGCTGATGGTTAAGGCTTTGTGGAGATGATGCATTTCTTATGCGCCTGTTTTCAAAGGCCCTGTCCATTGCTCACACTGCTTTAGACTGTGTCTGTGAGCAACAGCAAGAAGAAATGGGAATACAGTCGAGCATGCCGTAATCAATATCGAACAGCGGAATACAAATTAGAAATCTCTATTTATGTCAAAGCCTCCGAGGAAAATCCCCAATGCTGAATGAACACCTACAGAGTTGAACTAAAACCCAAACCCATGTGAACTTACACAGACACTGACCACAAGCACAGAAAAGAAGATATACACGCAAGATAAAACAACTTTTAAAAAAGCCATTGGAACTGTTATCAAGAGAAGACATGAATATGTGCATCATCATGAGCTGCTTTTTTTTCTTTACTGTGTTCTCATATTTCCAATGTTTTAGTTATCATCGATAAAATTCCAAAGCAATAAAAAATTAACGATTGCTTTATAAGAACTAATTGCTCTGACTCAAATACCGCCATAAAAACAATGATTATTTCTTTTCAGTTTTTCTTTAACGCTAATTAGAGGATATGTATTTTATATGTATTACATCAGCTTACAGGTAAAAGCACTAATAGATCTTTGTTTCAAGTTGAATTATCTAAGAAGTATAGAATATTCACCAGTGTGTTTTTATAGAAATATGAATATTGTAACCTCCACTCTTCTGGGAGGATGTTTCCCTAGATTCTGGAGTGTGCTTGTAAAGATTTGTGTTCCTGGGCTGCAGTCGACATTTCAATTCATCCCAATGGTGTTCAATAGTTTCGAGTTCAGTGTTCTATAGCAGGCCACCCAAGATCATCCACTCCAACCAGTGTAAGCCATATGCTGGAACAGGTTTGTAATGGGAAAAATGTAATGCTATGGCAACCAAACACATTGTGTACTACAAAATTAAGGTACACAGTTTTATAGAATGTGTTTGGTTGCCAGAGCATTACACTAAATAACAGTAAAAAACAGTATGGATGATAAATCATACTGTTTTAATAGAAACAGTATGATTTATCGTCCATACTGTTATTTACTCAGTAGGTACGTGATAAATAAATAATTAAACAAGTACTTCTGCTAGATGCTAAACTGCATTCCTGTTCTGTGCGATAACAATAAAATTGCATGTATCTCACACCAGAGCAAGTTCCAACTGCGTTCAATTGGTATTGATTAAAGAACGACACAACATACTTAAACGCTCCTTCACTTCCCACTATGTTTCTGAGAAATGCACACAGTGTCAAAGTGTTAGAGTGCACACAAAGTGCAATATCTAATATCCTCTGTCTATTCTATTGTGGTGCAATTAAAAGAACAGTCTGACTGCTTTGCCACAAGAATGAATAGATTCCTATGCTAATGAAGGATCACTTTTCTTAATACGTTTTTCGATTACATGGAGCATCTGCCATACAAGTCCTCGTGTGAGTAGTTACTATAGAAACATTCACATTGCATATTTATATACATTTGTAAATTGTCTGGCAGCTACAATTACTGCTAAAGTCCTTCTGACCAATCAGAATAAAAACCAAAAAAACCTTGATGCTTCATATATTACGGTTTAAAAACAAGAAAATGAATCAATTCAATCTACAGAAATCGAAATATGATGATGTTTAAAATATAAAAAATATGGCAAATATACAACAAGAAATAAGTACACAAGTACTGGAGCTGCATGTTGAAATATATGTTGAAATATGTGACTGACAAATCTCTGCTCGTAGCACGAATATAGCTGATGCAAGGCAAGCTATACACATCTGATGTGATAATAACCTCCAAATTATATATTCTGTCATATCACAGCTCGCACATACCTAAAGCAATATACTGCAGCAATAAGCAATTTCAAAACTCGTGGCAGATTTGTACAGGAAAGCTGACTCTCAATTTGTCAGTCACTGATTGATTATTCTCGCTGAGAGACGGGATAAAAGAATGCCTGGACTTCACAGATGCTGTTTTTTTTTTTTTTTTTTTTTTAAACGAGATATGAGGCTTGTGGTGTAAACAAGTGAGCTACATTAGTTTAGCATCGTGCCAAGTGCAGATTTCAAATGATCACACACTTGCTTCGAATCATATGCAGATGCTAACCTTGCATGCATTGTCCTTTCGTAAGTGGGCACTTAGAAGTTGCAATTTTTATGCATAATATGATACAGAATCATAAGTCTAGGCATACTGCTGGAATCCTCTTCAGCATATTAGCTTGTGACACTCTAGAATTTGCCTTTCAAAGCATATCAATATTCCATACCAGTAGCGGTGATCTTGAAGCGGAATTTCTCTATTCCTTACAAAAGAAGTTGGTGTCGCGTTATGTGAAAGTAATATCGGATGATGGATCAAGTTTATTGGGCCCGGATGGCATTAATAACGACACTGCCTCAAAATAAATGGACTAGTCCAGAACTTTTGGCAAATGGATATCGAAGGCATGTTATTCTCAGCCTTTATTCAGAAAATAAGGTCATCGTGGAACACGTGTATGTCCCTTTTCACCTCTTCAAATCTAGAATTTGCAAGCAACTCAGGTAAATAAAGCTGGATTACATTTTTATATGTGTATTATTGATTTATTAAAAGAGGAACATTTGATAGAATAGAATATACCATATGGAAAAAAGTATTGACACCTGACTTTTCCACATTGTTGTATTGGATGTACTTTTGTATTTGATGAAAAATCTCGCTTCACCTGACCTAGAAGACCAAACCTTTTCCAGCATGATAATGCCCCAGTACACAAATCCAATTTTATGAAGATATGCTTTACAGATAGGCTGGAAGACCTTGAGTGGTCTGCTCTAGGGTTGAGTAGTGACCTCAACCCTTTGGGTTGAATTGGAATGCTGACTGCACCGCAGGCCTCCTCACCTCACCTACATCAGTACCTGAGTTTACTAACACTCTTGTGGTTGAATAATCACCAATCTCCAAGCACACTCCAAAATCTAGTGGAACATCTTCCCAGAAGAGTGGAGGTTATTATAAAAGCAAATTAGTTTCAAAAGTGGAATTGGATTTCCAAAATGCAAATCATATGGTCGGATGTCCACAAACGTTTGTGAATAGAATGCAGATATAGTGAAATGAAATCGTCAATGAGGACTTTACAAAAGAGTAAAATTCTGTGCAGTTGGAGACAGTTTCTCATTAACGCCTTTGGTGGTTCCATAAAATTCCAGTGTAAGAACGGGAGTTTTGAGGATGGATTTGGACTGTAGTTAATGTCAACAGTCTGCTGCTTGCTTCTGATCATCATCACTGTACCCCGCAACATCATATATCTGCAATAAATGGACATTCGGTGCAACCCAGATGAGGACGGGTTTCCTCTTGAGTCTGGTTTTTCTCAAAGTTTTTTTCTAATGCCATCTCCGGGAGTTTTTCCTCACCACAATTAAATTGAATTGAAAAGAGTAACTTTTGTTGAATAAAAATGCTACAGAAAAGTCACCACCCTTTTTGCATTAGCATCGTTCCCATTGAGCCTTTAATGGCCAATTGACCACATTTAGGATTTGAGTAACATACACTGAGCAGGCGTGACATTATGACCGATGCAGTGAATAACACTGATTATCTCATCATCATGGCAGCTGTTGGTGGGTGGGATATATTGGGGGAGCAAGTGAAGGTATTGTCCTCAAATTTGATGTGTTAAAAGCGTTAAAAATGGGCAAGGTCTGAAAAGGGCCAAATTGTGATGGCTTGACGACTGGGTCGGAGCATCTCCAAAACTGCAGCTCTTGTGGGCTGTTTATGGTCTGCAGTGGTCAGTATCTATTAAAAGTGGACCAAGGAGGTAACAGTGGTTAAGCAGCCACTGTCCAATCCAACAGAAAAGCAACTGTAGCGAGAATTGCTGGAGAAGTTAATGCTGTTAATGCTCGAAGGATCAGGACTGTTTTTGGCAGCAAAAGGGGGACCGAACGGTGGTCATAATGTTATGCCTGGTCGGTGTAATATTCTGCATTTTCCCCCAAAATTTTCAGCATAAGGAACACTTTCAACAATTAAAGTGTTACGTGCAACAGTATGCTGAACTTGAAACTTTTTTGATATGTGCAACATAGCTTAAAGCTGCTCTGTTCTATCGCAATCTTCTCCAAGGTCTCCCTCGCCTCATATCTGATGCATGACTGCCTTTCTGTCTTCCCAAAGTTTAATTAATTGTTTTCACGCTTGCTTAGCCCGCTGAATCTCTTACAGGAATCAAGCAGCATTGCAGAAAGGATTTCTCTCGCAGAGCTGACGAAGCAGTCGCTATGCACCGGCAGGATCTTACACTCCAAAGAGGCTCGTCACAAGGTTAATACCGTTCTCATTACATCCGAACGTAACTGCACTTGTCGCATTCCGCCTTAAGCAGGCAACTCCGAAAGGGGGGTGGCTGCCTGCTCTCGGAGCCATGAGCGATTCGAACCTGACGCGAGAAACACGACGCAGTCGAGCGTTATGCAGATTTACCTCTTTGTGTTCCGTGTCCTGATGATGAACAGAATGAAATTAAATTACGCCGCACAGTTCTGTGTGTCGTTACACACCCCTTTACTCGGCGGCTGCATATAATATACGTCGTCGTGGGTACACCTTCTATCGTAGGATAAATGGAAACGAGTCGACGACACTGGGGGCTTGGAATAACAGCTTTGCTGCATGCGAGGATGTTTTGGCTGGGCTCTCCAACAGCGGTAGGTGGGTTTGCCGAGGTTTTGCCGGTTGCAATGTTGTTTAAACAAGCTAGACGGGGTATTAATAGAACAGGGATGGCCGACAATGCTCTCGCAGGAAATAAATCAATACAGTGCCTTTGAGATGCGGCACATCGGAGAAAAAAAAAAAAAACTCGCATGGTAGCAGGTTGTGACAATGCAGACATGCAGAGAGCCTCAAAAGCTTATAATGCAAAGTCATCCTTTTGCTGTGGGGTATGACAGCGCGAGATAATAAAAAATAGTCTCTTTCTGCTGACAAGAACAGACTATCTATTACAAGAAAAAAAAAAAAAATATATATATATATATATATATATATATCACAGCACAAGCACACAGTTGTGAATCAGTGGTCTGAACATATCCATGCTGGTCAATGTGCAAAGGCTGGAACCGAGCTTAGGAGGCAGCTCTAAAACAGAGAGCGAAAGTGTCACTGAACACTTAGCTGAACAAGGCCTCCGGGGTCATTGCTTTTAAGAGAAAAGCTGAGTGTGTCCTCCCATCAGCAGCACAAGTTTCTGAAACAGCTTCCATTTTGCAGATAAAATAAAAAGTTCAGTTCAAAAGTTCAAAACACAAGTAAGAAAAAAACTTATTTTGACTATATTTATGCCGCCCTAGAGGCCATATTTCACAAAAGGGGCGTGCACTTAGCAATGGAAAGTCTGAACAATGCTGAGAATCATATTCATCTCTGACAAAAAAAAAAAAAAAAAAAAAGCCTTTTCTTTTCGCATATAAATTTCATTTCTAGGAGGAAAAAAAACACGTACAGACAGAATGTTATCCGCAGTCGTCCGCATTCTCCTTTGGACTTGACACAATAGCAAAATGCTACTTTTGAGAAGTGCGTTTAAAGGCTCAACACAAAGCTGTCTCAGCTATACATGGTGGCCGGTGGGGTTTCTCTTTCTGAGCGTCTATCTCACTCGTTTTCTTCCATTACCAATCCGCAGAGAGCCTCCCAACACAGCGTGTCATCTCAGATATGCCTTCTGACAGCTTTTATGTTAACATCTACCTATCTCTTACTGTCAGCATTAAAATTCTCAGAGCTTCTTAAGAAAAGTGCAGTGCCTCACTAGAACCAAGGGAATACGACTGTGACTAAAACATATGTCTTATTAATGTCGACATTCATACACGGTATATTCCAGGACCCCCATAAACAAGCTCATTTTACAAAATCGTCACTCTCCGCACTGCACGCCTACATCTTTTTTCCATGAGATAAAAGCAGCGTTTGTAAAAAACCCTTACGTTTGACTGATTTGGACATCTGCAACTCAGGATTTTCAACCAAAAACTAACATTACGGCAATATGAGGAGAGATTACATAAGCCTCATTTGTGTCTCAATCTGCCTTTTTTTTCTAATTCGATTGCACAAACATAAAAAAAAAAAAAAATGAAACGTCGATTCATTGCCTTCATTTTATAAACTCACAACTTCCATTATCGTGCAGAATTGTAGGAGGCTCCCAGCAGGAGTCAGATCAACAGACTCAGAGTGCTTTATCCATAGCCCTCACCTCGATACACGTACTAATTGGATCTCGCAGCATTTATTACCACTGTAAAAGGCTGTCAATTATGTAACAAGCGCATCGAATCAATGTGATGCAGGAAGAAAAACACCTGTGGCCTCCAAGGGCATTTGGCAAGTTAGTCAGAGCTGCAAGAGCTGCTTGAGGCCTATTAGCCGGGTGATGCATCTAATAGGATATGTTGTATAATCTCTGTACCGAACGTTATCAAATTTCTAATTTGTCGCGGTTACAAATCTTCTATATAAAGATTTATTTTTTCCCTTTTTTTCTCAAGGGTGCATACGTCCTTCCTAAATCTTTTAAAGATTTGGTGTAATTCCAAGATGGCAGCCAATGTGAACTGTAATGAGGCAATTACTCACAGCCTGCTTCAGTCAGGTATAACGGAAACGAAGTGCTCCAGCTATGCAGTTCCCCATCACTGACCTTCCTGCTTTTCACACAACCTTTACGCAGTAAGAGTGGCGAACAAAAAAAGCCACATGCACACATAAGCCCTGTCTGGATTGAATAGATTTTTCATTTTGTATTTTATTTTTTTGACTTGTCCTTAGTGCTAAAATATTCACAGGAAGAGTGGGGTTTTGTATCGGCAAGATTCTGGCGATACGATACATATCACGATTCGATATGTTGCGATACATCGAGATACTGAAAGCAAGGCGATTTATTGGAATATTTATTATGTTAGGAATAGGATATTATTTTGGGAAAGCTGTCATTGATAACACCATATGCAAACCTTAGCAAAAAACAGTTTTCTTGTATTTGTGTATATATATATATATATATATATATATATATATATATATATATATATATATATATATATATATATATATAAGCCGCACCCACTGAATTTGACAAAGATTTTTATTTTGAACATAAATACGCGGCATCTGTCTATAAGCCGCAGGTGTCTACACTGAAACTATTAAACTTTACACAGGCTTTAATGAAAGACAGTGTCTGTTACACGGCTTGTATCTAAACAGTAGCCTACCAAGAAAGTCATTGTTCACTGTCTTCCTCCTTCTTTCACAACAATTTCTCTCGGGAGTTTATCTTTTGGCATCGTTGTGCGTTTAAAAATCACCACCGGTGAAGCTTTTCTCCCGATGCCGTGCAGCTCAGAACACAGGTGAAGTGCGTGTTTTCATGCCCGGTTGTTTTCAGCGTGACGAATGATTCGCATTTCCTGTAGACAGTCCGAGTGAGCGGCAGGTCAAACGTCAGAGGAACATCATCCATATTTATGATGTGGTGCGGCCCGATTCAGTGGGAGCGCATCTGATTTAATATAAAGAGTTTCATTGGTTCACCTGAACCCGTTCGGCAATTTCATTGGTCTAGTGTTATGGGGCTCAGTTTTTTTGGCTTGAAGTTTGTGAAACCGGGAAAAATCCAGGAAAAATCCATAAATTAGCTGCTTCATTGTTTAAGCCGCGGGGTTCAGAGCGTGGGAAAAGAGTAGCGACTTATAGTCCGGAAAATACGGTATATATATATATATATATATACACAGTATATACCTCAGCTTTTTTAGTCTCCACCTCACACTTTTGTAAAACCTTTTATACAAACCATATCTGTGTAAAGCTGCTGTAAAACCTTATCTGTGTAAAGGCAATTAACCTACACTTTCTTTTATACAACTTTCTATACATTTGAGACAATGTCCCTTGTAAAAATCGCTATACAAATGAATTAAATTGAATCTACACTTCTGTTTGTTTTTTTGCAATAAAATGTCTTTTTTTTTTTTCTTTTTTTTTTAAGCCTGGGCTTTCTTGGCAGGTCTTCAGGCTCACACAGCCTATTATGAATGTTGTGTTTACACTTGATGAAGCCCCACCTCGGATTTACAGCCCGTTGGGGAGAGTAATGGAGCTGTCACATCCATCACAGTCATCAGCATTGAATGAGAGGGTGCACATGAAATTTAATAGCAAGAGTAATACAAATAGGTGGATTGCTTTCTCCATAATTCATTTTTAATATCTGCTTTCCACACTTCCTATGAAAGCTAAAAAGCAAAATTCAATGTCTGACCTGTACATTTTCGGTCTCTTAGTTCGGAAAAAAAAAGCTAGTTAAAGATAAACGATAATCATGGCTCTTCTTGCTATTATAAAGGGACGTCATGATTATGGACTTGGAACACACATTAGGCTGTGCGAATACTACTGCCTGTCTCATTAAATATGTACACTTGTTTTACTCTTTAGTCTATACAGTGCGTGCTCTACGGTTTACTTCTAATGGTTTTATAATAATAATAATAATTCAATACCCTGACCAGTCATCACTGATTTCATGCACACGCACATCGTCTCCTGTATAAAACCCAGAGAAGCTTTTGCCTAAGATGACAAGCCTAGTTTCCAGATAAGCGCGGGGAATTTCGCACCCACAACAAAGAGCCTCCGCGTGCCCGTACAATAGTGCCTCAGAGCGAAATGGAAAAGAGGAGAGAAGAGACGGAGGAATAACAGCGATCTGCCTTCTGTCTTTCTTTCCTGCCGCTTCTATATGAATAATAGATCACAAATGAAAACGAGAGATTGCCTCGCATGTGGGGAACATAACATAAGGTCAAGAAAATCCCCATGGGAATTCGGATGATTCGGATTCGCCTACTTTCGTTTTTCGCCGATTATTATTTCGTGGATAATCTCTATCGCTCGGTTTTGACGATGGAAAGGTCACCTTGTACATCGGGCCAGGCGGGGTTCATTAAATCGCGGCTTTGTTACATGTAATACCATCAGGAAGATGAATTCGCTTCAATCCGTTTAAGAAAAAACAAATCCATTACTGTAACATTAGCCTGGAAAAATGGTGGCTATTACAAAAATTATACAGGATTGATAAAAATAAGAAAAAAAAAAGGAAGTTTATTTTCCATCCCAGTCTAGGCCATTGTGGGTAATGTCTTTATCACTGGCTGAGAGTGTGTAGCCTTAACTGTTATACAGTGAAACACAGTTTCGACTGCAAATCCCTGCTATTGACACATCTCTGACTGAAAGTACCTGAGATTTCTCAACCTCCAGTCTGATCCCAAGCACATCACTACAAACCCCCAACACCTTTGGCGTGAAGTCGCACGCCAGTTTTAACAGAAACACACTAAACTTACGATAAACACAAAAACACTGTGTCAGAATTCTTGTAAGAAATTCAACAAATATAATTATTAAAAAAATGTAGACACGACCGACCAGCTGTGGAGAAACTGACAGTGATTATTGTTATTATATTTTTATTGTCCCTCTGATTTGTTAAATATAGCTGCTCACAAAGGTTTGTTTAATGTCTACTCTCCATGTGTGAATAATGATCCAATGAGACATGTCACGTGTCATTATAGAAACGTGTACGCATTTTCTTTTGGGTTTTTCTTTTCGGCTAAATGCTGCAAATGTTAATAAGGACGTAAAATTTAAGTACGCCGATTAAGCCAACAGTGCACGTAAGTACCTTGTCGAAAATAATCGCAATGATTAGAATAATAAAAGTGTTGATGACGGGTCAGGTGGGTATTCGTACTCAGTTAGAAAACATATATGGAACACGGATTCATAATGGTAATATATAACAAGTGGACATGAGGGAAATTAGCACGAAAAGCTATTTATGTTTCGACTGCTGTAGAAGACTCTAATAGGCTCTAATAAAACGTTGCCTCCCCATTGGGGAAAAAAAAAAAAGATACACTGATCAGGCGTAAGTTTATGGCCACAGATCAGGAATAATATTATGACCACCTGCTTTATATTGTGTTGGTCCCCTTTTTGCAGCCAAAACAGTCCTGACCCCTTGACCATTAACAGCATTAACTACTTCAGCAATTTGAGCTACAGTAACTCGTCTGTTGAATCAGACTGAATCAGACCCAGTCGCAATTTGGCTCTTGTAAAACTCACTCAAATTCTAATGCTTGCCCATTTTTCCTGCTTCTAACATGTTAACTTTTGGAGGTTCCCTAGTGGTCTAGTGGTTAGGATGCGGCACTCTCACCGCTGCGTCCCAGGTTCGATCCCCGGTCAGGGAACCAACCCCAGCCGTTAGGGTTGCACAAGCCTTAGTGCCGGTCCCAAGCCCGAATAAATGGGGAGGGTTGCATTAGGAAGGGCATCCAGCGTAAAAACATGTGCCAAATCAAACATGCGGATGGTCCGCTGTGGCGACCCCTAATGGGAGAAGCTGAAAATGTTCACTTGCTGCCTAATAAATCCCACCCACTAACAGGTGCCATGATGAGGAGATAATCAGTGATATTCACTTCACCTGTCAGTGCTCATAAAGTTTTTCCTGATCGGTATATATTAAGGTTCATGTGTTTTTTGTCCTTAAATTCACTTCGGAAACAAAAAAATGACACATTAGTGGTACACACACTCAATTTCAAAGTGAAACAGAGCATAAAATCACAGCTGCTGTCCTTCCACGGGCATGTCGCAGCTTGTGACTGCAAACAGCTTTGATTTCCGCGAGAATAGACGGAACCCAACGCCGTAAAGCAGGCGAGAAAAATCCAGTCGCGCGAATCGAAAGAAAGAATATGAACCAGGAGTGAAACGAGTCTGCCACCCCATTTCCTGTGAGACTTCTTATTGGTTTTTCAAACCATTTTGCACTCATCGTGCTGTAAGTGGGTAGTGACCAGTCTCAACAAGAACTGAGCAGGAAATCCTTCCACGTTTGGTAAAAAAAAAAGCTGGATGAATAGAATGAAAGGCAATTTTCGGGAAAGTGTGTCTATGGTATAGCGTCTAGCTGCGCTATACACAGGTTGTTATAGGCATTTTTTCCCCTCCCCACACACGTTCTATAATACATTACCACTAGCTTTTGTGGATTTCAAGGCTCAGCAAGTACTTCAGTGAAATGCCACCTCTAAAGTGGTCTTATGGTCACACTCAGGGGACAGCAGGGAAAAAAACATCCAAGAATTGATCTAGTTCAAGTCACAATACAGAGAAATGGAGCTGGGAAGGACCTTTTTTTTATTAATCTGTAACTGTCTAGAACTGATATGCATATTTATAATTCAAAGCAGACTATAAAATCTCTTTCCAAGCAACTATATGCATTTGCCTTTACCGTAGATTATAGCATGAGCTTCTATAGAGGCTGCGAAACATAAGTGATGAGGCGACGTTATGGAGATATCAAAAGTGACTTCACTATCATTTCCCTCCAAGCTTTGGAGACAGGCCTCTCAGCACACAGGGGGTATTGAGTGAGACAGCTGGACCAGAGGAGCCAGAGGACGACTGAGCTGACATTTCGAGACTTTGCTGTTTATGGGCACAGCGGGACGCATTTCCTGTTTGCTGTCAGCATAATGAATTTTCTGGTAAGGATTCTGACAGCACCAGCCAAGTCACCTGCCCACTGAAGAAAATCACCAGCTCCAATCTCGTCGCCAAACCAAGCCACACACACACACACACACACACACACACACACACACACACACACACACACACACACTTTATCTTTCAGGAGTAATATATATACATATATGTGTGAGAGAGATGAAGATACACCCACTCGCGGTTCCACAAAATCCAACGACGTACGACGCAAAAAAAAGCCACCGTTCGTAAATCATCTGTGCACACTTCACTTCAAGAGCAAATGATGAAATCCACTCGAACACACCAACATCCTGGCCAATTGCAAACAGTCATCTGTTTTCAAGTGCGGACAGGTAATTCACTCATCTACCATTCTTGAATAAAAATAGGCTTATTGAATGGTAACGGATCCCTCCAATATATGCCAATATGTCATGCACCATTATGACGGGGAAATTGAATAACGCCACGTATTTCCGAAAAATAAACTCCAATTATGCCTCAACCCGCTTTCTGGCCTTTATTAGGAACAATGCAAGATGCAGTAATGGCTTTGGGATCATAAATAAATCCCTTACATTTATTAAAGATCTCTTATGATGAGTGTCCTTATCGCTCATGTTCTTTAAGACGACGCATATCGTCAAATATTGTCCATGATTATCCATCTACTAGAGATAAGGTAAAAAGATTAAGATAATGTAAGAATATAACTCCAGTAAGTGTAAAAATGTCCCTTTAAACTTTCACTTGAGTAAAAGTACAAAAGTATTTCATTCAAATGTACTTAAGTATCCAACGTACTTTGATTTATTACGGCTATAATGTTCCTATTATAGTTTCTGTCACAAGACTCTTTGCTTAATCCACTCAGTTTCTGTGAAAAGACTCTAATGTTACTTTCAGCACACTGATCTATTAATAAAATGATATTAATAAGTCAAACACTGATTGATATCTATTAAATAAGCCCAAAAAAAAGGCCACAGGTGTTGTGGCAAGTTAGAGTCAGGAGTTTCGTTAAATCGGAATACATTTTTAATAATCATTAATAAAATAAATCATTTATCATCGATTAGTTGGGCTGCACAAGTTACGGGTTAGCGTAATTGCGTAAATGGCGGAGAGTACAGGTCAACCGGCAGCAGGAAAAAGTGTGCGTCACAAGTCATCCTAGGCACGGGAGCATTTTATATTTAACGCAACAAAGAACTCGCAAGTTATGCAAAGTGGACCTTGTGTAGGATGGAAGTACCACAATAATGCACAAGCACATGTAAAGAAAACACACTGGTGTCATGGATGAAGGCGAAACATCAGCACGGTGAGCAAAAACCATCTAATCCTTATCATGTAGAGTTTGTAGAGTTTAATAAAGTGCTATTGTTTAATTGTTTGTTCATTATATTTAATCTAAGCATATATCATTGAATTATTATACAACATTTAATGAATTATGTATTCTAGATGCTTCACAACTGAAAAAATTTATTTTTCAAACAAAAATTGGCAAAGCAATGTTTTATGTATTGATTTTTTTAGTTTTCAACTTGTCATCTGCAAAAAACAACACAAATGTTGATTTAAAAAAAAAAAAATTGCTTTACCTTTTATGCGCAATTACTTTTTATTTGATTTTTAACAGAAAGAAACAACCTAGCATGAGGGAATTCATTTAAAGGAGAAATCTCTTATGCACTTCGTAACAAGCAGCCACTATACGCTTTTAAATGTCTAAATAAAAGATAGTTAAACTCACTATGGCCTTTGCATTTCTTAAATACACTTTTGTACATAAATACTCTGAATTAGGGTTTGATATAGTTATAATCAGCAAAACATAAAAAAAATGTATAAGCATGATTAATCGATTAAAACGGAAAGATTAATCGTCCGATTAATCGAATAGCAAAACAATCGTTAGTTGGGGCTCTAGTTTCTTCCATCATTTCTTCCTCTCAAAATGTTCTGCTTGCTGTTGAACGCTGAACTGTATGTTCATGCTGAGCTCATCAAAACAAAGCGCTTTACCCTGATTGGTGGATTGCTGCGTGTTTGACAAGTTCCGTTTTAATCCACTTATAAATGAAAAGGAACTGATTCTCAAAATGTAGTTGAGTAAAAAGGAAGATATTTGACTTTGAAATGTAGTGAAATGAAGTTTAAGTCTCAGCAAATAGAAATGCTTCAGTAAAGTACAAATATATGTACAAAAAAAAAAGCTACGTGAATTACATTTACTGCACTTCTTTACTGTCCTAAAACCCAAGCGTTTTCTACAGCAGCTGCTCGATGTCCCTATACGGTTTCACTGTTCCGACGAGTCAATTCATACATCCTATCTATTACAAACAATTCACTGATGAAGTCACCGAGTCATGTATATTTAATATGTAAACAAATCTGCATGCTTGCTTCAAACCTTTGGTTACGGTTTTACTTTGTTTCCAGAAATGATGTCGATTGTAAAGAGCAAACGCTCTAAAACTTTCAATCAGCACTTCTCAATTCTCAAATCATCTCATCCAACCCACTTCATCTGAGTCAGCTCTGGTTCCTTTTCATTACCCGATCGGCTCTTATAGAAGATGGTGTTTTCTCGAAACTGTGGAGGAATGGAGAAACGCGCCAGAGATGGAGGATGCATGTGGACAGTTATGGATGGCTGAAATGTGGCGCTTCGCTACTTTCGGCGAAAGCAATAAGAGGAGGCGCTCGAGCAAGTTTCTTCTAAAAGCATCCTGAACAGATGGCTGATCCTCATTAAATTCTACCAGTGTGTGCACAGCTTCGGGGAATTCTGTTCTGAATGGTGAGTGATTCACCGGGCCGAGCGTCCCCTGGACCGCTTCTTCGGGCCAGCGCAAGACAAAGGAGATCCCATAAGAACGTGCTGCCGCAGTCTTGTTCCATCGCCCTCGCCGCCTGGGCTGATGGCAGCGCCCGATTGCGTGCGCTGACGGATGAGGGTGCGAGTCTATTGAAAGTGAGACTGAATGTTGATAAGAGTATCTTGAAAAGAATGAGCAGCTTTCTTCAGGGAGCTATTCTATATTCACGAAGCACAAGCAAAGGTCAGAGTCTGACAAAGCAATCGCGGCTTTTTTTCCCCCCTCCTGCCCATGAATGACGCATCGGAAAAGTACGTCTGAACATCAACGTCTGAATCTAAGATTTATGAGCATTGCAGTTTCTACGTGCTGGTTTAATGAATAATAATTAGCGCCGTACCGCGTTCGCGGCTAAAATCGAACAGGGTGGCGCGAAAAGGAAATTCTACGGAGAACGCATTGTTGATCTGGTTTTCTGGTTTGAAGACTCCTAGCAGAACGTTTCAACCCCGGAGATAAGAACCCTTTGAGATGAAAAGCGTTTGAATGAGCGGAAAAAGAAAGAGCACCACGCTACAGGTCAAAAAGGAAGGACGAGTCAAGTTCTTTGAGGTGCGCTGTGCTCTGTGAGCGTCCACATGCGAAGCATGTAGCGAACATGAAGCTCATATCGCCCTTGTTCTGACATTCCTAGCATTTTTCCTGGGAGCTACAAACGACTCTCTGGGTATAATTAGGCACAAAAACGAAGTGGAAATTATTTAATACTAAGCTTCCCCTCAAAAATCTCCCTTGTGCACATGCTACAAGTTTTAATTTACATGCTTGAGTGCGCTTTCGCTTAAGATAAGATAAATAGAAATATCTCGGAGTTGCCCGTATCCCTTGATTTTTGCATTAGAAGGTTTTTCAATGTTTAATGGCGTAAAAATAGCGTCTGTAATCGATAGTTACGTTTGCTAGGATCTCAACTGGTTTCCACTTAAAGAATGGAAATAGCAAGCAGCCTGGGGGCAGGATGACAAGATGCTGTCTGAAGTCTATTAAAGGAAGAGACACCGAAAGAAGAGGATGCCAAGAAGGAAAACTATTTAACATGGTGGATGCCATTGCACCATAGGTCCACTTTCGTTGAGAACAACACTAAAAGCCAAGCTTTCGTAGCTAGTCATTACCTCTCTGTGACGTCCAACGGTCTAAAAGCTAGTATTACAGAGGGAGGAAAAAAAATAAATGCTCGCTCTGATGTTCAAGGATTTCAGCTCAGTCGAAACGATTTTGCATTATGCATCGAGTCAAAGCTGACCTTTATAGGATGGGCCAGAAAGGAACATTTCACAATGGAGTAGCCGAAAAAAAATAGATTTTGAAAGCTGCACAGCCAGTAGCACTACGTTCATAGGAGAGCGTTGATTGTGGCCGTGTCTTAAAAAAAAACGTAGTCTGGAAACACACCAATACCTTCGCTACTCAGATTTCGTCAAGCGTCTCTAAAAATAACTAGCACTTCTGTCGTGCCCGCGCACGGGTGAATAGGCTTTGGCGAAAAGAAAGAAATAAAAAAAAGGGGGCACTTAAATATACGGAAAGCAAAAACAAACCACCCGGGTAGAGTGGTGGGGCGAATGAGTCACGGCAAAACAAAAAAGAAATGGATTTCAGCTCATTGCTTTGTAGTCGCATACAAACAAAATAAATAAATAAATGCAGGCAGATAAATGGTACCTAATGGAGGCTGGCTGGGATGCAGCTCACGCCTTTCCTTTCTCCTCCGGCTCACATGGATGCATGATCTATGATGCTTTATTTCTAGGGGAGCTCTTGATTTATGTAGGCAATGGACACTACTCAGAGAAGCCCCAGCTCTCGCCCCGTAATGCTTTATGGCGGCTGGAAGTACCAGCTGGTGAAGCCTGAAAGCGAATCCTTCTCTCCGGGCAACAAATATTCAACCAGTGACGTGTTTTCTCCTTGGGTGCAATTCAGTTATAGGGTTTTATTCATGGCGTGCTGTAGGTTTTTGCTTAGAGACGTGTTCTGTTTGCCAATTATTCAGTGTTCGATGGAAACATTAGACCGCTGTAATCGTGCTGCACACAATATTTCTATATATGTGTTCTGTAAATGAGAAAGATTTACATCAGGAGATATGGCTAGATGCTGGAGTTATACCAGAATGAGAATGCTTTATTGTCTGTATAACAGTCATAGGAAATCATGAATATCACATTCTAGCCCCTATTTCTGGAAGCCCTAAGAGTTCATGCATTATAACATTTTGTTCTTTTTTTGTTTTCTCGCGAACGCAACGTAACGAGTCATTTTTTTCCATGATCGCGACATAATTGTCTCGCCTTAACAAAAGTTGTTTTTCTGTTGTATCACGGCTTCATTGTTTTCAAGATCCCGACAGTTGTTTTCTCGTTATCGAGACTTGTTATGTATCAGTTTTCTCGTGATCTCAAAATCAAAACACGTTTTCTCACGCCATGATAGTATCGCGAGCAAATCTCGCGCCTTGTGAATGTTTCTGGTGTACAGTATATCATGGGAATAACAACAGTTGTTTTCTCGTTATTACGGTTTAGTTTTCTCGTGATCGCACTGTTAAAACCCTTATTCTCATGACGTAATTGTATTTCGGGAAAATGGAAATCATGAAGTTGGTGCCTGAAATCTCGATCGTAAAGCATCAGAGAATGCGATCATCCGTAATGCTGCGATGAAGCTGCCTCTAGAACGTGCCGGATCTTAATCCGAAGTACTGATCATGAAGAAACAATGTTTGTTATTCTGAAAATTAAGTCATGATAACAAGAAAACTACTTTTGCTATGTCGAAATCGCGAGAAAACAACTTTTGTTATGGTGAGAAAATAATGTCATGATTACGAGAAAACAAGAACGAATATTATAATATAATGCATGGCCCCTTGGGACTTCTGTATCTATCTATAATTGATCACTGGGGTTAAAAATGTCAGAGTTGGGAAGTCATGATAATGAGAAAATATCTCGTTATTTCGAGATCGCGAGAAAATAAGGTTGTTATCACAAGAAGGCAAGAAAGCAAAATATATTACTACGCATATTACTCTTAGAACTTCTGTATATATAATTGATCACGGGTTACAAATTCCAGATTTGGGAAGTCATGATAAGAAAACAAGTTTTGTTATGGTGAGAAAGTTATGTAGTGATCACGAGAAAACAACTTCTTATGTCGAGATCAATAGAAAATTAAGTCATGACCACAAGAAAAACAAGAAAGAAAAATATGTCTGTCTGTCTGTCTGTCTGTCTGTCTGTCTGTCTGTCTGTCTGTCTGTCTGTCTGTCTGTCTATCTATCTATCTATCTATCTATCTATCTATCTATCTATCTATCTATCTATCTATCTATCTATCTATCTATCTGTGTTCACTGGGGTGAAAAATGTTAGATTTGGGATTATATAATAATATGTGTGATTTTACCTGCTTTCTAACATTACGATTATGTAAATCATTTGTTGGTTTAAAAAGAAAAAGAAAAGCGAGTTAAGTGTTTGTCAAACATTTGCATAGTGTAAAGGAACAAGCACTTGATCTGCAGGCATCACTCAGTAGTACTGATTATAAGAGCTGGGCTTTATCTCACTAATAGCACTGTGCTGTTAATGAACCTGAGTATATTACACTCTGCGAGGCATTAAAAATAAATACCCCGAATATTCTTCATAAAATATTACAGTGAGTCCGATATGGCTGGAGATTGTTTCGTTTTTTAAACAAGAAGCATAGCGTTACCTTTGGCATGGCCTCTCCCCAGGGTCACGAAGCCGGACGAGATGAAGTTGTGAAGGTCGTGTCCTCCGCCGCGGCCACTTTCCTTTGAATAGTGGCCACCTGAAATGAGGGAGTCGACAGTGAGAACCTACGAGGAGCATATGCACTTTTAAATTAGTCAGCTTCCCTTTAAACAGAAGCTGAATGAAAATTTCCTTGGCACTCTGAGTTATAACGGGCCATAATTCAGACATGGAGTCACCTTTCTATCAGAATCATGCAGGCATCCTGAAGTGGCATCTCTTCCCTGACATTACAAAGTTGTACAAAACTACTGTATGTTGATATTCTGATTATAACCTCAGATGTCATTTGGGAGCATAAACCCATCGGATTTATAATCCAATGCCGATTAATTGGTGTGTGGCAAAAGAAGAATGGGAAGTATTCTTGAATCAAATATTCAATTGCATCATGGGATTGAGGACACATCAGAGATATTAGACAATTATTGATTCCATGGGTGGGGAGTGGTGGCTCCAGCGGTTAAGGCGCTGGGTTGCCGATCGGAAGGTCTGGGGTTCAAGCCCCGGTATCGACAAGCTGCCACTCTTGGGTCCTTGAGCAAGGCCCTTAACCCTCTATGCTCCGGGGGACCCTTACGAGGGAAATATAAAGGTCTGTGACGTGGGGCCGCCTTCCTGTGGGCTCACCACCTGCAGGAGGGACCGTAAGGGATGGTGCGGATTACGGATAAGCGGGAGAAAATGAATGAATTGATTCCATGGTCTGGTCAGAATAATAAAAATGATATTATCATCACCGCTCAGGGCTAGAAAGGACGTGTGAAATGGAGCAAGGTGGAATATAAAGCGGACTGGTCTTGTAATAGATTGTTTTCGGAAGCTTCACCTTTCCAGCTTTTCAAAAACATTATGATCCGCAGTAACAATTGGACAAAGAAAAAGAAAAAAAAACCCAGCAAGAACAAACTGCCTTGTGCTGGTCCAGCCGAGCTTTGACACATCATATGTATAAAATAATTGAGTGTGTGACAGGGTGGTGGAAACTGAACAAAGCCATCGAATCGAGCAGACACTAGGCCTTTAGAGCATCACCACAAGCAGCTGACGGGAGCAAGTGAGTGATCCAGTGAAGCGTTCGTTAGAAAGCGGCACTATATGCGACGCTCTGGCTGTTCTATTAATCTCTGTAGGGGATTGTAAAAAATCAAGTTCAGCCTTCAGTAATGTCACAGGAACTTTGAAATGGCAACACCTTCAAGGTACTGTCAGTGCAAGTGTGTGCGTTTGATCCAACACATTGCCTGAGGTATGTCCTGAAGCGGGGGTCCTCTACAGCAGGTGTTAATGTCCTCATTTCTGGATGTGTGCGAGAGTTTTTCAGAGCCTCCAGAGAAAATCTCGCTTATTACTAAGAGATCGCGGCCTGCACGATTTTCGTTTTAATTGCCGGAGAACAGGCCATGATGTTAAAAAAGAAAAAAAGAAAAAGCGAGAGGAGGTAAATGCATATCATTATAAACGTGCCTAGTGGGCGAGCCTCTTGTTGAATGAATTAAAATCACTGTTTGACTAGTAATGTTCACGCCTCTTTTTTAGCATAGGAGAGACCGTCACACTGACATACTGACCTACGGCAATACAATCAATCTTTGGCGATCGTTTAAAGAGGATATTTTAAGGCCCTGTTCTGCTTTGTCAATTCATTTGTTTAATTTATTAATTTGGTGTAAATTAATCAATCTAATTAACCCTGTAGCAAGGACAAACTTTCGGTCGGTTTCAAGTCTGCAAGAATATGAAGGGCATCGGAAAGTAGGGCAAAAATGCAAATAATGTGTGTATAGAAAAGATTCATTCTTAGAATTTCGGAGGGATGAGATTGCATTGTCGTTTATTCCTCCCTCTGCCAGGGCATATATATATATATATATATGGACTCACATTTCCCTGGAGCCTTTCAGTAAATCTACTGTCGGACAGAGTCTCAAGTGCAGGCACTCTCCTAGCTGACCTTCGGTGCCATGATGACAATACAAGGTCAGCAGGGACAACCAAGATCAGCATAACACACAACGAGAAGTCAGTCATTCGCACCACTGACTGGAGCTCGGAAGACACAAACAGGCGCGACCGAGCTTCGTTCCTAGTGAGGGATGGTGTAATGTGAGATTGCATAGTCTCCACCTAAGACTTCAGTCCTCAGTGACTAAATATGCAAACCATGGATTACATTATCTATCAAATACCATGCAGAAGACACATCAATTGGTCAATGTAAAAAAGCTCATGCCAGCATCGATCAATTAATTAAGACATCTACTTACCAAAAAATTAAAAATAAAAATCAAGAAAATAGCTGAACTGGCAAAATGATTGAAATTATATGAAGCAAATGGTGTTGAACTGATGACGGCATGCAGTTTGAATCCGTCCCAAAATGATTTGCTCGAATTTGCATGTGCCCGAGTTTGGCTTGGGAAAATCAGCCTATGAATGAGGGGGTTAACGTGCCAGATGAATCTGCGTAAGTGCGTACGCGAAAGCACGTTAGCTTGTTTTCGACTGTTCTGCCGAATGATCCACTGACACCCGTCTGGCACCTCGACAACAGTGAAACTCCGGCGATATGCTTAACACAGCAGTCTAACACAGGGTGGCTGTGACTGATGCAGGCAAAAACCTAGACTGAGCTTCAATTTAAATAGATACAACGCTGCTTTCTATGTTCGTTCGGCTTTTTAAATACGCACTTGTACTATCACACTGACATCATGCAAAAACGTTGCTTCACGTGACTACTTTCCCAGTTCCTTTCGAAAAGCCCGAAACAAACATGAGTGGTGTCCGGAATCTCACCGTGATTGGATTTGGACGTGTGAACAGGGGTGTAGTGGTTTTTGGAGCCTGTCCGCTGCGGAGTGTCGTCTTTGGATGAGCTGTTCATTGCCGCAAAGTTTTCACAGTCATACTGGGAGATGGGAATGGGTCCTTGCTGCCTCAAAATATCTGCTAGGGCTCTGTAAAAAAAAAAAAACGATTATACAGACACATTGTAAACACAAATGACTTACGATTCCTCCGCTTGTGCGGTTTCACACAGTGCAACAATCCGTCATGCGAGTACACCGCACCTGGATTTAAGCAAACTGATCAGGCTCTATAAATGTAATCGATTTAAACATTGCAGCATACATGTATAGGTCGCATACTTGGAATAATTCCAGATTACGGATGTTATTGATGTTTATTAGAAACACAGAGAAACCCAATCTCTTTGTATGCAATTTGCTCCACTTCGCTCCATTAGCATAATGGAAATGTCAACACCGCACTTTCCAATTACACTCATATTCGCCCGTGTATATTTGTTGGCTCCGATTCGAATAT
Source organism: Silurus aristotelis (assembly GCF_946808225.1). Classification (NCBI taxonomy): domain Eukaryota; kingdom Metazoa; phylum Chordata; class Actinopteri; order Siluriformes; family Siluridae; genus Silurus; species Silurus aristotelis. Next base: position 24,843,653 of record NC_139585.1, read on the forward strand.
TTGCACGAAAAGGATTCTGTACACCACAACTATTAGAACCTCCTTCACCTCTATTACCAGCTTACCTTCAAAATAAATTTGCATTGCTTTTGCCTGTTATTTATTTTTGCATCCAAGTGCAATCACTTAAAGCACAGATGTAATGTCACCATGGGCTGCAATGCAATATGGCGCGATATAATGTGCGTTCCTTTTAATCAGATGTATGTTTACAGGAGTCAGAGACCATCTATTGCGGATCTTTAAACCTTGCTTGATTCTGAGCAGGAAAAAAAAAAAAGGTGAGAAATATTCAATAATATATGTGACACCACTATTTATCTGTCACACTGGATTTATTGAGTTCACTGATGGACACGTTTTCCTCATTAGTGCACCGTCATGCCTCTAATCCTGCCGCTGTGTCACACAGCAATAGGTTTATGATAGTTGGAAGATATGATTGGGGGGGAGAATACCACCTAATCAGCCTTTTTTTCCCGTTTTCATTTGCATATTATGAAATAGCGAAATAGTCTATTATCCAGTGAAGAATAATCTGATCTGAGATCATGTTCTCCTTCGTAAATGAATTGCGAGGCTTTATGATATACTCGGTCAGGGGCATGCCATTGTAAAAATCAGCTTTTATTATACACTTCAAATGGAAAGTCGAATTGAAGTATAGTTAATGAGCTGTAAAGCCTCTCTCTTTCTCTTGACCGTATCCATAAGGCGTTTGACTAGAACTGATGACCACCAAGCATCATAACGCCGAATATCGCGCTCTGCTTGGGAATCTGGTCACGACCGGCTCATACCACATCTAATATTGCATGCAGGCAGTGATGTGAGAAAGAAGCACATCGACAGAAGAGGAAGACCACGGTTACGATTTACTCCGAAACCTCCTATCTCTGAAGCCAGAAGCTGATTTTTTTAAGACCTCCCTACACATAATTTGTCGTTCCATAGAAAAACAGCGAGGGCCTTAGAAATATTCGGATTTTCTGATAAAGTGACTAAGTTTCACAGTGCTCTTTTCATAGATATGTGCCATTTGTTTATATTTTTACGCTATTTAAGTGGGTCTTAAATATAAAAAAAAAGTTTTTTGGGGTTTTTTTTTTTTTTTTGCTTGTATGTAGGGATTGAATTCATTTATGCAAATAACTCATTTTTCTCTGTCGAATCCCACACTGCAAGTGAAAATTTCTAGTCAATTTGATCCATTATAATATTCCAATAAACCGAATATACTGTAGGATCATAAATCCCAAGCCATTTGTTCTCATTTCAAGCTGGACATGTTGTTACTTTATTGGCGAACGCTTTGATCGGCCAATAAAATAAGAAGTAATGATATCCATAAATAGGTTTTAATATTCATATAATGAGGAATGCAAATATTTAAATTCATGCAAATATTCTATGCAATGCAAATTCTCTATGAAATAGTGTTGCACTGATAATGAATGTGAATGGTGCAGGTTTATTTGGGTTTTTACGCGCACTTCTGTATATAGTAGATTTGGTGAGGTGTTTAACGGTGTGTGTGTGTGTGTGTGTGTCCACACAGTCCTCACCTGTGTATGTTCATTTCCTGAGGCGGCCTCGTGGCCTTGTCGTAGGCGACCTTCGCCGAGACGCCGAGCGCGATGACGAACGTGATGACGCCGCACGTGATGTACACCGCCGTGTTGGTCTGGTCGGCGCTCGGGTCGTAGGGCTCGCTGGTCGGCGCGGGCGACGGCGCCGCGGTTTTCACCCAGTCGGGCTTGTTGTAGTTCTTGCAGGTGCGCTGCTCCAGCCGGTTCCCGCGGAACTGGCAGCAGAAGCGCAGGTAGCAGGAGCCACAGCAGTAGCGGTGGTCCGTGTTGTTGCACTCGAACTCGCGGTCGAACTGGCCGCTCACGTCGTAGTAGCCCAGGCACGTGTCGTGGCTCTGTCCCGCCGCGGAAACGGGAACGGGCGCGGGTGCGGGTGCGGGCGCGGTGCCGTTCAGCTCCTTGGGCTTGGCGGTGCGCCGCGGTGCCACTTTCGTGCGCTTTGCCGTCGACGTGCACAGCACACTCAACCCGTCCAGATAAATCAGAAGGAGCAGGATGGCCCAAGGAGCAGGATGGCCCATCCTTTTTTATTTATTTTTTATTGTTGGTTGATTTCACCTTTCTTCACCGACTATTCGTGTCCTATACGGTCCCAAAGCTCCAGATTCCCTGCATCTCTCCTAAGAGTCTTGTAAGGACATTGCAGTCTACATGCATGCCGCCATCGGTGTAACTCGAATCGCGTGCTTCTTGATGGACACCGTAGAGACGCGCCAGGCTCCGAGATGAACCCACATCGCTCGTCCCGGCGTCTCCACGAGCGTGCGCTCTGAGCCGGCAAACTTTTACCTCCTGCTTGTCATCTTGCTCTGGCAACAAGCACACACACACACACACACACACACACACACACACACACACACACACACACACACACACACACACACACTCGAACTGTTACTGGAGCGTCAGTGAACGCAGAAAAAAAAACCGCATTGACATGTTGATCATGCGAGCAGGAGATGTACCTTCTCTCGAGTGCTTTGACGCGCATTTGCTGCGCGCACTCCTCCTCCGTGCCAAAGGCGCACCGTGGCCACGGCTTGTACTAAGTGCCTTGTTTAACGCATTGTACTATTCATAACGATTAAAAAAGCACATTTTCACGTGTGATTACTTTGTGATTTGGTATTCATTGGTGGTAGAGAGCGTTCTAGAGCGCACACGCGTAAAAGGGGGTTTGGGAAGCGATCGAGAGATCTATAGGACACTGGCTGCGTTCCAAATCCAAATTGTAATCGAGTGTTTATTACTTGGTCCATTTGTGATCGCGTCCTTTAAATACATATGCAGTGCAGAAAGAGGCGGTTTGGCACGCAGTTTTTGTTATTTAATATATAATATATATATTAAAGCATAGGGGTATAAACAGGGTCTTACCTGCGCGGTGCGGTGGTCGCTGGGCTGCGCGGCTGCTGACGGAGGAGCGCTGAGTGAGCGGGGGTCTCAGCAGCCTCGCGCCCTCCTGCCTTGCATCATTAAGAGCGCTGCTGACGTCACGGCACCGAGCGCCGTCGCCCGCCGCCGCTCTCGCGCCAACGTGTCAGTCTCCGCGCGCGCGAGCCCCGTCACGCACCGCTCACAGTCTTCTTCTGATTCGCGCGTCGAAAAAAAAAAACCGTTCACGGACACGGAATGGCAAGAGTTCATCCACTGTTTACTCAAACGCAGTGTTTTTTTTTTTTTTCTCCTCCTCACTCACTTACTCAACGCCCCCCTTCCCCCGCCCCCCTTCTGCCTCTCTATCTTTCTCTCACTCATTCCATCTCTCATTCCCTATATCTCACGTTCTTTTCCCGTCCCTCGTTCTCGTCTTTCTGTCTTTTCCTTTGCTCTCACTTATCCCCTCTTTTTCACCCATCCTTTCATCTCTCATTATTGTCTCTCTTTTATCTCGCCCTCTCATTCCATCTTTCCGTCCTCATCTCTTCTTCATCTTTCACACGCTCTTTTCCTGTCCCTCATTCTCATCTCTCATTTATTCCCTCTTTTTTTACTTATCCTTCCATCACTCGTTTTCGTATCCTTTTTATCTCCCCATATCTCTCCTATCCCCTCTCTTTCTCTTTCCTGCTATCATTTCATCTCTCTTTCCCTCAGTCTCTCTTTCTTATCTTTCTGTCCTCCCCCTCTCTGTCTGGCTCTCACTCATCCATTCTTTTTTACTTATCTTTCCAACACTCATTCTTGTCTTCCTTTTTAATCTTTCCCTACCTCCCCTCTCTCTTTCTCATTTAATCTCTTATTCCCTCTTTCTCATCTTTCACACGCTCTTTTTTCTGTCCCTCGTTCTCATCTTTATGTCTTGTCCTCCTTCTATGTCCACCTTTCATCCCATCTTTTTTTACTTATCCTTCCATCACTCATTTTAGTCTCCCTTGTCATCTTTTCCATCTCTCTCTCTCTCTCTCTCTCTCTCTCTCTCTCTCTCTCTCTCTCTCTCTCTCTCTCTCTCTCTCTCTCTTTCATTTTTATTTTCCCCTCTCTACCCAACCTTTCTTACTTATCTTACTGCATGTCAATTATCCTTCTTTCACTCTCTCCCTGTCCCCCCCCTTTCCCTCACTGACTCATTCCATCTCTCATTCCCTCTATCTCTCTTTCTCATCTTTCACATACTCTATTCCTGTCCCTCATTCTCATCATCCTTTCTTTTTCTTTCTCTCTGTCTAGCTTTAATCCCTTCTTTTTTACTTATCCTTCCATCTCACATTTATACCATATTTCCCTATCTCTCTTACCCTTTCCTGCTTTTTTTTTATCATACCCCTGTCTGTCATCTTTTCCAATCTCTCTCTTTCATCCCTCTCTCCCTTTTTATTTCTCTCTCTCTCCTCACCTTTTCCAAATCTATCATGCCACTGTTTCTTATCTCCTCCACTCCCTCATCTCATTTATCAGTCCCTTTCTCTCCCCCTTTCTTTTTCATCCCTTGCTCCATTATTCTCACTTGTGCTTTTCTATCTTCCTCTCTTTTAATTCCTTCTTTTTTCCTCCTCTTTGTTTCTTCTTTTTCATTCTCCACCCATTTCATCGATTTTCCATGCCCGAAGACGTTTGGCAGGTCGAGATGCTCGGCTGTCAGAAGCAGTCACTCTCACCGCGCCGATGGAAGAGGCTTCGGCTGACAGGACGTCTCGGGTTTGAAATCGTGCGCTCGTGAAGCTCCAGCCGTGCCAGCTCCATCTGCAGTTCCCTCTCGGAGCCTCACGTATAATCATACTATACGCAGAAGCTCCATTGGCTACAGCTGGTTCTCACAAACACACATAAAGCACACACCATAAACCATAAAGCATGCGTTTTTATTGTTTAAATGCTACCTTCAATCTTGAGAGATGATGAGGCGTGCTGCTGCATTAGCCTACAGAGAGATCCAGGCCCAGATGTTGTAAAAAGTAGAAATTAATTAAAGGGGGAAGACCTACTGTACCTCGACATGAGAGATCTCCTTGCTGGCAGTGGCTGATGCTGACGTCTTGCTTCATAGAAAGTCCTTTTGCACACATCACCTTACATTCATACTGGTTTTTACTGGTCATTCCATACAATTTGTCTTTCCCTTTTTGCACCTCTAAACATATCTGCACTGTTTTGAATTCCTGCTTTTATCATTATCTAATGCTTTTTTCTTCTTTTCTCATATTTTCTCTTATTTTTTTAATTGATTCATTTCATCTAATGCACAATTTCTTGAGCAGCCAATCAGCTTTATATTTCACTGCAAGTTGTATTCTGTGTATAACGACAGGATTTTTAGTGGCTTGGAAAAAAGAAAAAAAAAAGAACACCTAAGATTACGAAAATAAAGTCGTAGCAATACTTTTACAATACAAATATACAATTTTTAGCTGTTTTGCATAAAATGGAAGAAGAATGGTCTTTATTTGTCACGTATACATTACAGCACAGTGAAATTCTTTCTTCGCATATCCCAGCTTGCTACGAGGCTGGGGGTCAGAGCGCAGGGTCGGCCTGATATGGCGCCCCCTGGAGCACAGAGCTTGCCCAAGGACCCAAGAGTGGTAGCTTGGAGATACCAGGGCTTGAACCTACGACCATCTGATCAGTAACCAAGCACCTTAACCAGCAGCAGTTTGAGAATCAAGTCAACATTTTAAAAATAAAGTCGCACTATTTTGAGAATAAAGATAAAATTGCAAGAAAAAAGTCAAAATATTTTAAGAAATTAAGAAAATAAATATTTTTAGAATAACGTCGTAGCAATACATGATTGAAGTGGTAAAATTTTTAGAAAAATATAGAAACGTCAAATTTACGAGAATAAATTTGCAGTAGTATAAAAATAAAGTCGAAATATTTTGAGAATAAAGTCGAAATATTTTGAGAATAAAGTCGAAATTACGAGAATAAAGTCAAAATATTTTGAGAATAAAGTCGAAATATTTTGAGAATAAAGTCGAAATTACGAGAATAAAGTCAAAATATTTTGAGAATAAAAGTCGAAATTACGAGAATAAAGTCGAAATATTTTGAGAATAAAGTCGAAATTACGAGAATAAAGTCGAAATATTTTGAGAATAAAGTCGAAATTATTAGAATAAAGTCAAAATAGTTTGAAAATAAAGTCGAAATTACAAGAATAGTCTAATTATTTTGAGAAAAAAAGTATAAATATTTTGAGAATAATGTCGAAATTACGAGAATAAAGTCTAAATATTTTGAGAATAAAGTTGAAATATTTTCGAAATAACATTGTGGCAATAAAAAATTAAGTGGCAATATTTTGAGGAAAAATTACAAAATTGCAAGAAACATTTTACTGTTTTGCATAAATTGGATGTGGAGGATTTGGGTAAATCCTATAGGTTCAGGATTCAGCAATAAGCAAATTAGTTGTCTTTTGGCACATCAGCACGGAGGTATATTTAGTAAGCGGACACTTCAGTGGGTTCTTTCGGAACCTAATTTATTCACAAGGGAAAAAAATCTGAGAGACATTGAGGAAATTGCCTCTTGTGCAGTCTGGAGACCAGTGGTCAACTCCAGGGATATAGATATTTACATCTGCATGCTATTCGAAAAGAAGAAAATCTTGTTATGAGGATGATGATTAAAGAAATTAAAGAATTAAAGAAACACTGGCGTTTGAGATTTTATTCTCGTATTTCTATGACAATATTCTCATTGTTTGTAACAAACAAATTCTCTGAATTCTTTGAATCTTTTTTTATAAAATCTTTTCTTTTTGTTCAGGACATCGACAGATGCAAGTCAGCATACAAGTCCCCTTTCTAAAGTACATTTATAATCTATACAATCGTGTAAATGAAATGATTTTGTACATTAACAGTACCCTTGAGGGAACCATGCCGGTAATAAGAGTCTGTTCCCTAAAAGGTACATCACGATAACGTTTTTGTTTTTCACCTCCCCAGAGCGCGTTATGAAAAGTGTTGCTGCTAAACAACACTTCTGTAGATTGTCCGAGCTATAACCGAAACACGGCTCGGCTATGTTACAGTTTAATAGTAATATCTAACACAGGCGCTTTAATGCTCGACTGAGTTTTCTTCTAGCAGGAAGCAACACAGTAGCTGATGTGAAGGGTTCAAGAGTATAAGTGTATGCATGAAAAAAGCAACAAAAAAAAACAACAATCAGGTGCTCTTATATAATGAAAAAAGAGTAAATAATTGGAAATGTTTTCATATGTAGGCTTCGAGCATCTCTGAATCAACATCCTACACAACCCTCTGATTATAAAGCCTGGGAGCAGTTGCTAAGCTACCATTTTTTTTTATGCCATCCATACTAACAGTAAGGAAAATTTGAAATAGTGAAGTTTTCCTTCCAAAAAAAAAAAAAAAAAACCACGACATATTGGGCTCAGAGGAAAAACGCGTACTCCTGTCCAGGCCTGTTACGCCAGCGGATTATACAAAGTGCATAAATTTGATGAAAAGTTCAGCCACTCGCAGGAAGCCGTGTTTTCTCGTTTGGTTTCTGTGCACCAGGGGAACGCCACGCCGCGAGGAGACCCGTTTTTGTATTCGATGTGGCTGTGCTTTCGAGAGAGAAAAAAAGAGGGAGGGGTGCGGTTTTGCAGTGTCCTTAAAGCAAGTCAAGAGTTCTGCCTCACTCTGTAGAACAAGAGGCGGTGTCCGGAGGAAGATTAAAGCCTGCAGTATTTTGAAGAAAACTACCTACAGTGTGAGCCTTGATACGGTTATACTGCTATTTTAAAGTCCCACGAATACCCTTTTTAGGCCTAATTTAAATTTTAGATGATTGCACTACTGGCCATATAAACCAGGTAACACCAGGAGAGTAATTCGCACGTCTCCGTCTCCACATTGTTTAGAGGCATCAAGAAATACTCATTTTGTGTCAGCTCGTTTATTTCCCTGGGTCACAGCATGTGTGCTTACCTGATTACGGAGAACGCCGAACGACATATAGCAAGCGGTACAAGAATCCGTCTCGGCGAGAACAACGCACTGCAGTCTACAGAACTGTTAGAAGTGTGTGGCCACATCGGCGACGTTAATCCTCTCCATCTAATCAGGCCAGTAATGACTTTGCTCCTTCCGTTTAATCCAGAATATGAATTCCATTAGCAGTTAGCATTGTATCTGGCGTAATTACAGAGTTAAGGAGCTGATTGTGGGTTTATTGATTAACTCGGCCATACAGTAAGTAACAGTGACTGCATTATCGCTTCATTATCCGCCAGCAGTGTCGTACCACTTTATTATCATTTTAGTCTTCAGTTACAAGTTATTCTCATGTGGGGAAAGAGATGCCCTGGTAATCCAGTTTAAACTGGCTTGTTCTTACACTCATTATGTTCAATTACGCAATTAATAATAGCCATACTACACTCATTAATTGGAGATACACAATAAAAACGAGTTGTGTACTGTACTGAAAAGGTGCACTTATACAAAGTAAACTAGCAGTGTACATTAACCAATATGTAGAATTACATTCATTACATTTTTGTATAGCGCTTTTAACAATGAACATTATCTCGAAGCAGCTTTACACAGATAATGTGGTGATTAATTAATAAGATGTTCCTTATAAGTGTAAGTTTGTCCATGATGAGCGAGCCGGTGGCGACTTTGGCAAGGAAAAACTCCCTGAGATGGCATGATGAAGAATCCTTGAGAGGAACCAGACTCAAGAGGGAATCCATCCTCATCTGGGTTGCACCGAATGTCCATTTATTACAGATAAACGACGTTGAGGTGTGCAGTGATGGTGATCAGATGCAAACTGTAGTCCTGTGTCAGTGTAGTACAATGTTGCCATTAACTACAGTCCGAATCCATTTCCTGAATACTCACAATGTGGAGCTACAAAAAAAATAATTAGATATTTCTCACTTAGTATGTAGAATTACACAAAAATACTACAAATTTGAAGTTATACAATAATCACTATCCATATACCCATATCCATATACACCCAATATGTGAAGTCATACAATAAGTACTAAAAATGTGGAGTTACGCAATAATCATTACCCACACCACAATCATTATGGTACAAAATCAATAATTTGCCATATCACACTTCATATGCTACACAAAAATACTACGCAAAAAATATTCAAAATGTGGAGTTACACAATAAATACTCAAAATGTGGAGTTACACAATAATCATTAACCATACCGCACACAATATGTGGTCGTACACAATAATCACTAGCCATACTCATCTAAAAATGCGAAGTCGAACAATAAACGCTAGCTGTGTATAACTCTCAAAATGTTGCGTTACACAGTTTTACACATTGTGCGAAGTTACACGACAAACACTAGCCGTACTAGACGCATTAAATGGTACCGCACAATAAACACCAGCAGTGTACTACTCTCAAATGCAATTACACAATATAGCAATGTATTGCAATCAATATGTGGAATTACACAATAAATACAAGACATAATATACTGAAAATTTCGGTTTACACAATATATTATATTACATGGCTACGGTGTTGGGCTTTGCGCAGAAGGTTGTGAGGTTGAAATCTCAATGCTGCCATTTCTTGGCTCTTGAGCAAGACCCTTAATTGCTAATTTTATATTAAAATATGAGCAAATTATAAGTTGCTTTGGATAAGGGAGTCTCCCAAATGCCATAAATGTAAATGATTAGCTGGTATGTACTCGATCAGGCTGCCCGGAAGTTTATTTTTATATTAATACGTCTGGATTTCCACAATACTTTACAACTGCTTCCATATGGTGTATTTGTCCTTGCAGGCAGCACTGCAGACCTGTTTGTTGGTTTCAAAGCATTGTACCTTTATTCCTTCCCGCATATGAGATATATTCAGAATGCTTGACCCAGCACTTTCTTTACAGAGACCCCACACACATGCGTATACACGAGGGGACGATGTGTTTAAAAGCAGTGCTGCTGCCAAGTGCTGTGTTTGAGAGCTGATGAAAAAAAAAGAAATAAAAAAAAGGAAAGGTTGCGAGACATGCTGAAAATCTCTCAGCTTTTGTTGCTTTTGATCGTGCTGTAAATGGCAAAAAAAGGATTGCGTTTTATAAATCCATTTTAGATGATCTGAGATCAGTGAGTACCTTTTCAGGGTGTAAATGTGATCACTACAAAATGAGCATTTTTATATAAAGTGTGATTAAATTCCACATGACATTGAGTATAAGGCTAGTGTTTATTGCGTAATTGCACATATTGAGTGTAGACAATGCTAGTCAAATGATCTAACTTCATGGCAGTTGGATTACAACCAAGCAGTTGAGGGTTAAGGGCCTTGCTTAAGGGCCCTTAGATACTGTAGCTACTGTATTGCTAAGATACTTAGCAATACATTAACTTCTGAGATACCACCCTCCTACAAAAAATAGAGACTAGCCATGTGGTGAGGTTGTGGCTCATTGGTTGAGGCATTAGACTTTGGATCAGAAGGTCACAGGTTCAAATCCCACTGCTGGTTCCTACTTTTCTACTTTGTATTTTCTATAGAGAAGTACAAAATACATCTGTAAACTGAGGAGACCATTCGGGAAAGGAATGGTGTCCCATATGTGTCTAATACAGGATTTTAGCTGCTCAGCAGTTCTGGGTGTCCTTTGTTATATTTTTCACTTTATGATGTGCCAAATGATTTCAAATGATGAAAGATCTAGACTGCAGGCAGGCCAATTCAGCACCTGGACTCTTCTACTATGAAGTCATGCTATTGTAATAGATGCAGTATGCTAATCATGGCTAATCATTTACATATATGTCATTTGGACACCCTTTTTCAGATCGACTTATAACCAAGCGGTTGAAGTTAAAAGCCTTGCCCAAGCGCCCAGCACTGGCAACTTAGTTGTGCTTTGATTTGAACTTGTCTGCCAAGCCAGAATCCAACACCTTAATCACTGAGCTACCACCCTCTTAAAGAGACTTCCAAAGAATATTTATAAGCGAGCCAGTTATCCTAGTGTGATTTGGCCAGTAATAGATGTTTCCCTTTGTCTACTTTGCTACTCGTTGCTACTATATTTTGTATAGAGAAAACATTCCCTGGTGGAAAATGTTCCTATTAACATTGGTAACATCTGTTTCTCTCCCTTTCTTCCCACTGTGCATATGGTCGTTATTTTTTTCTGAAGAAATATACATTTGATTTTGCACCACATGAAGTGCTTTGGATTAATGTTGCAATCCAATACTTTAATGTCTCTAATTACTCTACAAAACACTCTTTGAAATTTTAATACTTGCGTTGTCCGTACTTGCGTTGTCCGTATTCAATGTGTAGCCTTATCCTTCTGTAGCATCAGGAAGGAAGAGTCTAGAATACAAATTTGAACTGGTATCACTGAAGAAAACTTGCGAAATATGTCGTTGGTCTTTTTTTGTTCTTACATACAAGTGGTCCTAATCTATTAGAGTCAATGAATATCTGCTGATGCTAACTAAAATTCGCATTCCACCGGTGCCAGAGCCAGCACGCATTACACACTTCCCTCCATCTCATCAAGGAGAAAGCCTAGCCTGCATGACCTGCATTAACCATGACTTTGTCATGCACAGCCTGGTGCGTGTCACTGGTTTGCCACCGCAAGACGTAATGCGAAGGCGGAACGCGGGAATGGGGCGATCCATGGCACAAACTGCCGTGGATCATGATACGTAATCTGTATACGCGTTCGGAGCAGGCCCCTAATAACGCATGCAAACGAAACAGCATGGACACATCAGTGTAAAATCTCCTTAAGATCTCAGTCACAGGTGTTGTCAAGGCAACTTAGGCGCAGCTGTGCACATTTAGCTCGGTGAACTTGGGGAATGCATTAGCATTCCGATTACGTGGCCGACCATCCGAAGCTATTATTTCATTCTATGTAATGTACTCTAAATATGTTCAAATAAGTAAGAGATATAACCTGGAGTTATGAGGAAAATAATCAGCTAGGTGCTGAAGCGAGTGACTGTAACCTCACATATACATACACATACCTGCCATAAAGAGTTTGATTCTTCTTATACCGCTGCAATATGCCAGGACTATTTTATTGTATTGATAAATTACTGAATAACTCTATTATTTTTATGTGGAAAGCAGATGATCACTTTCCCCTCAAACTATTAATACCAAATATGAAGCACACAGTTGTATCATATATCCTTGTATACTGTATCATTCCAGTTTCCCTTTCCTTGAACTAAGAAGGTGAAACATGTTCCAGCATAACAATGCCTATGTGCACAATACGAGATTATAAATCCCTGGTTTACCAAGATTGTTATGAAAAAAATTTGTGTCCTGCACAAAACCCTGACCACCACAATGAACACTATTTGGATGAATCTGAACTCAACAGTTCCTGAATTGTGGCTGAAGAAACTAATATCCACAGCCAAGCTCCAAAAACGGAAAACCGTCCCAGAAGAGTAAGAGTGAAAGTATATTAATCATATACGGCAGCATTTTAACCACTTCATCATTATCTAATACATTTTCTCACATTTTTTTCTTAGTTTCTTGTATTTTCTCATATTTTCTCTTATGTATATTTATAGTCCCTTTTATCTTAAGTACAATTTTCTGAGCAGATAATCAGGTTTACATTTCCCAGCAAATTGTGTTCTGTATATAACCATGTTTTGTGACAAATAAAGAATCTTATAGTGTGTATTTAACATTGTGAAATGTATGCTATGCTATTTAGCACTTTATTTACATTTTTGTACACACATTTTCTCTCTCCAGGGATTTTTTTTCTCTCAGGCAGCTTGACATATTACTGTGAAGCTTTGCAGTATTGGAAATCTTGACACTGGAGACTCCTTCCAAAAATTGGTACATCATTTTCATTACAGAAAACTTTATATATACTTTATTATATATACAGCAGATTATAGGCAATGGCCATGCATTTGACACCTAGGAATTCAGTGGTGTTCTACCTGAATCAGTCCACCTCTTAATACCCTCATTATGACACCACAGCTGTAGAAACCATCTACAGGAATAAAATGCATTACTTAAGCAAGAAACCCTATGAACAGTGTTCATGAAATCTCCTTTCACTGCAACCACAGCTGCACCACTCGCATACATCATCTATAGCTATTTCTTCCCACTTCGTCCAGGTCTGCCTCTGGATAGTGTTCTCTTCGTTTGGAGGCCACTCTGTGCAGCTGGGGACGGTTTCTCATCAACACCTTGGGTGGTTCCATGAAATTCCAGAGAAGAACAGGAGCTTTGAGGATGGATTTGGACTGTAGTTAATGTCAACAGTCTGCTACACTGACTCAAGACTACAGTTCGCTTCTGATCATTATAACTGTACACCGCAACATTGTATATCTGTATTAAATGGACATTCGGTACAACCCAGATGAGGATGGGTTTCCTCTTGAGTCTGGTTCCTCTCAAGGTTTATGCCTTATGCCGTCTCGGGGAGTTTTTCCTTGCCACAGTCGCCACCGGCTCACTCATCAGGGACAAACTTACACTTATAAAGAACATATTAATTTTTTTATCACCACATTATCTGTGTAAAGCTGATTTGAGACAATGTTCATTGTTAAAAGTGCAATACAAATAAAAATGAATTGAACTTAATTATAGCAGTAGCATCGATATTAACGTGTGCATTTTTGTGCATTTACTTTTCCATGCATTGTTTTTCCTGGGGATTTCGAGCAAATGGTGTGTTTCTGTACAAATTCTACTGGAAAGAAAACATGAAAGTATAAATGGTTTATGTTTAACCACACTTTGAATTGTTTTGCCCGACCTTTCCTCACGATGTCCAGCTTTTCTTGAAAAACCCGTCTTGTAAATCCCCTTCTAAGTGTATCTGCAACCAAATCTATTTCTTCTCCTCTGTCGGCCATTGTGAAGTGAAAAAACAGCTATTAAATCTACATTAATATAATTGAGCTTGTGAAGTTTTCAGCAGATACTGCTTGCGAGTCTGCCTAGTGCATTCAATAAACATCCAGTCAAAAGACATGAAAATGCTGATGACACCTTCTAGAAGGCCTTGGAGTCAGCAAGTTGCAATCTGATTGTGTAAAGCAACAGCTTCAAGCTACATGTATTTAAATCTACCGAGAGCCCATACTTTTCACTTCTGCTGGCCTTTTGGCAACATGTGAGGTAATTGCTAAAATCTGATTGGTTAGAAACTCTCAGCAAAACTTACACTCAAGAGAGACTCTAAGAAATGAAGAGAGTAAACTATTGGAAATAATTTAATACAAATTTATGGACAAAAATATATTAAAACTCAGTGATTTTGATAGAGTTTAAATCAGTAACTGTTTAACAGCAACACACGTTTTGTTTATACTGACACCAAGAAACTCCCAATTAGCTGTTGCTATAGCGATACCAGATTACTATAAACACTTCAATGAATACTGGGACTCCAGTCAAGCTCTTATTATATAAAATTAATTCAGATAAACACCCTCTGACAAATCTGATTCAGGAACTATGATTCAGGGCTGTGGTATAAAGTATATTAATGCAGTCTTGTCCTAATCTTCACAAGACTCCATCATTAACATCAACAGAAACAGTCTGACAATTCGTTTATTTCGTTTAAATCGCCGGCGTTACATTTCAGTGTTTACATTTTGAGCTATCTTTCAAACCAGCCAGGAATTCGTCACATCCACAGTTTTAGCTGAGTTCCTGTTTGTTTCAGTGGACGATAGTCGTTGGTGAATATTCAACCATACGTTTTGTGACAGTCTAACCCAGACAGGCAATCTGTTAAGTTACATAAGGGAGACGATGAAGTGACAGGCAATTGCAGTTTCAGAATTTTAAAGTTGCATGTACACCCAAATGCCATTCTTCTTTTGGGATGAAAGAAATGAATGCAGTGAGATAATTAGTGGTTGGAAATAGTGTGGGTGAAAATTCTCTGATTTCTTTTTTTTTTTTAAGACAGTAGCTCAGTGGTTAATGTTCTGGGATAGTGATTGGCAGGTTGGCAGTTTAAGCTACACTATCGCCAAGCTGCCACTCATGGGCCCTTAAGCAAGGCCCTTAACCCTCTGTTCTGTATCATAGCTGACTCCAGGTTCCTAACATCACTGGGATATGCAAAGAAAGAATTTTAATGTGCTGTAATGTACATTTGGCAAGTGAAAAGTCCCCTTACCCCCCTTTACATTTGATGTCGAAGCAAACCATGGATCGATTAATTGTCTGCGGAAATTTGACGCATGGTCTCTTAAAGAGTCGCCTGCTTCGCCATCACGCACATCTGACATCTTTGCATATGTCTGGAAGCCCCCTGTCAGCTGTGTGATTGCTGCAAACGGAAGTAAAAGAGTTATTAGAAGCGACTCGCAGCTTATGTGATCCACGCCTGAGCTTCCCATGGGAATACTTTTACAGCTGCTTCTGTTTTGCTTACTCCTGATGTTGTTCGCTGGATGAACGCATTAAGTGGGTCACAGCTGCCAGGAGAAGTGCATTTCGGCTTCTCTGCAGGACTTTTCCTGGGGCTGAGGGAAAAATGTTCAAAAAGCCCTGTTTTTTTTTCAACTTAGACCTCTGTGCCTTTCTCATGGCCCTGTTTCTTGTCAAAGAGCAGAAATGCATGCGCTGGAATGTTAAATCATTTATTTACCACACGAGATGCACTTTCGTTCCTTCTCATCCCACAGAGCCATGTTTTATTCTGTGGCTCTTTGCCTTATTTGTTCAGAAAATGCCATATATGGTGTATTAGATGTAGCAAAACTTTATTTATTATAATAATAATAAGAAGAATTATTATTATTATTATTATAATAATATTAATTAGTATTATTAGTATTATTAGATCGTATTTTATTACATAAATTAAATCCTAAATTCTTTGATTTAGGATTTAATTTATGTAATAAAATACGATCTAATAATAATATTAATTATTATTATAATTATTATTAGATCGTATTATATTACATAAATTAAATCCTTAATTAAATAATTTAATTCCAATGCAGTTCTTTCTGAACAGCGCTTTTAACAGTGTAAAACACAAAGCAGCTGCACAGAAATATAAAAATACCGTATATAAATTTTTAATTCATACATTTACCCGTAATGAGAACGCTGTAAGCAACAATGGCAAGAAACTAATTCCTGAGACTATATAAGTAAAGACTAAGGAGAGAAACCATTCTCAGAAGGGACTTGAGCGCAATTATAAATAACTTTTCTTACACTATACAGTCAAAAAGTGCAGTTATGAAACCAGGACGTCATGAGATCATGCGCAGCTTATGAATATTGCTTATGAATTGCGATCAATATAAGTTCGTGTAAGGGGGAGTGGTGGCTCTAGCGGTTAAGGCGCTGGGTTGCCGATCGGAAGGTCTGGGGTTCAAGCCCCAGTATCGCCAAGCTGCCACTCTTGGGCCCTTGAGCAAGGCCCTTAACCCTCTATGCTCCGGGGGTCCCTTACGAGGAAAATATCAAGATCCGTGACGTCGGAGTGACGTGGGGCCGCCTTCCCGTGGGCTCACCACCTGCAGGAGGGACCGTAAGGGACGGTGCTGTGAGGATTGGGCAGCAGTCGAAGGCGGGGGCCTGCTTAGACTGCTGCCCCCCGCGACCCGGATTACGGATAAGCGGGAGAAAATGAATGAATGAATGAATGAATGAATAAGTTCGTGTTCTAATTGTGCGATGGAATTATAATTCGATTTATAGATATTCATCTCGCTTCGCTAATTAACACGCGACAGCATGGCGGCATGCTTCCGATCGGCTCTACAGCTCGGTGGTTGCAGATTTAACAGTCACAGAGCAGAGAGATTGACCTCGTTTCATTTACTCCTCGCAGCTTGAGCCGCACAATACTCACAAAATGCGCGACCGATCTTTGACCTTTCTGCCCGTGCCGCCAAAACGTGACCGCCACTTCAACCATGGACAACGGCCGTTAAACGGACTTAAGGGAGCCATCTTTTATGCAAAGATTATTACAGACCACCTGACTCTTACATTAAAGCTGTCAAATCCCGGGCGCATATGATATTAATGCTGTAGGCAAGCGCATCTGAGCACAACCACTATAAAATACTACACTGCGGAGTTTGCAGGCCCCTGGAGATAAATGATCTCATCTGGCTTTTAACATAACCACAGAAACTGTGCTTCATCTGCCATGCAATCTCAGGGAAGTAACCTAAGACATTCTGAAAGGCCATCAGCACCACGGCTTGGCTGTGAAGAAGAGTCTGGAACAGACTTTCTGACGAAGAAGTAAGAGCAGAACTGCACATCGCAGCACATGCAGATTAAGAACCGCAGAGACTTGTCATGTTCTTTCCTTTGTTCTGTCAATAGAGCGAATGCCCACAGAACACTCTGAAGAGTCAACGGAAAAGGGGCACATCAAACACCATGCACACACCCTTGATGTTTTTTGTTTCTTAATCTTTTTTTTTTTTTTTTTTTTTTTTTTGCTGGGGGTACCGCTGCTTCAGCATTCTGTTTAGTACTTCGAGGTGTAGACCTGGTAATGTGTTCAATGGTAGTCGAGCAGTGTCTTGTGGTTATGTGTGTATATACGCTGCATTTACACTTAAAATCCCATTTATTAGGAATACCTGCACATTCATGCAATCTTATCAGCAGTGTTGTGCTAGTTACTAAGGAATAGTAACTAGTTACAGTTACTCGTTACTTCATTCAAAAAGTAACATAATTACTTTGTTGATTACTTACACCAAAAGGTAATGCGTTACTGTTAAAAGTAACTTTTTATTTACTTTTTTAAAGAACCTTCTTTAATGTTCCCATTAATGCCCTTTTATGCGTTATGGTCTACACAAACACAAAACTGACTTAAACACAGAGTAATTTTTAAACACTATTTTATTAAAGTCAGACCAGCACAAACTGAATATAAGGATTTCTAAAATAAATAACAAAACAAGCTGAATAATATAGTCACAATCAAAAACTAAAGTGGCTTCTGCATCATAAAAGCTGTTGTGTTGAGCTCTTAAACATGTTCCTTTCACAGCTGAAGTATGAAAACTATCAACAATGTAGAACAGAACACCGGGTTAGCGCATAGCTTCTAGCTTCTAGCGTGGAGTTTCTGGAGGAGCTTCAACAGATTGGAGTTGCTGTTTATCGCAGTAGATACGAGCTTTGAACCAGAAAGACACAGCTTACATTTGACTAAAAAGTTTTTGTCTTTATGCTCAACTAAAGTGAAATAATGAGCATATTTCCACTTTGAGAAACTCGTCTTGCTCTCGCCTCGACTCGCCATTACTGCCGCACAGACCTGAATAAACGGAGACACGCCCACAGTGTGTCTTCTTCGTGTTTACAGTGGTTCATCCACCAATCATACAATGCGACGCTGCTGTAAACAGATTAGACTGTAGTCTACACTTCAGCCAAAATGTATTCATTTAAAAAAGTAACAGACAACACACCATACGGTAACGGAGTTAATTTATTTAAAAAGTAATGCGTTACAGTAACGAGTTACTAGTAACGCGTTATTGCCCAACACTGCTTATCAGCCAATCATTTGGCAGCAGTTTGATGCATGAAATCATGCAGATGCAGGTCAGATGTGATCTACAGTATGGGACATTGATCATGATATTGGTGGTACCAGATGGACTGGTAAAGCGTAGGAACAGTCTCCATATTACGGATGTGCATCTCTATAACTGAGGCCAATGCGATTCGCATCTCGGAGCATAGCCAACAATACGAGACATTAAAGATACATATTAAGTAGCTACCGACGCAATGCCATACAATTTAGCCCATTACGATGCAGTGTGATCCGATTTTGATTTGATTACATTCAATTGCGATGCGATTCAATATGGTACAGATTCATTTTCATCTCTTTTGTTCAGACAGACAGCAAATCATCAGCTTAAATACCTTCTGACTTCTAACACATGGCCCTTTCATAAACATGGCTTTGTAGTTAAAAAAAATTAAATAAAACCAGAATCTTTTCCTGTTCCTTCTCCAGGAAGATGCTGCTCTACCTTTACCATGTTACTCTATATTCTATTACTCCTAGGACATGACTCGGTCTCCGTACTGTTGTGATAATGTACGTGAAGCTGTTTTGCGAGGGGAAAACAGTCTACATATAAAACACTGGACAAAACGATTGGTCACTTTCTAAATAATAAAAGAATAGAGCATCTACTAATAATTATATTAGTAGATTAGTATATAACTAATTTATTTTATATAAATAAATTGGTTTGTACTGATGCAAATATGTGAAAAACGATATGTAGTGACTTTGTGATATATCGTGACTTTTTTTAAATGAATGCAAAACATGGGGAACTTTTATGCCGATGCACCAAATCGTACCATCCCTATTCTACAAAAATCTGACAAAACACTTGTGTGATAAGAAAGCTCAAATTCACAGAAACTGGTAACTCAAATAACTCATAGTAACTCAAATAATCACTCTTTACAACTGTGATGAACAGAAAAGCATGTCAGCATGCAAAATTGTTAAAACGTGAGGTGGATGGGCAACAAAAGCACCAGCTCCATTAAGTCTGTGCCCATGTTATCATCCACCTCAATGTTTGATGTTTTGTAGGAGCCTTCTGAGATACTTTCCTACTCATCACAGTGTTTCACTGCTTTTTTGACTTACTGTAAACTTCCTGTCATCACAGACCTGACTAGTGACTCCAGGTTATTTCAGCCTACAGTTCTTCTGCTTAAAGGAGTTTTTTTGTTGTTTGTTTTTTCACACCATCCTGAAGGCACATAACATATTCAAAGAAATCAAAAATATATTTAAGGTATCAGAAGCATTGGGTACCCTTTTTTTTTTGGCATTAGCTTTGGAAACAGAATCTCTTTTTGCCCTGTAATGCATTCATAAAAGAAAACACCTCAACTGAAATTGTGTCTCCAAAAACTGGAACAGTTTAAGTGTATTGTGATAGGGGAAAGACAAAATCCTTATCACTCTAATTAGGTGCCTGTAACACACCACATATTAATCTGTTAATTCACTGTCTATTGTGCTTTTATCTACTGCCTTCCTTTAATATTGAAGCACTTCTTTAGAGTCCCATTAGGATCTAAGAACCACCAGTTAATAAGTTCGACAAAGATTTACGTTTCCTCATATAATTGCTGTGTTCGTTTTTTTTTTTTTTTTTTTTTGCTCTGTAGCATTAATAGTATTTAGGCATCAATAATTATAATAGTAATATATATATATATATATATAGGCTCTGGGTAACTGATCAGAAGGTCGTTGGTTCAAGCCCCACAATGGTCAAACTGTCACTCTTGGGCCCTTGAGGAAGGCCCTTAACTCTGTGCTACAAGGGGCACTGTATAATGGATGAACATTACTGGGAAATGCGGAGAAAGAATTCCACTGTATCGTATAAGACATGTGACAGGTAAAAAGCACCTTTTACAATAATAATAAATCAAAACTGTTGATCTCTTGTCATTATCATAACATCTTGTCATTTTCCAGAAGTTACTGTAAGTAGAATGGTGCAAATAAGCATAAAAACATCCAGTGTGAGGTCTATGAGCAGAAATGCCTTGTTGATGAGAGAGGTCAGAGGAGAATGGCCTGACTTGTTCAGGCTCACAGAAAGGCTACTGTGACTCACTGTTAATCACTGTTTCTCAACTGTGGTGTGCATAAAAGCATCCTAGAGTCTATCTACCACTGTATATACAATGTCCATATCTTATATAATGCACACATTTATATCTTACATTCATCTACATACTGTATATTGTGCCTTACGCACATCTCGACATATACTATGGTACTTTTTCATATAGAGATCTTTATGTACATATATATTCTTACTCTCACTAAGCTGGTGTTGGATCTGTGATGATCGCAAATGTTGAGCTATTTTATGAGTTGCTCAGTAGCTCCTAGTTTTATAACCACAAATGACTGTAAAAGACTGTAGAAAGAACATTACTTATAATCTTACACTCCAGTGCTCATGTTAGTTCTCACTCTCCAGTGTTCTGTATTGTTTAATGATTTGTAATAATACACTTGATGTCACCCAAATGATGATGGGTTCCCCTTTGAGTCTGGTTCCTCTCAAGGTTTCTTCCTCATAACATCTAAGAGAGTTTTTCCTTGCCACAGTCGCCATGGCTGATTATCAGGGATAAACACACATCGTTCACCTTAACTGTTGATTTCTGTAAAGCTGCTTTGAGACAATGTCTGTTGTAAAAAGCGCTATAGAAATAAACTTGACTTGACTTGACTACTCTACTTGCGCAATGGTTTCTGCACATTTTCACTGCCCATAGCGTATATATTTACTTGATATATATTTACATATTTATCTACACTTGCTAATTTTCACAGTTCTGGTATTTGCTGTGAACCTGTACATTGCAATGATTATAAAGTTGTAGCTCTCTCTCTATCTCTCTCTCCCTCTCTCTGTTTCTGTCTCTTTCTCTATCTCTCTCCAGCTATCTATCAAGGTGTGGCTCAAACCTTGAGGTAGATGGTCACAGCTGTGATACACTGTAACCTCAGATTCCTGTCGTTCATAAAGAAGTGTGGAACTCAGTGTCATCTGCTTTTGAAGTTTAAGCCACCTTTAGATAGATAGATAGATAGATAGATAGATAGATAGATAGATAGATAGATAGATAGATAGATAGATAGATAGATAGATAGATAGATAGATAGATAGATAGATAGATTAACACAGACAGACAGACAGACAGACAGACAGACAGACAGACAGACAGACAGACAGACAGACAGGCAGGCAGGCAGGCAGGCAGGCACGCAGACAGTAAGACAGACAGACAGACAGACAGACAGACAGACAGACAGACAGACAGACAGACAGACAGACAGACAGGCAGACAGACAGACAGGCAGCCAGGCAGGCAGCCAGACATTGGGTTCCACCCACACTTCTTTACGAACAAAAGGAAATGAGGCTACAGTGTAGCACAGCTCAAGAAAACTAAAAACAGTTGAAGGTTGAAATTAGACTTGGCAACAATTTTCCAATCTGCATCTGTCTATTCAAAGAAATAATGTGTTTCCTTTCTCCATTCTAATGAAGCTCTTGACCCATGTGATTTTATGCACCGTTCCTGTGCTACATTATGAGCTAATTGCATGTTGCCCATACTGTATGTGCAGGTAAATAAATAACTAAAGTGGCCAGTGTATATATCAGCATCATTTTTATGCAAGAGTACACACTCCAGTACAAACAACATGAGCAAATTGTCCTGGGTGAAATACAGCTAATGGAATTGCAGATGTCATGGATGAGGGCGAATTTCAAATGGTCAGCCTGATCATAATTATACATGCAAGAGAAAATGACTGTTTAATGTAATGATGAGAAATTATAAGACGTAAAAGAAAAAGAAGCCAAAGTCATCAGTTGTCATTAGAGGACAGAAGATGAAACTTCATTATTTCACTTCAAAATTTGACACATTACTTTTTTCTTCAGAGACTGGCTTTGGTGCGCAAGTTTAATCTGTCCTTTTTTAAAGTTTGTCCTCTGATGTGAGTAATTAAAAAGGAACACTCTACAATGGTCCAATTATTCGAGGTTGCTATTAGACCAAGCTGATCACTAAATGGCCCGAAGATTAATCTAAGCAAATCCACACTGTCACTTCCAATCACAGCTGTAATGGTTAAAGTAACAGCACCTTTACCAGGCTTTTCCAAACTCTTAACTCACATTAGTTGATTGCTAGGCCTCTGTTAATCTGATATCATTCCTCGCTGTATTATCTCATCCAGTTTTTCATTATACAGCTTGAATAAAAAAGATTGCAAAAATTGATTACAAAAAAAAGTTTTGTGGGAAAAAAGTTACCAGAAACAACCATTAAACAATTTAGCACAAACTATTCCGCAGGTCATCCGGGCTGCTTGTTTCCTATAAGTAGAATAAATGTAATGTATATGATTTTGAGGGAGGAGTGTGAGCTATTGTCCCATCTCTCAGGTGTTGTACAAATCCAGCAGCGCCGACACTATTAATCAAAACAGATGGCTTAAAAATACATTAAAGAAGAACTTGGCTTCAATTGCTAGCGTCTTAGTTTCTTGTCATGGTGTTTCACAGATAATAATATGTGAAAATAGGCGTATCAGTCAAAAGGCAATTTATTAGCCAACAAAGTCTGCCAAATCCCACCATCTGCTTCTGTTGGAGCTTATCCTGAAATTGAAAGCCGTTCTTTACTGTCTTGGAAGAGGAAAAAGAAAGGTCGAGGATTTTCATTTACTGACAGGCTTCCACAAATACATCCAAAAAAGAAAAATCATTATTGATAATTAAAGAATTCCAATTTAAAGGACGCACCGACCTTTGAACGTGTTCAACAGAATGTTTAACAATAAAGCATTTCAGAAATACAGAAATATCTAGTGTTTGCATCATTAGTTAGTTCAAAATGACCTAAACGGCACTGCATGTCATATAAAAGAGACTTGATTTCGAAAAGAAAACACTTAAGCGCATTTTTATGCTTTTTAAATGCCACGTTTTGCTTTTTAGACAGGCAACATTCGAAAAATCCTTCCCAGGCTTGTTTTGCGTACATTTTTCTTTTATATAAATGATACATTTAGTCTTTATAAACATACATGACATTTTATTTCCGACTCGTCTACCACAGTGTTTACTTAAATAGACGGCACTGACACAGGGAATATTTCCTCTCCGTCACAGTATGCTGCTGAATTTCCACACCCAGAATAATGGCTAGTCCTCTCTCTCCACACACATACTAATGAACCTGGGTGTTTGCTAAAGCATGCTAACACTTTATAGAGGTTTCAAATATTCTTTTATTCATGAACCATAAGAGGTAATGCTGTTGAATTTTAGATTTATCTACAAGCAGCAGACTGGCACTAAGAAGTAAAAATATTGCTTGATGTTGTCACATTTATATACTCTGTAATTTTTTATACTTAGTAGTAAGACTAGGAAAAGCAAATCATACATTTGCATTACTAATCACCAAACGCAACCATATGCAATCAGAGGTTTTTCTTTTGGTAACTCGCATGTGTTTTCTGCCAACTGAATAATTCCCATGTTTAAATGAGCAAATTAACTTGTGTACACAGATTTATATAAAAAAAAAGTATGAAGAACTTATGTTTGTTAAGTCAACACTGAGGATTTGTTTTGCTTGTCTTCTTCCCTCTTGCCAACCACCAGCTGAGACCACCCGCTACGCTTTAATATTCATAGCCATCATCAATATTACAAATACCTCAGGAAACATAAGTCCTGACAAAATAGAGCAGCGTCTCATAATGAAGAGATGTAAAATATTTATCTATGAATGGGGCATAAACTTTCAGAGTGTTGCATTTATACTATAGTTTATCAGCAGTCATTGTGTTACTACAGCAAATCAGCAAACTTAAAATAAACTCAATTTGCACATCCTTTGGAATCAGTGCTTTGAAAGATGTTGCTGTTCCAAAGGAAGGAAAAGCTAAATTATTATTGAACTGTAATTATATATAATGAAAGATGTACCTACAGCTGATAGAAGTCCTGGAAGACTGTTTGGAGGATCGATACAAATCAAATAACCTCTGACAAAATATTTGGGTCAGTATGCATGGTACAGTACTGGTATATTGTATATTGGTATACTGGTATATGGCACTAATAATTAATATATATATATATATATATATATATATATATATATATATATATATATATATATATATATACATACATACTGCTGGAGGTTATTTTCACACTGTGCTCATCACAGCAATCTTCTACTTGATCAGTCTACTTGATACACTCATAGCACCTACACACACTCTTGTATTAGTGCCACTTATTGTATGTACTGTACCATGAATAGTCCGATGCATGGAGAATATTTGTTCAGCACTAGACCTATGGTGGTTCCTATGCAGTGATGTACCTAGCAACAAATGTCCAAATCTGAGTTCTTATTTCCCTACAAAGTGGCCTTTATGGATGGTGTACCTGATAAAAGGCCATTTATGATCCAGGAAGTGGGTGTTCCTAATAAACCATTCACTCTGTGTATATATATATATATATATATATATATATATATATATATATATATATATATATATATATATATATATATATATATATATAAACACATGTATATCGTGAATTTATATGATTTCATGAGAGGGGAAATGTGTTTCCAGCTTTAGTGTATCATTTAACCTGAATGGCAAGCTCTTTAAATCAGGCACCCTTTAATAAACACGTATGAGAAGTTAAAAATTTAAAGACTGCAATCTCTTATCTATTGTTCTGGTCGAAAAATGAAACCATTTAACAGGTCTATAAAAGGAGTCTTCACATTCCCATAACTAATTTATACCCTCTGCACAGCCCCTGCAGTATAATACCATTTGAAGCCGCCCTTTTTGAAAATGCAATACCATGACATCTCTAAATCCATGACCTGTCCTGTTATCATAGTAAGAAGCAAAAGAATGAATTTTTCATACATTTCCAGCCATAGTTGGGAGCTTCACTGCTTGCGGCCAAATGGAATTCAGAGGAAAGGTTGCTTTAGTGATATGTTGCTTATGTGATATGTGACCACATTATGTTTTCACAAACAAGCCAATATTAATGATTTCTCAATTAGGGATTAATTCATGCTTTAATTCTTGGTTCATCAGGAAATGATGGATTATATACATATAATAAACAAGTGAGTCTTATGTAATAGAATGTATTATTGTTAATGCTGGTTAAGTAAATCATTTTATCACACTCACGGTGTATTATTATGAGTAGGTAATTATTTCTATAAGCTCATTTCTAAAACAAAACACTGTATAAAATATAAACACAAAATTGCAAGGCGCAGTTTGAAACATGGATCTATGTAGAGTGTGCTAAAATAAACTCCACACACAGCTCTATACTAGGCCATGCCAACAAAACATTAATCATGCTCTTTTGTATTGAAAAAAGCATATTTTTCAATGCATAAAAAAAAATTCCCCCCTTCCAAAAAAACAAAAAATTCTTCATCAATATTCAGGAAGCAGCACTTGATAAATGTAGCCTTACAGGGCACAGATCATCAATTTGCGATATCGGTGCATTTTCCTATAAAATGTATTTTTGAGCCTTAACCCTAAGGGAGAAAGTATTTTTTTCATCACTGGAAAATTAATTAAGTACAGAGCAGCTATGATTATTCTGATAAAATGGCATATTATGCGGCACGTGCGTCATCTGTGGGGCATTAGTTTAACACACTTGTTCTGTGTTTTCCATTCATTAGTCATCTGCTTAGATCACAACATTAAAATGAAGTCTGTATAGCAACATAGGGTGCTTAGCTATAATGTGTTGTTTCGTCGTATTCTGTACACTTGCCACGAGGTGAGCAACAATAACCAGGACGAATATTACAGCAAATTTCCTGCCCCCCAAATCTGGCATATGAAAACAATATCCTTTGCAGGCTCCCAAGTGACACAACAGAAACTCATTCACCACAGACGTCCTTAGCCAAATTAGCCATGCTCTCTGTCCTGTCAATCACAGTAATATTAGCCAATTGTGAGCGTCTGTGAGCTCCTGTTTGCTGGAAATAGACAGATCAAGTGTGTTTAATGTTACCCTATAACACAGCATGGGCAACAGCATTGTCAGCTAGCTACATGTTACACGTTCCATGTTCCATGATGCACCACAGAGAGCCACAGGAGATCATTTCTGCCTGTGGTCATCAGACTACAACACAACAAACTCCTCACTAAGTGTTAAACAGCTGGTCCACTATGTGTGATATTTGATTTTGATAATATAGACATAGCTATAGTAATAGATGTTCATGCCACACTCATATAATGTTAATATCTTAAAAATATATATCTTAACATGTATATTTACTACAATCTCCTTTTTGTTTTACTTTACTTCAATCTTTACTTTCATTTTTTTCTGTGATCAACTGCAAGCCAACAATTTCCATGTGGGATCAATAAAATATTCTGATTATGATTCTGACTGATGAAAGCCTTCCCTGGTTGTTGTGTTCCTGAAAAATGTATTTCAAAATATACAAAAAATGGCCAAAGAATATATTTGCTGAATATATCATTTACATAAATATATTTTCTATAAATAAGGAAGAAAAACGAACGAGAAAATACATTCACATAACTTTTTAAGAAAATCTTTATTTATATTTATTGCATTTGGCAGACGTCCTTATCCAGAGTGACTTACAACTTAACAGGGGAGGGTTAAGGGCCTTGCTCAGGGGCCCAGCAGTGGCAGCTTGGTAGCGGTGGAATTTCCGATCCAAAGTCCAATACCACTGAGCTACCACCTCCCCACCCTTTTATGTCTAAAACATGTACATATACAGTAACACATTTCACAAATCAAGCAAGGAACATTTCGATTTCAAAAATATATTTTATTGAGCATCACAGCATACAAGATATATTTAACATATATATTTTTTTTTACCTTATGCGTGATAGCAGAGAAGTGGCTGGTTGGTGAGTGACAAACTTTTAGGAGAAAAAATGCGTAAAAATACCAAACTATTTTCTATGTTGTCAAGTTTGCTTTTATTGTTATTCCAACCTACAAAGAAGAAAAAACCATTTACAAAAATGAACATGGAACTACACAAAACCCAAGACATTGATTAAAAATGAATAAGACGTCAGTGGTGGATTCTATTTTTGTTTTTTGGTAGCGTGGTTTTTAATAAAAAATGTTTATGCACACATTCTATCAGATACATTGTCATTGTAGCAATGGTAGAGTAATTAAGAGACAATATTGTCCGACCACATGATTCTGGGCCTGATTAACCGCTCACATGTGAGAGCATTCTATGAAAAAATGTCATGAAAAACAGCGTCTAATGTCATGGAGACGGGTGACTCGTCACGTCAGTATGACCTTGTGCCAAAGAACGGTAGTAACGTTTTCTCTGTGGTTTGGAATTGGTTAGGATTTGAGAGGGTCAGACTTTGAGAAAACCCCCACCAGTATGTCCACCACTAATTTATTCCAGCATTTGTGATAAAGACACCAAGCTGGAAGGGAAGAATGCTCAAAGCTAAAAATACTTGTAATAATACTACTGGTTTGGATTTGCTTGTTTGGTTTTTAAATTGACTGAGATAATGTTTACATTGGTTAAAATGGGTCTTTTCTTACTCTGTGTCCAAAAATATTGAATGTTTAATTCAAACTGCACAGTATTTGCTTTTATATTTCATTTACTGCAAAGATTAAACTAGAGAATTTGTTTTACAATTATTTACACCATGTTGGCCACTTTATTTATGGCATGCCCACTAAAAAAATGCTCCCTCACCAGATGTTTTTTTCGAATTACTAATAAAGAGAAAGTTAAGTTGACTAATTACACATTTAAAAAAAAAAATCTAAATCAAAATCGTGAATTGGTCAAACGTTCTAAAAAAGGTCACCCAGCCCTAGTGGACTCTGATGAGACAGTTTGTACCTGGACCTTTCTCTTAAATTTAACAAAACCAATACTCCAAATTTTCATATTTCTAGTTGAAAAACTAAAATAATTGATAAAACTGTTTGAAATAGCATGCTTGACATTATTTCTATGTCGAACAAAGTCCTGAACAATTCCCACACATAGACGAAGCACTTAAACAGGTGGTGTTTTCACGAACAAATTAATCACAGAGTAAAACTTCCATTCTTTCGGAAACCGATCCCCACCCACTCCAGTCATTTGTCTGGCAAACCACCAACATTAATCGATGCTGACAATTGCAGAAACTACAGTAGCACATTTGTTCTTCTCCCTTGGGTTTAGACGTCAGTTATCGTGAACCACTTCCAAGCACCGCTGCGCATAAAGACGAGGCGGAAGGGCACCTCTATACAAGGGAAGAAGTGTAGGAGGGCTAGCCGGCTGTCAAACATTCAAATAGGGTTAGAATAATACTAATGTTCAGGGTAATATAGCACCAGTCTCAAGTTATTAAAACAAGTTTCGAAGTTTTTGAATTGGAAATGGCAGCCAAGTTAAGTGGAAGGTCTGCACGCGGGCGCGTCCTGGAAAGAGTTTCCACTCGTAGCTGAGATGTAAGCCTGAACGAGGCAGATGGGGCTCTCGAAAATGAGTTTGATTCCAGAGAGCGTAGGGGAACCCTGGAGATTCAGTAAAAATTTAATGCACGCACCATTCGGTCCTTTAATTTCAGCCTCCTTACTGGAGGTACAGTGCTCTATGGCTGAGTGCTTCCTTTCCTCATTACAAAGGCTGCTAGGCACACCCCAGAGAGTCTCTCCCATCAGGTCTACTATATATGACTTATTAAAAAGCCATACAAGCTCTTCATAAACAACTGACAAAAAAAAGAAGGTTTGAGGAGACTCCATGAAATAGCAAAGAATACTGGTATTTTAAGGAAAAACGAACCTCACCATGAATAAATACTGATTAAATAATGCTGGTGGATGCTTTTTAGACCTTGAGTAGAAAGAAAAAGAATTAGAGAGAGAGAGACATTCAGAGTCTTTCTAATATTTAATAGTGAATTGATCATAGCGGCTGCTGAAACATGTGCCACACATACGAAAATATACATAGCGGACAATTGGCAGGTATTATAACGCTAGATTGTTAAAATGAGCTTATTTTGGATAAAGCCTCATTAATGATATATAATTCTTTCAGCACTAGCCTCTAATTGTGTTCTCTTGTAACCATTTAATAAAGCTTTATTATTTATGATTACATCCAGTGTTTAGAGACCTAGACCGTGCTATAGCGGGATGAATAATGCTAGCGGAAATTGCTCCAGCGTGATGGCCTATATGAATTCTGTGATATTTATGACCAATTTAGATCCTATAACTCAAATAATAAAATATAAATGTCATACAGTAAAGGCTGGTGCAACGTGGGCTTTTTTCTTTTTTTTCTTCTTTTTTTTTTTTTTTTTCATTCCATTTTTCATGAAGGAACGCTCCACGGTTAAAAGTGCCAGAGGCCCAGTCCTGCTTAATCATATCTTGCGAAAGAGTAGAGGGGTTTAGTTTGTATTCTATTTTTTGGAAATCTCCAGTCAGAGGCCAAAGTACTGGCAAAAGTGAAGGAAAAAGGAGAAAAATAGAAGGTATTTCTTGCAAAACATCACAAGTAACGAACCTTGAGCTATTTTAGGCTGTTCTGTACTTTTTTTCTTTACAGGTAGCTCAGGGGCTGGTATTCAGTGAAGGAATTATACTTGTAAAGTAGCGAAAATGCACCATCAGGAGGGGAAGCTATCTGGGGTTTGATCCGATTGTTATGTAAAAAGCTTTTCCAAAGGATTGTTGAATCAGGTGCATGTATATATAATGTCTGATTACTAGAATCATTTCTCAACGATACACAGCGCTTTTATTGTCACAGTCATTTCACATGGCATTTCTTTCCTACAGAACATTTGTGAGAGAGACATTTTCTGGCCAATTTAATAGGAACACTTGCACTCCTACTCTTTGTAGGATTACACACAGCATGATGCGTGTAATCAGGTTTATATCAAACATCAGAACTGGAAACAATCTCCGTGATATAGGCGTTGGCATCATTGTTGGTACCAAAAGGGCTGGTTTTGAGTATTTCAGGAGCTGCTTCAGTGATTCAACAGTCTCTAGAGATTACATCGAGTGCTGAGAGAGGTCAGAGGAAAATGTCATGACTGCTTTAAACTGACTGGACAGCCATGATAACTCAAACAGCCCCTCTATATAACTGTGGTGAGCAGAAAGGTCTTTTAGAATTCACAACAATACCGAAGCTTGAAGCTAAGGACCACACTGGATTCTACTCCTGTCATCTAAGAACAGGTATCTGAGGCTATAGTGGGCATAAGCTCATTTTTAATCCATTTTGGTGTGGTCATCTGACTGGTTAATGGGACATACTCTAGGAATAGGAACGGGTCAGCGAGTGTTTTTACATGCCAGGTCACTTTCTAAATATTCTGATACATCATCTGGAACTCTCTTTCATCGTAGAGCTGGTCATGTGATCTCCATTAATGTAATTGCAGTGTCAAAGAACCCTTATCTAGCCACTTGGCCAAAATGGGTCGATAATCAATAAGAAGCGAAGCATATTTCCACCGCAATGAAGCAAACGTATTTAAGCTGCTGAGCAGTGATTATGAATTATTTAAAAGGAAAAAAAAAGAAAAACTAAAAGAATCATTTTCCACAAACACTCACCTTCTCCGCACTTAGCTCCTTCAGAACGTAGTAAAAGGCATTCATTTGACCACTTTGACATAATAATCACTCTTTATAAATGTCAAGTTACAGGTCAATTTAAAACGCATGAGCTGCATAAACTGTATTTTTGCCTTTCATTTTATGGTCGCAGCCGCTGCATTATAATTCGAGTGTCCAAAAAAATTTGAATAAATTCATTTTGAATTAGAATAAAACTTAACTTGTCATACTACTGTGTCCAGTATGTAAGCGTGTTCATAAATTTTAAAAGATTTGACGAAAATATGTACATACAGTTTATATGTATATGTAATACATAAATATCATTGCGTTTCATATCTCCCATTACTGCTGTATTTTGTGGAATTTTCAGCTGGACAAAATATGTGTGCTTGTGTGTGGGCTTTTTTCATTCCGACAAATCTGAAGAAATTTAGTCACCAGTAACAGATGCATGAAATCGATTGATTGAAGCTGCTTCAGTTGCCAAGCAATCACAGTGATATCTTGTAAAGGAAATAGGTGTAGCAGAAGCAAGCAAAATAAAAAACAACCACCAATTACACCGTAATTCGCAGACCTGGATCTCATGATCCTGGCCAGATGATTGGAAAAATATGTCAATTTGTATTTGTTAAAAGATTTTATTTGGTACTAATAAGGCATTATCTTTCAGATTAGGTTTTCACATTAAGGTTCGAAGCACTGGGAAAACCCTTCATATAGTTAGAAATTGACCTGATATAGTCCCCATTGACAATGTATTACATTCCATATACATTATCAGGAAAACAGTTTGTGGATACCTGTCCTTAAGATTTATTTGTTCCACATTTTGTCTTTATTTGCTGTAAACTCTACTCTTCTGGGAAGATGTTTCACTAGATTTTGGAGTGTGGTTGTGGATTTAGTAAAATGAGGAACTGATGTAGGTGAGGTAGGAAAGCCTGGGGTGCAGACAGTGTTCATCTGAAAGTTGGTCAACGGGGTTGAGGTCAGAGCTCTATAGCAGAACATGCATGATCTTCCACTCCAACCATTTGAATCATATCTTCATCTCCAAATTTCAGGCAACCACATCCAAAAACATCCTATACAAGTGTGTACCTCCAACCATGTGGTGAAAGTTTTAGGAAGAACCACATCTGGATGGAAAAGTCAGGTGTCCCAAAACTTTTGTCCATACAATGTATATACAATATAGTTCATTCCTGAATTCCCTTTTGTACGTATCTCATATTTCAAGCTGCAAGTTATAGCACTTTAATATTTGCTTGCCTGAAAAAGTGAGAAAACTAGTCTAAAAGCTGCTATTTGCTATTTATTTTAATATTTAATAATTAATATGTAATTACTGATATTATAAATTATAAATATGACCATGAAAATTGTCTCTCTTTATAGTAGCATTGTATTTATAGCAGAGGCTATTTCAGACATCAAGCCACCCGGTAGTCATCCGATGGTTTCTTCCTCATACGATCTCAGGAAGTTTATTCATTGCCACAGTCACCCCAGGTTTGGGTATTGTGAATAAAAACACATACATTTAAATAAAAGTGACTTTTGTTCTAAAATGTTTTCTTTCTGGAAATCTGCTTGAGACAATGTCCATAATGAAAGCGCTATTGAAATAAAAGAATTAAAAACTTGAATAATTAATAATAATAATAATAAAAATAATAATAATAATAATAATAATAATAATAATAATAATAATAAATAAATAAATAATAATTAATTTTATTATTATAATCATCATCATCATTATTATTATTATTAGTAGTAGTAGTATTTATTTATTTATTAATTACTTATTATTATTATTATTATTATTATTATTATTATCATCATTATTATTATTAGTAGTAGTAGTAGTAGTAGTAGCAGCAGTATTTACTTATTTATTAATTACTTATTTATTTATTTTTTAACCCAGCCATTATGGATGCACAAGCCAGTGCACTCTTAGTGCCGGTCCCAAGCCCGGGTAAATGGGGAGGGTTGCGTTAGGAAGGGCATCCAGCGTAAAACATGTGCCAAATCAAACATGCGGATCACAAATGAGAATTTCATACCGGATCGGTCGAGGCCCAGGTTAACAACGATCGCCACAGGTATCGTCAGCCGACAGGGTACCGGTGGAAATTGGGCTACTGTTGGCCGAAGGAGGAGGAGGAGAGGAGGAAGACGTCTACAGAGACGGCAGGGAAAGGAGCAGTGTAGGAGACTGGAGGTTCGGGTTGGTACGTTAAATGTTGGTACTATGACGGGTAAAGGGAGAGAGGTAGCTGATATGATGGAGAGGAGAAAGGTAGATATGTTGTGTGTTCAGGAGACCAAGTGGAAAGGGAGTAAGGCCAGGAACATTGAAGGTGGGTTTAAACTGTTTTATCATGGTGTGGATGGAAAGATAAATGGTGTAGGGGTGATTCTGAAGGAAGCGTACAGTAAGAGTGTAGTGGAGGTGAAGAGAGTTTCTGATAGGGTGATGATCGTGAAGGTGGAAGTTGAAGGGATGATGATAAATGTCATCAGTGCCTATGCTCCACAAGTTGGCTGTGAGATGGAGGAGAAGGAAAGATTCTGGAGTGAATTAGATGAAGTGGTAGATGGTGTACCTAGGAAAGAACGATTGGTGATTGGGGCAGACTTTAATGGGCATGTAGGTGAAGGGAACAGAGGTGATGAGGAGGTGATGGGTAGGTATGGTTTTAAGGAGAGGAATGTGGAAGGGCAGATGGTGGTAGATTTTGCTAAAAGGATGGAAATGGCAGTGGTTAACACGTATTTTAAGAGGAAGGAGGATCATAGGGTGACGTATAAGAGTGGAGGAAGGTGCACACAGGTGGACTATGTGCTATGCAGGAGATGCAACCTGAAGGAGATTGGAGACTGTAAGGTGTTGGCGGGGGACAGTGTAGCTAGACAGCATCGGATGGTGGTCTGTAGGATGGTTTTGGAGGCAAAGAAGAAGAGAAGTAGAGTAAGGATTAAAAGAAGAATAAGATGGTGGAAACTGAAGGAGGAAGAGTGTAGTGTGAGGTTCAGGGAAGAGGTCAGACAGGGGCTTGGTGGTGGTAAAGAGTTGCTGGATGATTGGGCAACTAATGCAGGAGTGATGAGGGAGGCAACTAGAAAAGTACTTGTGTGACATCTGGAAATAGAAAGCAAGACAAGGAGACATGGTGGGGAAATGAGGAAGTGCAGGAGAGCATTAGGAGAAAGAGGTTGGCAAAACAGAAGTGGGATGAGAAAAGTAGGCAGGAGTACAAGGAGATGCGGCAGCAGGTAAAAAGGGATGTGGCGAAAGCCAAGGAAAAGGCATATGAGGAGCTGTATACGAGGTTGGACACTAAGGAAGGAGAAAAGGATTTATACCGATTGGCCAGGCAGAGGGACCGAGCTGGGAAGGATGTACTGCAAGTTAGAGCAATAAAGGATGGAGAGAGAAATGTGTTGACTAGTGAGGAGAGTGGGTTGAGAAGGTGGAGGGAGTATTTTGAGCAGCTGATGAATGAGGAAAATCAGAGAGAGAGAAAGTTGGAGGATGTGGAGTTGGTGAAGCAGGATGTAGATAGGATTAGTAAGGAGGAAGTGAGAGCAGCGATTAAGAGGATGAAGAATGGAAAGTCGGTTGGACCAGATGACATACCGGAAGCGTGGAGATGTTTAGGAGAGATGGCAGTGGAGATTTTTACCAAATTGTTTAACAGGTTTCTGAAAGGGGAGAGGATGCCTGAGGAATGGAGAAGGAGTGTGCTGGTACCGATCTTTAAGCATAAGGGAGATGTGCAGACCTGCAGTAACTACAGGGGAATTAAGTTTATCAGTCACACCATGAAGTTATGGGAAAGAGTAGTGGAAGCCAGGCTGAGAGAAGAGGTGACCATCTGTGAGCAACATTATGGTTTCATGCCGAGGAAGAGCACCACAGATGCCTTATTTGCTTTGAGAATGTTGATGGAGAAGTATAGAGAAGGACAGAAGGAATTGCATTGTGTATTTGTGGATTTAGAGAAAGCTTACGACAGAGTGCCAAGAGAGGAGTTGTGGTATTGTATGAGGAAGTCAGGTGTGTCAGAGAAGTATGTGAGGGTGGTGCAGGACATGTATGAGGACAGTGTGACGGCAGTGAAGTGTGCAGTAGGTACAACAGACTGGTTCAGGGTGAAGGTTGGACTGCATCAAGGATCGGCCCTGAGCCCTTTCCTGTTTGCAGTGGTGATGGACAGGTTGAAGGACGAGGTCAGACAGGAGTCTCCCTGGACTATGATGTTTGCAGATGATATTGTGATTTGTGGTGAGAGTAGGGGGCAGGTTGAGAAGAGCCTGGAGAGGTGGAGATATGCGCTGGAGAGAAGGGGAATGAAAGTCAGTAGGAGTAAGAAAGAGTACATTTGTGTGAATGAGAGGGAGGGCAGTGGAGTGATGCGGTTGCAGGGAGAAGAGGTGGAGAAGAGAAAAGAGTGCAGGCAGGGTGGAGCGGGTGGAAAAGAGTGACAGGATTGATTTGTGATAGTAGGGTATCTGCAAGAATGAAAGGGAAAGTTTAAAGGACTGTGGTGAGACCTGCGATGTTGTATGGATTAGAGACAGTGGCATTGAGTAAAAGACAGGAGATGGAGCTGGAGGTAGCAGAGCTGAAGATGTTAAGGTTTTTGTTGGGAGTGACGAGGGTGGACTAGATTAGAAATGAGTTTATTAGAGGGACAGCACATGTAGGATGTTTTGGAGTCAAGGTGAGGGAGGCGAGATTGAGATGGTTTGGACATGTGCAGAGGAGGGACATGAATTATATTGGTAGAAGAATGCTGAGGATGGAGCCACCAGGTAGGAGGAAAAGAGGAAGGCCAAGAGGAGGTTCATGGATGTGGTGAGGGAAGACATGCACGTAGTTGGTGTGAAAGAGGCAGATGTAGAGGACAGGGTGGTATGGAGACGGATGATCCGCTGTGGCGACCCCTAATGGGAGCACCCGAAAGAAGAAGAAGAAGAAGAAGAAGAAGAAGAAGAAGAAGAAGAAGAAGAAGAAATAATAATTAATTAAATAATTAAATAATTAATTAATACTACTACAACAACTAATAATAATAATAATATTAATAATAATAATAATAATAATAATAATAATAATAATAATAATAAAAATGTGATTTGTTTTTGTATATTTTTAAACCAAACAAAAAAAAATTTGATTGTATGGGAATCCATAAATATTAAATCAAGTCAAGAAGCTTTTCTTCTCATTTTTCCAAATATATAGCTTACGCAGTATACAGTGAAATTAGACGTTGTTCCTCCAGAACCCTGGTTCTACATTAAACATAGAGCTACATCACAAAACAGAACAGAGCACTGTGCAAGGACTAAAGTAAGTGTCCTTGCCAAATAAAGTGCATCCTCCTGATCCAACATAGTGCAAATAGTGCAGACAAAAAACAATGCAGACATACAACACAAGACAGTGTGGGACAGAAAACACACAAAACACAAAATCGCACCGACCAGTAAACCTACTGTATAATATGATTATACATTGCTGTATAATCATATTATACAGTAAACCTACTGTATAATATGATTATACAGTAATGTGCAAAAGAGAGCTATAAACAAGAGTGTGTTTGTAAACATAAACACAATGTTGTGCAAAAACAGCAGTAGCAGCAGTCAAAAGGTGCAAAACAGCATGTAAACAGTATAATATGATTAAATATAAATATAATATGGGTGGTGGAATGGATTGAGATGAGTAATGAGTGTGTGTTGAGTCCAGGTTGTACAGTTCAGTAACACACAGTTGAGTAAGTGTGTGTTTTTTCTACAGTTCAGTTCTGTGTATTGAGAAGACTGATTGCTTGAGGTAAAAAAAACTGTTGCACAGTCTGAATGTGAGGCCTGAATGCTTCAGAACCTCCTTCCTAATAATAGGAGAGTGAACAGTCCACAATGCTGTTGGCTTTGGGGATGCAGCGTGTGATGTAAACGTCCGTGATAGAAAGGAGAGAGACTCCAATGATCTTCTAAGCCATCTTCTCTATCCTTTGTAGGGTCTTGCGATCTAAAACGGTGCAGTTCCCAAACCGGGCATTGATGCAGCTGCTCAGGATGCTTTTGGTGGTCCTTTTGTAGAACAAGTTTAGGATGTGGAGAGGGAGATGTGCTTTCCTCAGCCTTCTCAGGAAGTAAAAGCACTGCTGGGCTTTGTTGGTGATGGAGCTGGTGTTGAGTGACTAGGTAAAGTTCTCTGCCAAAATGTACACCAAGGAATTTTGTGCTCCTGACAATCTCCATGAAGGATCCATCGATGATAAGTGGGAAATGGCTGCTTTGTGCTCTCATTAAGTCAACAACTATAGCTTTGGTTTTGTCAACGTTTTTGAGACTTGTTGGCTCTACACCAGGCTGTTAACTCCTCTCTGTATGCTGACTCATTGTTCTTGCTGATGAGACCCACCACGGTCTTGTCATCTGCAAACTAATGTGGTTCAAGCTGCGCATTGCTACACAGTCGTCAGTCAGCAGAGTGAACAGCAGTGGGCTGAGAACACAGCCCTGAGGGTCCCCAGTGCTCAGTGTGGTGGTGCTGGAGATGCTGTTCCCGATTAGGAATGACTGAGGTCTCCCAGTCAGGAAGTCCAGGATCCAGTTGCAGAGGGAAGTGCTCAGGCCCAGTAGGCTCAGCTTCTCAATAAGGAGCTGTGGGTAATTGTGTTGAATGCTGAACTGAAGTCTATGAACAGCGTTTGTATGTATGTGTCCTTAGCATCCAGGTGGGTAAGGGCCAGATAAAGAGTCATGGCAATGGCATCGTCCATGGAACGGTTTGTACGATGCACAAACTGCATAGGGTCCAGTGAGGGAGGAAGCTGGGTCATGATGTGCCTCTTGACGAGCCCCTCGAAGCACTTCATTATGGTGGGTGATTGTGAAGGGGTGATAGTCATTAAGGCAGGAGACTGTAGACTTCTTTGGCACTGGGACAATGGTTGTTGTCTTTAGGCAGGTAAGAACAACGTCGCTGCTCAGGGAGATGTCAGTGAAGACACATTCCCTAAGCACTCTGCCAGAAACGTTCTCTTGTCCAGCAGTAGGTTAACTCTGCATACAGTTTTCTTAACTTCAGCTGTGGATAGACAGAGCACCTGGTCACGGGGAGGTGGGGTGGTCTTCCTTGCCTCCACATTGTTCTGCACCTCAAACCGACAGTATTAGTCATTCAGCTTATCTGTGATGGAGGCATAGCGGTCCCAAATGGGTAAAGTTGTTTTGTAGTTTATGATCGTCTGGATGCCCTGCCACATGCGCTGGTTGTCTCCGCTGTCTAAAAGTGGCCGTCGATTCGCCTTTTTTGATGGCACAAGACAGTTTGGCCCTTGCTGTTCTTAAGGCCGTCTTGTCCCCTGCTCTGAAGGCGGAGTCTCTAGATTTTAGCAGCACATGCACTTTTGTGGTCATCTACGGCTTCTGATTGGAGTGTGGAGTGTTGGTCTTGGAGATGGTCACTTCATCAACGCGCTTTCCTATGTAGAAAGTCACTGATGTTTAGAGATTTGGTCTGAGTAGCCAAGGTGGGGGCGTAGCTCTGCACTATACGCGCCGAGGATGTAAACAAGATTCAGCGTGCTCGCCCCTCTCGTTGCAAAGTCCACATGTTGATGTTGATGCTGATTAAAACGTTTCTAGTAATTATATACATTTATAATAAAAATATAAAAATACTACGTAAAAATGTGTGTGTGTGTGTGTATATATATATATATATACTTATTAATTACTAACTAAATACTAACTTAATTCAAATACTTGTTTTCCTCACTGTATATGTGGGTGTGTGTATATATATATATATATATATATACACACACACACACACACACACACACACACACACACACACACACACACACACATATACAGTGAGGAAAATAAGCATTTGAACACCCTGCTATTTTGCAAGTTCTCCCACTTGGAAATCATGGAGGGGTCTAAAATTGTCATCGTAGGTGCATGTCCACTGTGAGAGACATAATCTAAAAAAAAAAATCCAGAAATCACAACGTATGATTTTTTAACTATTTATTTGTATGATACAGCTGCAAATAAGTATTTAAACACCTGAGAAAGTCAATGTTAATATTTGGTACAGTAGCCTTTGTTTGCAATTACAGAGGTCAAACGTTTCCTGTAGTTTTTCACCAGGTTTGCACACACTGCAGGAGGGATTTTGGCCCACTCCTCCACACAGATCTTCTCTAGATCAGTCAGGTTTCTGGCCTGTTGCTGAGAAACACGAAGTTTAAACTCACTCCAAAGATTCTCTATTGGGTTTAGGTCTGGTGACTGGCTAGGCCACGCCTAGATATGCTTCTTACAGAGCCACTCCTTGGTTATCCTGGCTGTGTGCTTCGGGTCATTGTCATGTTGGAAGACCCAGCCTCGACCCATCTTCAATGCTCTAACTGAGGGAAGGAGGTTGGTCCCCAAAATCTAGCAATACATGGCCCCGGTCATCCTCTCCTTAATACAGTGCAGTCGCCCTGTCCCATGTGCAGAAAAACACCCCTAAAGCATGATGCTACCACCCCCATGCTTCACAGTAGGGATGGTGTTCTTGGGATGGTACTCATCATTCTTCTTTCTCCAAACACATTTAGTGGAATTATGACCCAAAAGTTCTATTTTGGTCTCATCTGACCACATGACTTTCTCCCATGACTCCTCTGGATCATCCAAATGGTCATTGGCAAACTTAAGACGTGCCTGGACATGTGCTGGTTTAAGCAGGGGAACCTTCCGTGCCATGCATGATTTCAAACCATGACGTCTTAGTGTATTACCAACAGTATAATTGGAAACGGTGGTCCCAGCTGGACCAAAGGGACAGAGAAGAACTGGTCCAAAGTTCACTTCAGTGATAAGAGCAAGTATAATTTATTTGGGTCTGATGGGAAACATTATGTTCGGCGACAAACGGGAGAAAGGCTGAACCCAAAGTGTATAAAGAAGTCCGTGAAAAGTGGAGGAGGAAGTGTCATGGTTTGGGGCATGTTTTCTGCAGCAGGAGTTGGGCCTCTTTTACAGCTACATGGCAGAGTGAATGCAAATGTTTATCAGAACCTTCTTCAACAACATATGGTTCTTTCCGTGAGTTCATCACCCAATCAGCCCGCAGTGTTCATGCAGGACAACGCTCCATGTCACACAGCAAAACAGGTAAAGCAGTTCCTTGAAACTGAAAACATTGAAATAATGACATGGCCTTTTTTTTTTTTAAATGCCTTAGTTATTTTGTGGAAAAGGTGTTCTGGTAGCATGGTATAGACAGGACAAAAACTCCTTCAACTTTTGAGCAGTGAAGAAGACATTATTTCAGATTTGTTCAATTGTTTATAAATTGTTCTCTAATTCTAATCCAGTGTGTATATATATATATATATATATATATATATATATATATATATATATATATATATATATATATATATATATATATATATATATATATATATATACAGTGAGGAAAATAAGTATTTGAACACCCTGCTTTTTTGCAAGTTCTCCCACTTAGAAATCATGGAGGGGTCTGAAATTGTCATTGTAGGTGCATGTCCACTGTGAGAGACATAATCTAAAAAAAAAATTCAAAAAATAACAGTATATGATTTTTAAACTATTTATTTGTATGCTAAAGCTGCAAATAAGTATTTAAACACCTGTCTATCAGCTAGAATTCTGACCCTCAAAGACCTGTTAGTCTGCCTTTAAAATGTCCACCTCCACTACATTTATTATCCTAAATTAGATGCACCTGTTTAAGGTCGTTAGCTGCATAAAGACACCTGTCTATCCCATACAATCAGTAAGAATCCAACTACTAACATTGCCAAGACCAAAGAGCTGTCCAAAGACACTAGAGACAAAATTGTACACCTCCACAAGGCTGGAAAGGGCTACGGGGAAATTGCCAAGCAGCTTGGTGAAAAAAGGTCCACTGTTGGAGCAATCATTAGAAAATGGAAGAAGCTAAACATGACTGTCAATCTCCCTCGGACTGGGGCTCCATGCAAGATCTCACCTCGTGGGGTCTCAATGATCCTAAGGAAGGTGAGAAATCCGCCCAGAACTACACGGGAGGAGCTGGTCAATGACCTGAAAAGAGCTGGGACCACCGTTTCCAAGGTTACTGTTGGTAATACACTAAGACGTCATGGTTTGAAATCATGCATGGCATGAAAGGTTCCCCTGCTTAAACCAGCACATGTCCAGGCACGTCTTAAATTTGCCATTGACCATTTGGATGATCCAGAGGAGTCATGGGAGAAAGTCATGTGGTCAGATGAGACCAAAATAGAACTTTTGGGTCAAAATTCCACTAAACGTGTTTGGAGGAAGAAGACTGATGAGTACCATCCCAAGAACACCATCCCTACTGTGAAGCATTGGGGTGGTAGCATCATGCTTTGGGGGTGTTTCTCTGCACATGGGACAGGGCGACTGCACTGTATTTAGGAGAGGATGACCGGGGCCATGTATTGCGAGATTTGGGGGAACAACCTTCTTCCCTCAGTTAGAGCATTGAAGATGGGTCGAGGCTGGGTCTTCCAACATGACAATGACCCGAAGCACACAGCCAGGATAACCAAGGAGTGGCTCTGTAAGAAGCATATCAAGGTT
This sequence comes from Silurus aristotelis, assembly GCF_946808225.1. Lineage (NCBI taxonomy): Eukaryota > Metazoa > Chordata > Actinopteri > Siluriformes > Siluridae > Silurus > Silurus aristotelis. The sequence goes on from NC_139585.1 coordinate 24,885,678, forward strand.
CTGGCGTGGCCTAGCCAGTCTCCAGACCTAAACCCAATAGAGAATCTTTGGAGGGAGCTCAAACTCCGTGTTTCTCAGCGACAGGCCAGAAACCTGACTGATCTAGAGAAGATCTGTGTGGAGCAGTGGGCCAAAATCCCTCCTGCAGTGTGTGCAAACCTGGTGAAAAACTACAGGAAACGTTTGACCTCTGTAATTGCAAATTAAAGGCTACTGTACCAAATATTAACATTGACTTTCTCAGGTGTTCAAATACTTATTTGCAGCTGTATCATACAAATAAATAGTTAAAAAAATCATACATTGTGATTTCTGGATTTTTTTTTTAGATTATGTCTCTCACAGTGGACATGCACCTACGATGACAATTTCAGACCCCTCCATGATTTATAAGTGGAAGAACTTGCAAAATAGCAGGGTGTTCAAATACTTATTTTCCTCACTGTATATATACAGTATATTACTACAAAGAGTGTATATACACAGTGTATATACAAAAGATTTATATATATATATATATATATATATATATATATATATATATATATATATATATATATATATATATATATATATATATGAGGGTAAACTGGGGTATTTAATTAATTAAATACAGGTTAAATGAATATAATAATTCAACAGAAAAATACTTATATATACAGAATAAGCGAATTATAAGCTAATCCTCTCAAGGAAAACCAACACATTGGTACTGACATTTTAATGATAATAAAAAAAAGAGTCATAAGTTTGCATCAGGTTTGAGTGAACCCTTTGAACATGCCGCATCATCCACATAAGTTTTGTATTTTCTATTGTCTCATCACTTGCGACAATTAAAACAAAAGCCTTGTTGTTTTCTCTTCACTCAACTAACTCACTGATTAATTGAGAAAGTTCTGTTTTGCTGGGTACAATTCCCTTAGTTTCATTAAGTTGTTCAAATCTGAAAACTTTGTCCACATCTGTGTGTGTGTGTGTGTGTGTGTGTGTGTGTGTGTGTGTGTGTGTGTGTGTGTGTGTGTGTGTGTGTGTGTGCGCTTGTGTGTGTGTGTGTGTGTGTGTGTGTGTGTGTGTGTGCATTCTTGTTTCTTTGCTTTGAATACAATGTGATGTGCACCATGGAAAAATCTGACAGCTGGAATCTGATTACAAACTGAACAAAGACGTTTTTATGTCTGTTTTGCTGCGGCACAGAGTTATCTGGCATTCACTGTGTGAGAAAATACACTTAATTAGCAAGATTTTGTTGATTTTTTTGTACCAACTCACTGTTCAACTCTCTCCATGATCCATACAAAAACAGCTAATTTTAAAAGGTGGGTAAAAAAAAAAACATTATGGGTCATCTGTGTGAATTATATTTAAGAGAAAACATTTAGATTTCAGACAAAAAATCTATTCTTTTATGCTGTTTAATAGATTTCTGCCACAATGGAACAACTTCAATGGGTGACCCCAATACCCTCCCCACTCCCACCCTCTTCCACTGTCTGCCTCTCTGTCTGTTATTGCAGCATGTTCACAGGTTAGATTGACACATTAAAGGATTCTTTAAGTTCAACACCAAGCTGATAATGGAGAAAATGAACAGCACAAATGAAAGAAGAAGGTTGACAAGTAGCGAGAAAGAGCTTGCAAGACACAGTCATACATAAATCTAATATGAACAAATATCTAACCCGCTGAACCGCAGTCACTCAGCGTGGCCTTGGGGTGCAAACGCTGATTTCGAGCCGGCCTTAAAACACGATACCTGCAATAAAGTATACTCACAGGAGTGTTTCTGAACGCTCTGAATTCCATCACACTGCTTTTCTACAGAGACCCACATGGGAAGCGTTGCCAGGAACCGGGTGGAAACGCCGGAAAGAAAAAGAGGAACAAATGAAAATGGATTACTCCGTTCAAGCATTTATCAAGGGCAAGCAGATAGATATCTATTCAAAGATAGTGCCATGATTCTTAAATCCCAGGTCTATCTGCAACCTGCTAGCTGTGATATGTGCTGCATCTGCCTTTGTGCAGAATGCTGAATTTAATTTAAAAAAGAGAGAGAAGGATTACATATAAAACACACTTAAAAAGTGTCCTTGTACTTTATTGTGCGCTTGAAAGCAGAATTGCTCCTAGGATGTCTCAAATTTCTCCTTGGGCTCAGGTTTTTAGTTTAATAAACTTCAGGAAAGTTGTGCTGGCTTTGGATTAAATACAATTGCTACTCTATGAACAGACTCTGAGGCCACTATCTATCCTTTACACCTGTGTTAGACCCTTTACAATTGTTTTTTTTTTTTCGCATAGCATTGGTATTTTTCAGTGGGAAGACTTTTATGCCCAGCTATATTTCAAATGCAAAAAAAAGAATTACTTCATCTGTCATTTGCCAAGTGAACATTGAGTGACTGTTCTTGTTAACATGACTGTTCTTCTCACTGACTACATTTGCTTTTCATTTTCAGGCTCAGGAAAGAAACAAACATTGTTTCATAAAAGGCGTTTAACACTGAATGAATATTAATTTATTCACGCATTCGAAGTATTGTTACATTCTTCTGCAGCAGCTCTGAATCACAGTCTTTTTTTTGAACAAAAGCAATTTTTTTCACAGTTTGTCCTATTACAGCAAAGCTTCGAAAAAAGAAAAAAAAAAGATATCTGTATATAAGATCTGGAAAAAAACGCCCCCAGATGAAGGTTGTCCTTTCGTTAACGAACCGTCATGTACTCAAGAATAACACATTTAAGCATCATAAGTGATGTGAGATATGCTGGCAAGAAATTACACCCACTTGCATCCATATACACAGATGCTCATATGGATGCAAACTGCAAGAAAAGAAAAAAGGCATCGTCAAAAAACTGTATATTTAGAAAATCCTCATGCTTTCACTTACAACTCTTCTATCTTTCTGAGGCTGCTAATAGGGATTTAGTGAGGGCAGAGGCTCTTTAATGAATAAGGTAAAGGCAGCACTCTCATCTTTACCCTTAACCCCTGTACATCATATCTCATTCTAAGTTCCCAGGAGCTAGTACCTGCCACTTTATTCACTCCTAGGCAAAAAGGGGGGGGGGGGGGGGGAACACACCCAAAATGGCAGTATATTAAGCTATTAATAATCTTAGGCAATGTCTACACCAATCCAGATAAAAAAATTCAGACTATAGTTTTCAAATGTTTCCCAAATGTTGCTCGTCTACACTGAAACATCTAAAAATGCTTATTTGCCTGTACTGCACATGAGCAAAATGTGTCATTTCCGCCTTGCACTTATTTACTTTCTGGCTCTTTGAAACATTACAACAATTACTAAAAATGTGTCATTTGTTTCAAAAGCCTACATTCTGAAATTCATCCACATTGGAGAGCGTTTTCGTTGAAAAAAGCTACATTTTCGTTGACTGAAAACGCTGTCACGGTGTGGACGGAAGGCCGAAATATTCGTTTTCAAAAGAAAACATGAGTGTGGACATGGTCTTAGCAACAAATCATTCATCGTAAAAACACCCAAAAATTAAACAAATTGATTAAGGAATATGTTGTTTTATAGCTTTCCCTTTGATTTCTTTTAAGCCTTATAGGTAAACTTGAGGACAGCATTGAAGAGAGTCAAAACCTTGTGGGTAATCATGAGAGTAAACTTTGGTGAGCTTCAAACAGTTGATGAGAATTTGTACAATCTGTCCTGGGGGGTCTTTAATGTCATCTGAAAAGGTACCAAATCTGGATTCTAACCGGGCCAAAACATGATGGACTTGAGCCATTTATTAGTGGTTCTTTTTTGCAGCTTGGGCTAAAGTATTACCTTGTTAAAAAATAACATTGTTCCTTTATACCAAAAAATAACTGGGATGCATGATCTCATGCATTTCCAAATATAAATTGACTAATTAGTTAAGCAGCTCATCAGTACCAACAACTAAAAACCTCACCACACCTCCTCCATGCCTAACTGGCAGTAAATGCATTCAATATTCAGCTTCTCACATGATCTCACCAGAAGACAGCTCTCTGGAGCATTACCATAGAACTCAAATTGTGATTCATCACTCCACACAACTCCACTGAGCCATTTTAAAAACTTTCCACTGTACCAAAGGTGGCAGGTGTTTAATTCTTGCTCATTTTTTTTTACCAATGATTTGTTAACCATTTTGGGCTTGGTTTAATTTTTTGCCCAGAAATGTAAAACACGTCAATTATACTGAAAAAATGCTCCTGCTCTGTTTGTGCTGAGTTCAGACAGAAATGGCAGATTTCAATGCAAATCATTTTTATTGCAGTTTAAGCACATTTGGGTTCAAACAGAGTATTGGGTTACAGTATATACTTAACTTGAGAAGTTGTCAGAAAGCAGTTTTACAGAAATAAAGCTCCCTAATGAGCATATACATGGTGACAGTAACTATAAAAAAACGTGGTAAGAACATATCAAACACTAGATAGCGGAATTACAGTAATATAAGGCTATGTATGTAAATTGGGAATGTGACTGCATTGTCCATGCTCTGAAATAATGTGTGTAATTGGTCAACTTCGCCACGTGACCTTGATCGTACAGAGGGAATTCAGCTTCGGCTGAACCCCCAGCATCTTCATGTGAGCGAGAACGACATCTCGATGCCGGACCGCTAACTGCTCTGATTGAGCTAATATCAACCAATCATCGATATAACTGAAAATAGGGATGCCCTGAAGTTTTAGCCGGAGCCTTATCCACACACTTCGTGAAGGTGCGGGGTGACAGGGCAAGGTCAAACAGAAGAACTCGATATTGGTAAGCTTCGACCCCTGAAGAGAACCTCAGGAACTTCCCGTGAGAAGGAAGGATGGATACATAAAATAATGCATCCTTCAGGTCTACCATGACAAACCGGTCCTCACATCTGATCTGAGACATGACCTGCTTGAGGGTCAGCATTTTTAACCGGAGTCTTATTAGTGAACGGTTCAACTGATGTAGATCTAGGATAGAACACAACCCGCCATCCTACTTGGGAACTATGAAATACCGGCTGTAGAACTCGGACTCTCTCTCTGATGGAGGAACCACCTTAATAGCCTCCTTCCTCAGGAGAGTGCTCAATTCTAGTGGCGGCGAGTCCTCCTGGTCTGCAACAATGCCGGGCAGAATCCGAGGAGGGAGCTTGCTGGAGCTGGCCGTGCCCTGGGCACATTTTGTGGCAGGATTAATGAACCAGGTCCCTCAGGGGGCCTGAGCAGGACTGGCACCAGGTCACAAATGCCTCTTAGTGAAGGTTAGGGCGGCTGATGGTCCTAGCGATCACCTCAGTGGCTCGAAGAGCCAGGTCCACTGCACGGCGGAGCTCTTGCACCTGGCCACCCACAATGTCTCCCACATTCAACTCTCGCAGCAGGCCGGCTTGGTACGCCTGCAAGACCGCCATGGTCTATCTGTAAACCACAGGAACTGGACCAGAACTGGACCAGACCTGCGAGGAGTAAGGGCAACTTCCTCAAAGAGTGCTCAACGGGAGTGGAGCGAACGCATTGACATGCAAGTGCAGTGCTCACAGTTGGCTCCCTCACCAATCAACTTATTATTCTTGGTCTCAGGCAAGACACACGAAGGCTTTTTTGAATGAATCATTTCCTACATGTCAGCTTGTTTCTAAAAATACAAGCAGCTCATTTCCATGATGACCAATTAAAAAGACTCATCATAGTAGGCATGTGTTATCAGTCACATGTGCTCATGTATGATGAATATGGGAATAAAGTCAGATGACGGTGAAAGGCAGAATATTGTCAGGCAGTGTCATTTCTGTTTCTGAAGCTTGTTAACCCATTGCTTACAAAATTCAAACTTGTACCCCAAGTGCGTTTGTGGTCCCCCAGAACTCACACAGGTTACATTCTAAGATCTCTGCGAGTTCCGAAAATCTGAGAATTTTGGATGCACCCCCGCAGCCCCTATGGTATATTAGTAAATTCATCTAGACATTACGCTATAAATTGGTTCATTTTTTATGCATACTCAATAACAAATGTGAAGTAATGGACATAAATGCTTTATTTATATATTCAAATGAATAATACAATGATGTGTTTTAAAAACTTTTATGAAATTTGTTAGTAAAAACATAGTTTAAAATGTTATTCTTAACATTTCTGCACATTCGGTCCCGCTGAGAAATCCCACGAATTTTAAGATTATCCGCAACTTGCTGTTAGTTAGGTTCCAAATGCGAACCCGAAGATTTTCTGAGCCGTGAGTTCCGAGTTCCGCTAATTATTGGGGTTGACTGTATTTTAAATTTTTAAAGAAGACATAAATGACACATAATGGAAGGATTAGATGCAATATATTTGAACTGTTCTCTTTATATGTTTTGCTTTCCGAGCTTGCAAAATAAATCAACAGCAAGCCAAACTCTGTTCAAAAGCCAGGATATGAGCACCTTGCTCCTTTAATAGTCCCATGTGTGGGTTACACAATTAAACTCTGTGGCCACTGAACCGAGTAAAACTGTAAATTAAATGAAAGAATTGTATAGAAAATCAATAATTCAACTTAGAAACTTATCAGTTTAACAAGCAAAATGTATACAGATAAATTGCTTACTCAGAAGAAAGCTAGAAACATTCTTAATGCAGCGCACTAATGCTAATCTGCAATAACAAATATATTTGGTCCCATCATATTTAGCTAAACATACTCTATTGCAATATAAACTAAACAGATTAATTATTAAAATAAACTTACAGAAAATGCTTTTGATAGGTTTCAGAAGAAGGATTAATTTAAATGTGACATGCCAAGCACTTGCTGCACCATGAGTTTGCTGCTTCCCATTTCCTATTACCTGGCTTGCGATAACACAAAATAAGAGTCTTTACATAAGACAGTAGCGGCAGGCAAAAATGAAACTTCTACAGAATGTTAAAGGTTCATGAGAGATATAATATTAATAAATGTAAATATCCATCACAAAATGTACACAGCCTCTAACAGAGGCAGAACACTCCCCACCTGGCATTATTAATGCCACTATAACAGGTCATGGTTACTCTTACTTAGTCTTCCTTGGCTAGCATTAAGATCACATCAGAAATGGGCCTTAAGAATGATTTCATGTTACCGCCTGAGGTTGTCCTAACCTCTACTTTGTGGACCTTTCCGTCATTGCTCAAGAAGACGGATGTGATTAACCCCAAAGGCCCATCGTTCCTTGGAGACTGAATTAGTTTTAACAGCACAATATCTCCAGGTTGCAGATTTCAGTGAATCTTATGCCATTTGCATCAAGGTTGGAGTATACTGATGTATTCTTTTCTCTATCGGCTCCAGAATTTGTTAGCCAATGCCTGCACTCGCTTCCACTGACATTTCAAGAGTTTTTTTCAGTGTAGCTCTCCAATGGAACAAGTACTCCAGGCTTTTGGGTTAAGAGCCTTGCTGGAGTAAGTATGCATGGAGAATAGGGATCTACCCAGACAGGAACCAAAGATCTAGCATTTATGATTGCTGACACCTCTGCCATCAGAGTGCAAAGTACCTCATAAGTTAAGTTAGTGTGTTTCTTCTGCAACAGCATACCATCTAGAATCCTGCGGGTTACACCAAACATGCGTTCCCATGCTCCGCCCATGTGGGAAGCGTGTGGAGGATTACATTCCCATGTACAGCCGTTCTCATGGAGGCATTTCAGAAGGCTTGTCTGTTTTTATTTTGCTGGTTGCATGCCCAGTTCTTGACTTGCTCCAATGAAGTTGGTTCCCCTGTCTGATGTAAGCTGTTTTGCTGGTCCTCTCACAGCAAAAACCCTTTGCAGCGCATTGATGCAACTGGCAGTGTTCATAGACTCTATGACCTCTATGTGTTCTGCTCGTGTACTCCACTGTCTATGGACCAAAAACATCTAACCCTACGTAAGTAAATGGAGGCGATGTACTGAGGTGCTTAGGAGGAAGATCTGCCATCTTTTGAACTTCTTGCTTTCCTCTGAGTCTGCGGCATAGAACACAACAATAAAGGATAGTCTTTTCACCCCCCAACAATCCACAAGCCAGCCAGTCAGATTGCTCCATCTGTGAACTGTTTCCCTTGATGGTACACTTTGCAGTAGTAATATCTCACCAATAGCTTAGCAACACGACTTTGCTTTGCGAGGATGACTGGACTCTTTACCTATGACTCGACTGGAGCATGTTTTAAGCGTCCCCCAACCCTCAAAAGTCCGTCATTGATGTAGGGGTCAAGATTTCATAGTGCACTTGAATATGAAACTTGTTCATTTCTCTGCAGTGCAGTATAATCCTCTGGATATAGTTCTTTCTGCATGTGCAAAAGTATTAGTCTCTTTGCTGCTGTCTGTTTTGATGCCATCCTTTACATGCATGTGATGTGCTAATGGAACTTGATTTGTGAGAATGTGCCTGATGAATCAGAAAATAAATTGCTCTCTGCAAAGATTCCCAGGTAGAAAATTGTTGAAACCGTTTCGAAATGAGGCTTCCTCCAACTCGAGTGATTAAGCTGGTTATACAAGGTCTGACTTCTGCGTCTGTTTCCGGATTAACCAGTTCGAAGAGCACTGCTGCTCTTGGGGTAGATGGTAAAGGAAGTTGGGTCCTTTGAACCATATCGTGTCATTCAGCTTTGACGAAACTACCGATTTTGTTGCCAGGTCAGCTTGATTCTGAACTGTAGGCACATAACTCCACCGGTCTGGAAAGGTTGACTGATGTATCCGCTAGACCTGGTTGTGCACATAAACAAAGAAGCGTCTGGACTGATTGTAAATATATCCTAGCACCACTTTGCTGTCACAATAGAATTTCACTGCATTCGGCTTGTGGTCTAGCTCATCAAGAATGTTTTCAGCCAGCTCGACAGCCAGCACTGCACCTTACAACTCTAGGCGAGGGATTGAAGGCTCAGGATGAGGTGACAGCTTTGCTTTGCCCATCACAAATCCCACTTTGACCTCACCTTCATCACTCAGAGCTCAGAGGAGCTCTGCCCCTATAACCCAGTTTGAGGCATCTGAAAAGACATACAACTCCATGTATGAAGTGTTCGAAAGCAAATGGTGTAAGTATGTGCGTGAGATGTGAAGGTTACTTAGATTTTGAAGTGAGGTTTTCCATTCCTGCCACATATTTTTCTTCCCCTCAGGAAAAACCGTGTCCCAATCTTTTACCTCTTTAGCCAGCTCACGTACTAGCGCCCTGCCCTGGATAGTTACCGGTGCCACGAAGCCCAAAGGGTCAAAGATGCTAATCACAACAGAGAGTACTCCACGATGAGTGTAGGGCTGGTTGTTTGCTGCAACTCTGAAGGTGAAAGTATCTGTTTTCATATCCCAGTACAAACCTAGGCTTCTCTGTGCAGGTCAACTCTCATTTCCAAAATTCAGATCTTGGAGACCAGAAGCAAGATCTTCTGGTGGGAAAGCTTGCATGACTTTGACATTATTTGACGCTATCTTGTGGAGCTTAATATTTGACTTGGAAAGCGATTCCTGAGTGCGCTTGAGCAGGTCGATTGCTTCGGCTTTTGTTGGAAAGGACATGAGGCCATCATCCACATAGAAGTGCCTGTTAACAAAATGTAAAGTGTCAGCTCCATACTCTTGTTCACCTTGCTGTGCAGCCAACCATAGGCCTTATATAGCCACTGACGGAGAAGGGCTGTTTCCAAAAACATTATACGATAGTCTACCACCTCCTTGCTCAAGTTGCTGTCGCTGTACCAGAGGAATCTCATATAGTTTCTATGTTCCTCTTTCACCAGGAAACCATAGAACATTTGTTGGATGTCCGCCATAATTGCAATGCAATCTTTCCTGAACTGTATTAGCACACCTAACAGCAGGTTGTTTAAGTCAGTGCCTGAGAGGAGCACATTGTTCATCAAATTCCACCCGTATTTTTCCCAGTTTTTGCGGATGCAAAGATGGGTAAATACCAACATTCTTCATCCTCGTGGATAGGTGGAGCTCTTTCTGCATAATGGTTCTGGAAGAGTTCCTCCATTAAGGCAGAAAACTGTTCCTTCATCTCACAGTTTTTACTCAGCGTGCGCCGCAAAGAATTGAGGCGAAACAAAGCTTGTTCCCGATTATTTGGGAGTAATGGTCTGGGTGACCTGAATGCCAAAGGAGCAACCCAGCTTTTCTGTTCATTTTGGTAGAACTCTGCTTGCATGATATTTAAAAGTGTCTCATTCTCGAAGGACACGGCAAGTTTGTTATAATTTTTGGTTCTGTCAAACACCTTTACCCCAAGTTTGTCTTCTGCTTGCACATCATGAGTAGCGTGATTTAAAGTATAGGGAAAAAACAACAGACTTATGCTCCCCGCCATGGCACAATTTCTCCTTTACTTTTTCAGCCTAAGTCTAACCTTTGCGCAAAAGGTGCATTGTGAGGCCCGTGGATTTGTTGTCTCACGTTGTGTACTCGGATTATGTCTCTATCCAACAATACTAAAATCTGAGCATCGGGATCTAGCTTTGGGATAAACTGTGCCACAGATTTCAAATGTGGATGAGCAAGAGTGAATTCCGGAGTGGGTATTTTAGATCTTTACTCATTATCTCGTTACACTCAATCAGTGTTGGCAGATTAAGACATGTCTTACCATCCAAGGTCTCTACTTGGAAGCCAATCGCTTTTTTTTCCAGACGTTTCCATGGAACCAGCAAATGTTCTCAACAAATACGGAGAAGGGTCACTTTGGATCCCAAAGAGTCGAAAGAATTCTGCTTTGGCCAGTGAACGGTTGCTCTGATCGTCAATTATGGCATACAGTACATCTTGATAGCTTGTTCCGGTTGCTCTTGAGGAAATGCACGCACCAAGAACATTTTTGCACAGGATCGCATTGGAGCACTTTCTCCACAAACTTCTGTACATCTTGAGGTTATCTCAGGTGTAGTGACATACTGTTGTTCTGTGTCGGCTTCTTGCATTGAAGGCGGGAAGAGAGGGGCAGCCATGTCTGGATGCATGACTGTACAATGTCTATTTGAATCACACTCAGCACATTTGAGGATTGCAAAACATTCTTTGGCAACATGATTGGGAGAGCAACACCTGAAACACCTCTTATGTTCTTTCAGGAGGTTCTTGCGCTCCATCAACGACCTTTTCCTTAAGGCTCTACATTTCCACAGAGGATGTGATTTGTGGTGAATCGGGCAGTGCTCACTGGATCAGACACATCATTTTTAATTTTAAATTTTTAATTTTTAATTTTTTACATCTTATGCACTGACATAGGGGCTCTGCTAGCACCATGTTTATAGTAGGGTCTTCCGTTTCGGATACCTGTGTCGCTACTATTTGAAAGCTTAAAACTACGCTTATTCCTTGCTTTAGCTTCACTGCAATAGAGATGAGTGAGGAACGAGAATGAAGGGAAACTGACCTTTCTTTCCTCCTTGAAGCGTGAGCCATCATACAGCCATTTTTCCTGCAAATTCGCTGGGAACTTCTGCACTATAGGATTAATACCATGGGGGTTATAAAAGTAAGACAAACCATGTAAATATGCATCTCCTTTTGCTGCAAGCACCTCCATTAGCAGGTCTGCAAGCTCTCTGGGTTTCAAATTGTCCTTCAGATGTAGATGTGGAAAGTTATCCAGTTATTTAAAGTTATTAAATAAGGCACTTTCAATCACTTCCGGGGTGACATAGCAGTCCTGCAGTCTCATCCAAGACAGCTGTAGAGCAGCTTGTGAGTTTGTAACATACACTGCTCGAATCCTCCTCACATGGTCTGACGATTCCTTCCCCAGCCACTTAACCAACAGATCTAACTCTTCACTAGCTGAGAGCTGCAGGTCTTGTGTGGCATCAACCAATGAAGACTCCCAGGCTCTGAAGTTTTCTGGATTATCATCAAACTTGGTAAGCCCAGTGGTGACTAGCACTCTACATGCTATGAATTTAGCAAAGTCTAACATATGTGTGGCTTGGCTTTGAGATTAATGCTGTGTATCTGAATGGACTGCATACGTAGTTGTTGCAGGATCTCGAGGGGATGACTTAAATACTAAGGTTGGGATAGAATGAGGCAGATTGTATGGAGCGTCTAGAAAACTTGTGCTCTGTAGACATCTATCGCTTAACCTGCTCCGCTTCTGAACTGTATCTGTATCTGTATCATATGCAGCACCCTTGCTCTAAGGTTTATCGATCAAGCATGGGGTCAATTCTTGTGCACAGACTAATGAAGAGACATTCAGAGGTAGTGTAGAAAGGTCGGAGCTCATCCGAGTCTGATGTTTTACGTACTCCTTTGTTCTCAATTTAATCACATGTGATAGTGTGCTTTTATCACTGTGATTGTCATTCCATTCCATTGCTGCCACTGCTGTCTCCTTTTCTAATTCTAATGTTTCCAGCCTTGCTTCTACTGTAGCTCTTTCCTGATCTAGCCTTGCTTTTTCTTTTTTCATTTCAAGATGCCTTTTTGAGAACGCCATCTTGGCACGTGCAGCTTCTGCTGAGGCTCTAGCTTTTGTAGCAGCACTAGCAACTGAAGCCTTGGAGGAAGATTTAGAACTAACCTCTGAAGATGCCTTTTCTTTTCCTCTTTCCCTTTCAGCTTCCAAGTTTGATCCTGGGCATTCCTCTTGCACCTTCTGATCCATTGTGTTTTTACTTTGCTGTTCTCTTTATATGTTTAGCTTTCCAAGCTTGCAATATAAATCAATAGCAAGCAAAACTCTTTTCAAGAGCCAGGATATGCACCCTGCTCCTTTAATAGTCCCATGCTGGTTTACCAAATTAAACTCAGTGGCCATTGAACCGCGTAAAACTGTAAATGAAATTAAAGAAATATATAGAAAATAAATAATTCAACTTAGAAACTTATCAGTTTAACAAGAAAAATGTATACAGATAAATTGCTAACTCAGAAGAAAGTTAGAAACATTCTTAATGCAGAGCACTAATGCTAATCTGCAATAACAAACATAGTTGGTCCTATCACATTTAGCTAAACATACTTTATTGCAATATAAACTAAACAGAATAATTATTCAAATACATTACAGACAATGCTTTCGATAGGGTTCATAAGAAGGATAAATTTAAACATGACATGCCAAGCACTTGCTGCACCATGAGTTCGCTGCTTCCTATTTCCTATTAACACAAAATAACAGTCCTCACATATGACATACACAGTAGCGGCAGGCAAAAATTAAACTTATAAACTTTCTTTCAGCGTCTGCCATCAGGGGTCGCCACAGCAGATCATCCGTATGTTTGATTTGGCACATGTTATACTGGATGCCCTTCCTAACACAACCCTCCCTATTTATCTGGGCTTGGGACCGGCACTAAGAGTGGCTGGGGTTGGTTCCCTGACCAGGGATCGAACCCGGGCCGCAGCGGTGAGAGCACCGCATCCCAACCACTAGATCACCAGGGGACTTAAAAAATTTAACTTATACAGAACGTAAAAGTTTAATGAGAGATATAATATTATTAAATGTAAATATCCATCACGAAATGTACACAGCCTCTAACAGAGGCAGAACAATATTATTTTACTTATATATACAAAAAAAAACAAGACATAAAGACTTTGTACAAAATACCAAAAAAAATCGACCTAAACCAAATCTGCAGCCTGAACATGAGCAAGACCAACATAAAGCCAACAACAACCATGACAACAATAAAGGATAGACAAAGATTGCAGTGAACCATGAAAATAAAGGCTAATTATGTGGAAACAGCTGTGCAAAAAAACACAAAAACATATTTAATATACATGTCTGGCATCTGGCAGTTGCCTTATCGAGGGCGATTTACAGTTGTCTCATACATAACTGAGCAGGTAAGGGTTAAGGACCTTGCTCAAGGGGCGATCAGTGGCATCTTGGTGCTGGGATTTAAACTTAGAACCTTCTGATCAGAAGTCAGATATCTTAAGCACCTTTCACTGAGGTGCATTTGGTGATAAACATAGTTAGAGTCCAATATCCTGACACATGGCACGTCCACAGACTAGCAGAACAAACTTCAACATTGGAAGAACACTATATATTTCAGAACTGCATTGTCTAGTAATTTAGCTAATTATATATTCAATAAAGTATTTTTTTTCTTATTTCTAATTAGAATTGTGTTGTTTTATGTGTGTTATAATGTTTTAAAAAATGCAATCCATAGATTTAGACCTCCTCACCCTACATCAGTAACTGATAAGTAACTGACTTTACTAACACCCTTGTATCCAAAAGAGCAAAAATCTCCACAAACAAAATCTAGTGGAACATCATCCCAGAAGATTAGAGGTTATTATTGTATTGAAATTTTATGTTAAAAAAGTACATACCATTCTTATACTCGTGTCTTCAGAAAATGTTGGCATATAGTATAAATGCAATAATAAATAACACTAGAACATAAAAGGTAAAGAGTGGCAAATAAAAAGTCAGGGTTTGACTGCTATTATAGTTAACTGCAAAAATGATGATCAATAATTAATAATGAAATAAATATTTGCCTATGCCTCCTACAGCAAGTCATGAGTAAGCTTCAGATGATTGGCATCTATCTAAAACCAGGAGCACCATCTCACAGTCTTGCATCAGCTGCATGTCAAATAGTTTGAGGAGCACCCCAGGATCCTACAACCTTTTGGATAGGAGAAGTCCATAAATTTGCCAAAATGATTGTTAATGCTGTATGGAGCACACTGGCACACTGGGTTTGACATTTGTACATGACAACCAGAGGGCAAGATGAGAATCCGATGAGCATTTCTAGAGCTGCATAATACAAATAATATTGAATACTAAGATATCCGGAAACGTTTGTAGCATTCTTTGGTTATTATAGTGAATTGAATTTGTAGAAATGGAAGTGTTGATGTCAGTGCTACAAATGTAGTCATAATTTCAGTTAAGAACTAGGTGGGACAGCCAGTAAACAAGCTGTAGGACATTACAATAATCCAACCTGGATTGCAATACATTGTAGGTAACAAAAGTATATTTTAGCAGTGTTGCATGTATTTTCCTAAAAGTGTGAATATAATAAATTACAATCACGCAATCAATTTTGGGTAGGTGGTTCCTCATTGGTTAAGGCTGTGGGTTCCAGCTTGGAAGGTCGAGGTTCAGGCCCTTAACCCTTTTTGCTCCAGGGGTGCTGTAACATGGCTGACTATGCACTCTGACCACAGCTTCCTACATTACTGGGATATGTGAAGAAATAATAATAATTATAATAATAATAATAATATCCCTGTTTGATAGATACATTTAGATTAATTACATTTAGATTAGATAGATTTTTAAAAAAGATAGTGGTGCCAAGATTTTCTACTTCTGTTCTTAGTCCATACAATCAAAGTTATGTTTTTATTAGAGTTGTACAGTTGCTTGGTTTTAAAGCATTGTTTAATCTGATCTGGCCTATTCACATTTATGTATCATTAAAGTAGTAATAAGATCATTCTGATTTTTCATATAACTGTATATAATGGAACTGTAGATACTAAATATAAAAATGCTCTAAAACTATTATTTTCTGGTTGTTTATTGGAAAAATCCAGAGAAACGGGATATAATATATGACTATGCAGTCATATATTAGTTTCTAGAACCATCTATTAATTAGATTGGTAATGTGAAATCATTTTATTATATAAAACTGGATACATTTTAAACTAGGAGTTGTGAGACATGATCAGCGTCTTATGGTCACCTCGGTACAATGTTTTTTTTTCTTGTTTTTTGTCACAACATTTTCTTGTCATCTCACTAAATTCATCTCAGTTTGGCTTTAGATTTAGATTTTTTAAAGTTCCATAACACTGATAGATATTTCTGCTGGTATTAAAGTGAGTCAAAATACCTCCCACTTCTGTCTTTCGCCCTTTTATCTCATTGTTCATTTCATGTTTCCAGCCCGCTGTGCACTTGACCTTTTATGGAGTTTTGTGGGTGTCGCTAAATGCAAATGAGCTGTGTCAAGAACATACTTTTCACTTTACAAATGAACAACATACGCACAAAAAAAAAGAAAATTAGCCCTTTTTTTTGTGTTGGCTTATGCAAACATTTACATACAACATGACTACAAGATTGGTCTATGAGGCCCAGTGCTTGAATGATTTTCATTACACCCTATTGATTTTTAGCAATGATTGGGGAGCCACAAGGCCTTTTAATGGCAAAGATGGCAAAGAAATCATTTATGTTCTAACGGTTGTGATTGATGTGTGATTGTTGTATCTATTTATTTTTCAGCAACACTTTCATGTTTGGGGTAGAGCAAAGTAATCAGTGGTCCATGTGAATTCTGTTCTGTAGAAGTTCTGTATTAGAATCTCCCAATAAAACCACATACCATTGCATGCATAATGATATACAGTGAGGAAAATAAGTATTTGAACACCCTGCTATTTTGCAAGTTCTCCCACTTAGAAATCATGGAGGGGTCTGAAATTGTCATCGTAGGTGCATGTCCACTGTGAGAGACATAATCTAAAAAAAAAAATCCAGAAATCACAATATATGATTTTTAAACTATTTATTTGTATGATACAGCTGCAAATAAGTATTTGAACACCTGTCTATCAGCTAGAATTCTGACCCTCAAAGACCTGTTAGTCTGCCTTTAAAATGTCCACCTCCACTGCATTTATTATCCTAAATTAGATGCACCTGTTTGAGGTCGTTAGCTGCATAAAGACCCCTGTCCACCCCATAAAATCAGTAAGAATCCAACTACTAACATGGCCAAGACCAAGGAGCTGTCCAAAGACACTACAGACAAAATTGTACACCTCCACAAGGCTGGAAAGGGCTACGGGGAAATTGCCAAGCAGCTTGGTGAAAAAAGGTCCACTGTTGGAGCAATCATTAGAAAATGGAAGAAGCTAAACATGACTGTCAATCTCCCTCGGACTGGGGCTCCATGCAAGATCTCACCTCGTGGGGTCTCAATGATCCTAAGAATGGTGAGAAATCAAGTCAAGTCAAGTCAAGTTTATTTGTATAGCGCTTTTCACAACAGACATTGTCTCAAAGCAGCTTTACAGAAAACAACAGTGAAGGTGAATGGTGTGCGTTTGTCCCTGATGAGCAGCCGTGGCGACAGTGGCAAGGAAAAACTCCCTTAGATGATATGAGGAAGAAACCTTGAGAGGAACCAGACTCAAAGGGGAACCCATCCTCATATGGGTGACATCAAAAGTTTGGTCATAAATCTTTCAACAATACAGAACAATTTGTGATCATCATAGATCCAGCATCAGCTTCTCCATGCCAGGGCCTTTAAACACTCGGCATCTACTTCTCCATGATCATCCATAGGTCCATAATCTTCACGAGGTGGGACGTGACTGGAGCTGGCCAAACCTCAGGAAGCCTCGGGATGGGGAGAGAAAGAGAAGCAGTGGAGAGGAATTAGCGTAGCTGCTGTTCATGATATTAACAGCACAAGTTGATAATGTGCATGTGATCAGATGTTCTGGAGCACAAGGTTGTGATGTGATGTGTGTGATGTGTGTTATGTGTAGGCTTTGCTAAAAAGATATGTTTTTAATCTGCACTTAAACTGGGAGAGTGTATCTGAACCCCGAACACTGTCAGGAAGACTATTCCAGAGTTTAGGAGCTAAATGTGAAAATGCTCTACCGCCTTTAGTGGACTTTGCTATTCTAGGAACTACTAGAAGCCCAGAGTTTTGAGATCTCAGGGAGCGTGACGGATTGTAGCGTGTTAAGAGACTGGATAGATACATGGGAGCCAAACCATTTAGTGCTTTATAAGTGAGTAGCAGTAGTTTGTAGTCTATTCGAAACTTAATAGGAAGCCAATGTAGGGACGATAAGATTGGGGTTATATGATCGTATTTTCTTGACCTAGTAAGAACTCTTGCTGCGGCATTCTGAACTAACTGAAGCTTGTTTATTAATGATGCAGGACATCCACCTAGTAATGCATTACAGTAGTCTATTCTAGAGGTCATAAACGCATGGACGAGCTTCTCTGCATCAGATATAGATAACATATTTCTTAGCTTAGAAATATTTCTAAGGTGAAAGAAGGCTGTTTTTGTAACTTGATTGATGTGATTTTTAAAAGATAAGTTGCTGTCTAAAATAACTCCCAGGTCTTTTACCGTTGAACTAGTAGTTACAGAACAACCGTCTAAATGCAGGCTGAGATGCTGGAGCTTCTGTGTACTATTTTTTGGGCCGATGAGCAAAATCTCCGTTTTATCAGGATTTAATAGCAGAAAGTTATGGGTCATCCAATCTCTTATTTCTTCAACACACTCAGTTATGCGAGCTAATTGAGCTGTATCGCCTGGTTTGGATGAAATATATAGCTGGGTATCATCAGCATAACAATGGAAGCTAATTCCATGCCTTCTAATAATATTTCCTAATGGAAGCATGTATATTGTAAAAAGCAGGGGTCCCAGAACTGACCCTTGTGGCACGCCATAATTTACTAGCATTATCCTGGAAAGCTCTCCATTTAAATCTACGAAATGGTAACGATTGGACAGGTAGGATTTAAACCAGCTTAATGCCTGTCCCTGAATACCGATGTAATTCTGTAAGCGATCGAGGAGAAGATCATGATCTATAGTGTCGAACGCAGCACTAAGATCTAGTAAAACTAATAGGGAGATGTAGCCTTGGTCTGAAGCTAAAAACAGGTCGTTAGTGATTTTAACTAGAGCAGTTTCTGTGCTATGATGGGGCCTAAAACCTGACTGAAACTCGTTAAAGATATTGTTCTCCTGCAAGTGGTTACATAGCTGGGCAGCGACAATCTTTTCTAAAATCTTAGACATAAATGGGAGATTTGAAATTGGTCTGTAATTCGATAGCGTGTTTGGATCCAGATTAGGTTTTTTAATGAGGGGCTTAATAACTGCTAACTTGAGGGATTTAGGGACATGACCTAACGATAGTGAGGAGTTAATAATATTTAAAAGAGGCTCACCAGCTGTATATAACACTTCCTTCAGTAGTTTAGTGGGAATTGGATCTAACTGACATGTTGTTGATTTAGCTTTCATAATAGCATCATACAGCTCTTCCTGTCCTATACATGTAAAACAGTGTAGTTGTGGGGTTGTAAGTACGATTGTGTCGGGAGATGCTGTCAGAGGTTGAACTGCCACAATTGTTTTTCGAATGTTATCTATTTTTTCAGTGAAGAAATTCATAAAGTCTTCACTACTAAACTGTGATGGAACACATTTTTCAGATCCCTGATTTGTTGTTAATTTAGCGACTGTACTGAAAAGGAACCTGGGATTGTTTTTGTTATTTTCTATGAGTTTGCTCAGGTGTTTAGCTCTAGCAGCTTTTAGCGCCTGTCTGTAGCTAAGCATACTGTCTTTATACGCAATTCTAAATACCTCCAATTTAGTTTTCCTCCATTTTCTCTCCAGATTACGTGTTGTTCTCTTTAGGGCATGCGTATGACTATTATACCAAGGTGCAGGTGCTTGTTCTCGAACCTTTTTTAACCGGATGGGGGCAACAGTGTCTAAAGTGCTAGTGAGGATAAGGTCTATGTTGTTCGCCATCTCATCAAGATGATCAGCATTTATGGGTTTAATGTGAAACTGAGATTAATCAGGCAGGTTATTTATGAATCTGTCCTTAGTGGTTGGAATAATAGTCCTACCAGGTCGATAACGTGGTGAAACACGGTTAATCTGCTCTACCGGTAGTGTGTACAGTAGGAGATAATGGTCTGTGATGTCATCACTCTGGGGTAAAATATCTATATCAGTGACGTCTGCTCCGTGGGATATTATTAAGTCTAGTGTGTGGTTAAAACGGTGGGTTGGTCTGGTGACGTTTTGTTTAACTCCAAAAGAGTTTAGTAAATCGACAAATGATAATCCTAGGGCATCGTTTTCATCATCTACATGAATATTAAAATCTCCTACAAGCAGCACTTTATCAAAGCTGATCAGGAGGTCTGAGAGAAAACAAGCAAACTCATGAAGAAAATCAGCGTAGGGTCCTGGGGGTCTGTACATGGTGACCAGAGCGAGTTTTCTATGCATCTCTGAAAGTGCAATTTTAAGAACGAGCACTTCAAATGATTTAAAGCTGAATCCTAATCTCTGACTAACATTAAGAGAAGCACTATAAATGGTTCCTACACCCCCCCCCACGACCAGTCTGACGGGGCTCATGCTTATAAACATATCCTGACGGTGTCGACTCGTTTAGACCCATATAATCACCTGGTTTAATCCAGGTCTCAGTGAGACAGAGTGCATCGAGATTATTATCTGTAATCATCTCATTTACAATCAGTGCTTTGGGTGCAAGTGATCTAATGTTTAAAAGACCGAACTTTAGAACTTTGTTGTGTTTGTTTATCTGGCATTTTTCAGTTTTAACTGCAATAAGATTATTTCTGGATCTTGTGTATGTAATTCTTGGTTTTACTACACGAGGAATAGATACGGTTTCTATAAACTGGGCTGTGTGTGAACTTGTAACTATTTGGTCTGTAGTATGCGTGTTCTTATAGTTGAAGATTTCTTGATGTCTTACCAGTCAGATGGTGTGTAGTATCCTAGAGATGTTATCTGATAGCACTGCTGCTCCAACTCTGCTGGGGTGCAGGCCATCAGGGCGGAAGAACCTAGGACGCTCCCAGAAACAGTTCCAGTTATTAACAAAGAGAAGTTTATGTTCTCGACACCATGACTGTAGCCATTCATTTAGAGCTAAAAGTCTACTAAACTTCTCAGCCCCTCGCTGGTAAGTGGGAAGAGGTCCTGACACAATGATCCTCGTTGTGGGTGATGTGCTGCGTACCGTCTCCACCAGGATCCTGAAGTCCCTCTTTAAGATCTCCGTTTGCCGCAGCCTGGTGTCGTTTGATCCGGCATGGAGAACAACCGCTCCGAAGTTCTCGTTCAGGATCGCGGGTACCTGCGCAGCGACATCCAGAACACGAGCACCAGGAAAACAGCGAGTGTGCACCTTACCTTTAGCTCGGGTAGCGCGGACATGCCGGACGATGGAATCTCCGAGAATAACAGTGTCGCGTTCCGTCTCGCGGAGGGGGACGAAGCGGTTCTCGGTCGAGATCTCGAAGGCCGGTGGTGGAGGTGGAGACGTCCTCGATCGGGGCTTGGCTTGTCTCTTCCGCCGCGGTCGCATCCAGGGTCCATGTTGCACCGGTGCCGGAGTTGTAGGTGCGCCGGGCCTGGGCATAGAAGCACGCGGAGTTGATGTGCTGGGAGCGTTAGGTTCAACCTGGGAGTTTACCTGGGATAAGTGCGCGTCCGCCCGGGATGTTTCCAGCGCCGCTTTCCGCTCTCGCAGCCGGTCATGCTTTACATGCAGCTCGCGAATCTGTTTCTCCAATGCCTCCATCTCCAACGCCACCGTTTGCAACTCGAACGAGTCCTCACCTGTGCTCGAATGCAGACAAACAACCGGCATAGTGCTTATCGTCACGAACAGATTTATTATACAGAGATGTGAGTGAGAGAAAATAAATATAAACAACACTAGTTATAGTCGAGTTAACTAACTACAGGCACAAGTCAGGAAGACAAAAACAATTAAGGATTATTAAAAGAGGAAAAACGGATAGATAGATTGCAAAGTTTGTTTGAAAGACGCCGAGAGATACAAACACGTAACTCGCGGCAAACAAGTCAAACACAGGAAGCTACGTCACAGGAAGCTACGTCACAGGAAGCAGGAGCCTGGAGCCCAGAACTACACAGGAGGAGCTGGTCAATGACCTGAAAAGAACTGGGACCACCGTTTCCAAGGTTACTGTTGGTAATACACTAAGACGTCATGGTTTGAAATCATGCATGGCACGGAAGGTTCCCCTGCTTAAACCAGCACATGTCCAGGCACGTCTTAAGTTTGCCAATGACCATTTGGATGATCCAGAGGAGTCATGGGAGAAAGTCATGTGGTCAGATAAGACCAAAATAGAACTTTTGGGTCATAATTCCACTAAACGTGTTTGGAGGAAGAAGAATGATGAGTACCATCCCAAGAACACCATCCCTACTGTGAAGCATGAGGGTGGTAGCATCATGCTTTAGGGGTGTTTTTATGCACATGGAACAGGGCGACTGCACTGTATTGAGGAGAGGATGACCGGGGCCATGTATTGCGAGATTTTGGGGAACAACCTCCTTCCCTCAGTTAGAGCATTGAAGATGGGTCGAGGCTGGGTCTTCCAACATGACAATGACCCGAAGCACACAGCCAGTATAACCAAGGAGTGGCTCTGTAAGAAGCATATCAAGGTTCTGGCATGGCCTAGCCAGTCTCCAGACCTAAACCCAATAGAGAATCTTTGGAGGGAGCTCAAACTCCGTGTTTCTCAGCGACAGGCCAGAAACCTGACTGAACTAGAGAAGATCTGTGTGAAGGAGTGGGCCAAAATCTCTCCTGCAGTGTGTGCAAACCTGGTGAAAAACTACAGGAAACGTTTGACCTCTGTAATTGCAAACAAAGGCTACTGTACCAAATATTAACATTGACTTTCTCAGGTGTTCAAATACTTATTGCAGCTGTATCATACAAATAAATAGTAAAAAAATTATACATTGTGATTTCTGGATTTTTTTTTTTAGATTATGTCTCCCACAGTGGACATGCACCTACGATGACAATTTCAGACCCCTCCATGATTTCTTAGTGGGAGAACTTGCAAAATAGCAGGGTGTTCAAATACTTATTTTCCTCACTGTACATGTCACAGTGGCAGTACTAATTGTTATTTGAAGGTTGCATAATTTAAAAGACCTGGAAAGCCTCTATTCAGTGATCAGTAAGAATCATTTTCATTTCTTGTTGGTTGAATTGTGAACCAATCATTAAGTTCTGAGTAACACATTGTTATATTCTTCCCTTGGCATATAAAACTCATGATTAGTAATCATTTCATTAAAAAAACATGGAGGATCTTACCTTCTGCTGTTCTAATCTACAAAATTATTTGAACAACTGACTTTTCCAGGTTTGTGTGGTTCTTTTCAAATGGTTACCACAACCAATTGCATAAAACGTCTTTGGATGCATTACATTTTCCCTTGACTTGAACTAGGAGACTCAAACCTGTTCAATGGTTGGAAGATCTTGAATGGCCTGCTATATAGCTCTGGCTTCAACTCTACTGAACACCTTTGGGATAAACTGGAACACTGATTGCACTGCATAGTCTCCTCACCTCACCTATATCAGTACCTGACTCTACTGACTTTACATCCTTGTGGCTGAGCACACTTCAAAATCCAGTAAAACATATTCTTAGAGAAGAGGTTATTATAACAGAGAATTGTGACTAAATAAGGAACGGAATGTTCAAAAAGCACATACTAATATTTTGATCGCCCACTAATTGCAGTAAGAGTGCAACAAAAACTTGACATTAGGCATTTTCTTCAGGTAATCGATGAGTGTCTATCATCTCAGATTACATCCACTTTCTATAAAACTACAGGTTGTACAGTACATAGCATATAGGGAGTATACTGATGTGATTTCACTGGATGTCTGTGGAGGGAAACTGTTTTTACATGCTGGAGTGAAATAAAAATAGAGATACATAAATCAAGTGCAGCACAGTTCTTGGGCTTGTGTTTTACATACTTCTAATGCACCTCTGACACAGGCGGTGAAGAGTAAAGCACTTGTTAAAATGTCAGTGCACTGTCACGTGTGACAGGTGAGAAATGTGTACTGTGTGAATTATCCTAGGTGACATCTCAAGGCAGCTTTGTCTGTCACCAGACCTTAGCTATGTGCTTTTTTTCTGACTGGGTTCTTAATGTTCATAATTATAAGCTTTAGTTATATTTATGCAGTATTTTATATATATATATATATATATATATATATATATATATATATATATATATATATATATATATATATATACTGCTTCATTTGTAAAGGTACATGTACAATATGTACCTAAAAAACATGACTTCTGTTCACATAAAAAAAAAAGGTCTGTAAATAAAAATGCCTAGAAACAAATTACAGCATTAATTATTAAAGCTTCATTGCTATTGAAACTTTGAACTTGAAGGGTTATGTAATTATATGATTCATATTCTCTTCGATAAACATTCTTGGCATCCTTGGATAAAAAAAAAATAAGTGTTTTTTTTTTTTCTTGATAAGTGTGTCTATAGAACAAATTTTGATTCCCAGAGATGACAGAAAAATATTCGGTTACTTGATGTTACTTGAAAATAAAGAAAGATGTGTAATAGATTTTTCATTTTTTTGGTAAAAAAAAAAAAACTTTATTAAAATTTGAGAGAATCTGAGAAAGGGAGCGGGAGAGAGAGAGAGAGAGAGAGAGAGAGAGGGAGAGAGAGAGAGAGAGAGAGAGATAAGTTGCCGGATTATGTTTTTCAAGATGTACCTGACATAAAAGCAAAAAGGTAGTTAAACCAAATATTTCCCTGGATGAGCTTTTACTGTGTAGTGCATTTAATTGCACTTTGCAATGCAAAATGGTGGCTCAGTGGTCAATCGCTTGGACTTCTGTCCCACTGTGGCAGACAGTAACAAAGTAAATGTAATTTGTTACTGTACTTAAGTAGATCTTTTGTGTATTTGTACTTTACTGAAGTATTTCGATTTGGGGAGACATTTACTTCAACTTCACTACATTTCAAATTTAAACACTACTTTTTTAACTACATTTTGTAAAAACAGTCGTTCCTGTAAAAAAAACAGAAAACGAAATGAAATTGATTCTTCACATATCCTAGCCTGCTCAGAAGCTGGGGTCAGCCATGATATGGTGCCCGGTGTGAATTATCCTAGGTGACATCTCAAGGCAGCTTTGTCTGTCACCAGACCTTAGCTATGTGCTTTTTTTCTGACTGGGTTCTTAATGTTCATATTCATAAGCTTTAGTTATATTTATGCAGTATTATATATAAAATATATATATATATATATATATATATATATATATATATATATATATATATATATATATATATATATATATATATATATATATATACTGCTTCATTTGTAAAGGTACATGTACAATATGTACCTAAAAAACATGACTTCTGTTCACATAAAAATTTTTTAAAAGCAATAATATTAATATATCTTAAACCGAAACTGCCTGCTTCCAAATCCTGTTATTTATTTGTCACATATACATTATAGCAGAGTGAAATTGATTCTTCACATATCCTAGCCTGTTTAGAAGCTGGGGTCAGCTATGATATGGTGCCCCTGGGGCACAGAGGATTAAGGGCCTTGCTCAAGGGCCCAAGAGTGGCAGCTTGGCGATACTGGGGCTTGATCCCCCGACCTTCGGATCAGTAACCCAGCACCTTAACCACTGAGCTCCCCTTCATTTGAGTCTAAAGAAAATTGTTTCACTTCAAACTTTTGGGCTCATGATAATTTTAATAGATATCAATCAGTGTTTGACTCATTAATATTAATCTGTTATTAGATTGGTGTGCTAATAGTAATATTAGAGTCTTTTCAGATAAAATAAATTGATTAAGCCATAATAAATCATAGTACTTTGGATACCTAAGTACATTTAAAAGCAAATACTTTTGTGGTTTCACTCAAGAAAAAGTTTTAAGTGAGCACTTTTACTGGGGTAAAATTTTACTGAGTTTCAAGTACAACCCAGCCATTATGGTTGCACAAGCCAGTGCACTCTTAGTGCCAGTCACAAGCCCAGATAAATGGGGAGGGTTATGTTAGGAAGGGCATCCAGCGTAAAACATGGGCCTGATCAAATATGTAGATCACGAAAGAGAAATTTATACTGGATCGGTCGAGGCCCTGTGTTACCAACGATCGCCACAGGTATCATTAGCCAACAGGGTACCGGTGGAAAGGAGGAGATGGTGGCCGAAGGAGAAGAAGGAGAGGAGGAAGAAGTCTATAGAGACAGCAGGGAAAGAAGAAGTGCAGGAGAGTCGAGGTTAGTGTTGGTACTTTAAATGTTGGTACTATGACTGGTAAAGAGAGAGAGGTAGCTGATATGATGAAGAGGAGAAAGGTAGATATGTTGTGTGTTCAGGAGACTAAGTGGAACAGGAGTAAGAACAGAAATATTGTAGGTGGCTTCAACTTGTTCTTTCATGGTGTGGATGAAAAGAGAAATGGTGTAGGGGTGATCCTGAAGGAAGAGAACAGTAAGAGTGTAGTGGAGGTGAAGAGAGTTTCTGATAGGGTGATGAACGTGAAGCTGGTTGAAGTTGAAGAGTTGATGATAAATGTCATCAGTGCCTATGCTCCATAAATGGGTTGTGAGATAGAGGAGAAGGGAAAATTCTGGAATGAGTTAGATGAAGTGGTAGATGGTGTGCCTAGGAATAAAAGATTGGTGATTGGGGCAGACATAAATGGGCATGTAGGTGAAGGGAACAGAGGTGATGAGGTAGTTATGGCTTTAAGGAGAGGAATGTGGAAGGGCAGATGGTGGTAGATTTTGCTAAAAGGATGGAAATGGCAAAGGGTTAGGGTTAGCAGCAGGTAAAGAGGGATGTGGCTAAAGCAAAGGAAAAGGCATATGAGGAGCTGTATCAGAAGTTGGACACTAAGAAGGAGAAAAGGATTTGTACCGATTGGCCAGGCAGAGGGACGAATAAGAGGATGAATAGTGGAAAGTCGGTTGGACCAAATGACAAAACAAAACAACAATTTTAAAACCCCTAGAGAGGAGATGGAAGAAATTCTTAGTGTAGAATGGTTAATGATCTAGCTTAGATTAGTCGGCTGCATTCAAGCCATGTGAGCGGGCGTGCACGTGTAGCGGGCCTGAAAGAGCCTGCCAGCTGCTACCTTGCTGTGGCTTAACTTCCAGTTAACTAGGGTGTTCAAGATTTTGGGAGGTGAAATGATGCCTGAAGAATGGAGAAAGAGTGTGCCCGTACTGATCTTTAAGAATAAGGGAGATGTGCAGACCTGCATTAACTACAGTGGGATTAATATGATCAGTCACACAATGAAGTTATGAGAAAGAGTAGTGGAAGCCAGGCTGAGAGAAGAGGTGACCATCTGTGAGCAACAGTATGGTTTCATGCCGAGGAAGAGCACCACAGATGCCTTATTTGCTTTGAGAATGTTGATGGAGAAGTAGATAGATAGATAGATAGATAGATAGATAGATAGATAGATAGATAGATAGATAGATAGATAGATAGATAGATAGATAGATAGATAGATAGATAGATAGATAGATAGATAGATAGATAGATAGATAGATCGATCGATCGATCGATCGATCGATCGATCGGTCATTGCATAGTACAGGTACACAGCACCAAAATGCAGTTTGGCATCTACCAGAAGGGAAAAAAGAAACAATCGTGCAAATAGTGCAGATAAATATGTAGCATATTTACAACATGTGATATATATGTAAGCATATTTACAGTGAATACATATAAAGGCTATAGCAGTGCAGAGATGTGGACATAATTGAGAAGTACAGATAAATGGTTCTAAGGTTATGCCACTGAAGAGGAAATGTGCAGAAGTGGAAGTTTATTCGATTATGCCATGAAAGAAATGTGCAAGCTGAATAAACGGGTCTACTATATATAAAGTTGGGACACTGTACAAATTGTGAATAAAAACAGAATGCAATGATGTGGAAGTTTCAAATTTAAATATTTTATTCAGAATACAACATAGATGACATATCAAATGTTTAATCTGAGAAAATGTATAATTTTAAGGGAAAGATAAGTTGCGTTTGAATTTCATGGCATCAACACATCTCAAAAAAGTTGGGACAAGGCCATGTTTACCACTGTGTGGTAAACTCCCTCTTCTTTTTATAACAGTCTGCAAACGTTTGGGGACTGAGGAGATAAGTTGCTCAAGTTTAGGAATTGGAGTGTTGTCCCATTCTTGTATAATACAGGCTTCTAGTTGTTCAACTGTCTTAGGTCTTCTTTGTTGCATCTTCCTCTTTATGATGCGCCAAATGTTTTCTATGGGTAAAAGATCTAGACTGCAGGCTGGCCATTTCAATACCCAGGTCCTTTTTTTACGCAGCCACAATGTTGCAATTGATGCAGTATTTGGTCTGGCATTGTCATGTTGGAAAATGCAAGGTCTTCCCTGAAAGAGACTACGTCTGAATGGGAGCATATGTTGTTCTAGAACTTGGATATACCTTTTAGCATTGATGGTGCCGTTCCAGATGTGTAAGTTGCCCATGCCACACGCACTCATGCAACCCCATACTATCAGAGATGCAGGCTTCTGAACTGAGCGCTGATAACAACTTGGGTTGTCCTTATCCTCTTTAGTCCGGATGACATGGCGTCCCAGTTTTCCAAAAAGAACTTTACATTTTGATTCGTCTGACCACAGACAGTTTTCCACTTTGCCACAGTCCATTTTAAATGAGCCTTGGCCAAGAGAAAACGCCTGCGCGTCTGGATCATGTTTAGATATGGCTTCTTTTTTGACCTATAGAGTTTTAGCCGGCGACGGCGAATGGCACGGTGGATTGTGTTCACCGACAATGTTTTCTGAAAGTATTCCTGAGCCCATGTTGTGATTTCCATTACAGTAGCATTCCTGTGTGTGATGCAGTGCCATCTAAGGGCCCAAAGATCACGGGCATCCAGTATGGTTTTCGTCCTTGACCCGTACGCACAGAGATTGTTCCAGATTTTCTGAATCTTTGGATGATATTATGCACTGTAGATGATAACTTCAAACTCTTTGCAATTGTTCTCAGA
Source organism: Silurus aristotelis (assembly GCF_946808225.1). Lineage (NCBI taxonomy): Eukaryota > Metazoa > Chordata > Actinopteri > Siluriformes > Siluridae > Silurus > Silurus aristotelis. The sequence goes on from NC_139585.1 coordinate 24,914,411, forward strand.
GAAACTCCTTTCTGATATTGCTCCACTATTTTTTGCCGCAGCATTGAGGGGAATTGGTGATCCTCTGCCCATCTTGACTTCTGAAAAATACTGCCACTCTGAGAGGCTCTTTTTATACCCAATCATGTTGCCAATTGACCTAATAAGTTGCAAATTGGTCCTCCAGCTGTTCCTTATATGTACATTTAACTTTTCTGGCTTCTTATTGCTACCTGTCCCAAGTTTTTTGGAATGTGTAGCTCTCATGAAATCTTAAATGAGCCAATATTTGGCATAACATTTCAAAATGTCTATATTCTATTGTGAATAAAATATAAGTTTATGGGATTTGTAAATTATATATATATATATATATATATATATATATATATATATATATATATATATATATATATATATAAACCCGATTCCATAAATAATAACACATTATATATATGCATATATACATGAATGTGAAATTTTAAGCAGAATTTACAGTATTATAAAGGATATAAAGATACATATAGATAAAAAAAAATTGTAAAGATGTAATGAGGAGAAACAATTATATACTATGTAATATGTATATGTACAGAGGTTATATACAGTGTTTTGTTTTGTTTTTTAGTGATCTAGCGGTGTAGTGTAGAGTTCAGTAGTGTGATGGTGGATGGAAAAAAAGCTGTCCCTGAACCTGCTGGTTCTGGTACATATGTTCCTGTATCTCCTTCTTGATGGAGGTTAAACAGTTAATGACTGGGATGTGAAGAGTCCTTGATAATGTTGTGAGCTCTGGTGAAGGTGTTAAATGGCAAATTTAGGTGCCAGTGATGCGTTGGGCCCTTTCTTAACTAGAGTTGAAGTGTTCTGGTGCCAGGACCTTAGAGATGTGAACTCCCAGGCCCTTAAAGCTGGAGACTCGCTCTACCTCAGTTCAATTGATGTTAACTAGTAGATGTCTCCTGCTTTTGGATTCCCGAAAGTCCACAATGAGCTCTTTAGTCTTCGAGGCGTTGAGGGTCAGGTTGTTGGTGGCACTCCATGCTGTCAGGGTTCGGATCTCTTCCCTGTAGGCCGATTCGTTGTTGTTGTCGATCTGGCCAACCACGGTGGTGTCATCTGCATACTTGATGAAGATGTTGGAGTTATACAGAGAAGCACAATCATCGGTGAACAGGGAGTAGAGTAGTGGGCTCAGAACACAGCCTTGTGGGATGCCAGTGTTCAGAAAGAGGGTTGAGGATACCTGGTTGCCAAACCTAACAGATTGAGGTATGTTGGTGAGAAACTCCAGAATCCATCTGCAAGTGGAGGTGCCTGCAACCCAGGTTAGTGAGCTTAGTGATCAGTACAGTGGGGAGGACTGTATTGAACACAGAGCTATATAAGTCAATAACAGCATTCTGATTAGGTGTTGCTTTTATCCAGGTAGGTGAGAGCTGAATGAAGGGCTGTGGAAACTGCTTTCTCTGTTGACCTGTTGGGGCGATAGGCAAACTGGTGTGGGTCCAGTGTAGGTGGAAGGCCCGCAGTGAGGTGATTCAGGACCAGTTTCTCAATGCACTTCATAGTGATAGGGGTGAGTGCAACTGGGCGTTCAGGCATTTGGCAGCTGAGTGCTTAGGCACAGGTATGATGGTTGTGGTCTTCAGGCATGTCGGAACTGTGGCTTGGGCCAGTGACAGGTTGAAAATGTTGGTGAGAACCTGTGCCAGTTGTCCAGCGCATGCTCTGAGAACACGTCCCGGTATGCCATCCGGGCCAGCTGCATCCACTCTGCTATACGCTGAATAGACGTCCGTTGTTGAGATTGAAAGTGGGCTGTAAGCAGTAGTAGAGTCTGTGGTTGAAGTGAAATGTCCTATGCCTTGATTAAAATGAGCAAAAAAGTGATTGAGTTTGTCCGGTTGGAAGGCACTGCTAGTTGGTTGAGCTGTAGGTTTGTAGTCCGTGATGATCTGGATGCCTTTCCACATGCGTCTGGAGTCAGAGTTATGGAAGTGCTCTTCTATGTGGTTTGAATGTGAGCTTGGCTCTCCTGATGCTTCTTTTCAGGTTAGCCCTGGCTCTGTAGTAGTTCCCTATGTTGCCAGATTTAAAGGCAGCATCTCTTGCTTTCAACAGGAGTAGGACTTCAGAGTTCATCCACGGCTTCTGATTAGGAAAGCATTTTACGTGTTTGATGGTAGTGACATTGTCAATGCACGTGTTGATATCGTCCAAAACAGATGATGTGTAAATGTCCATGTTTGCGTGAGAGTCCAGTGTGGCCTGCGAGGCAAACATGTTTCAGTCAGTATACTGTTGCTGTAGAGAAGAAATGCCCCCTTCTGGCCATACCTTTTCTGTCCTCACAGCTGGTTTCACCCGTTTGATCAGTGGTGTGTATTTGGGTGGCAAGTGGGGGAGGGGAATGGCTGTGTATGTTTGTGTATACCTGGTCCAGTGTTTCCGTAAAAATCATGACATTACATTCCTTAATCCGCTTGTGTGATGTTATCCGGAGCAGCAGTTTATCCATTTTGTTTGCAAGAGACCGTACATTGGCAAGGAAGATGCATGGAATAGACGGTTAATGCGGGTTTAGCCTTAGCCTAGCCCTGATGCCGCCTCGCTTCCCCCTCCTTTGTTTATGGTCTCGGCGCCGGCGCTGTGGTCTCGCTGTTGGCAGAACTGGATCAGCGGTCCGCAGTGGTCGGGCGATTTCCAGAGGGAGTTCAAAGTTCGTTGAAAGCCCCTCTCCGATGTCTAATAATGTTTGGCGGCTGTATTAGATGTGTGCAAGCCTGTTCTGAGTGAATAAGCTTGCAGTTAGTAGAGAAAATTGCTACTCAATCGCAAAATCTGGAGAGACACTGGGCCTCACGTTGTGCACCTTGGCGTAATGTATAGAGAAGGCCAGAAGAAGTTGCATTGTGTGTTTGTGGATTTAGAAAAAGCGTACAACAAGGTGCCGAGAGAGGAATTGTGGTATTGTATGAGGAAGTCAGGTGTGTCAGATAAGTATGTGAGGGTGGTGCAGGACATGTATAAGGACAGGAGTCAACAGTGCAAAGTAATGGAGAGTGTGTTAGAGAAGTGAAGAAAAGAGTGCAGCCAGGGTGGAGTGGGTAGAGAAGAGTGGCAGGAGTGATTTGTGATAGAATGGTATCTGCAAGAGTGAAAAGGAAAGTTTATCGGCCTGTGGTGAGACCTGCGATGTTGTATGGTTTAGAGGCAGTGGCATTGAGTAAAAGACAGAAGGTGGAGCTGGAGGCAGCAGAGCTGAAGATGTTGAGGTTTTTGTTGTCAGTGACGAGGATGGACAGGATTAGAAATGAGTTTATTAGAGGGACAGCACATGTAGGACGTTTTGGAGACAAGGATGAGGGAGGCGAGATTGAGATGGTTTGGACATGTGCAAAGGAGGAACATGAGATATATCTGTAGGAGAATGCTGAGGATGGAGCCACCAGGAAGGAGGAAAAGAGGAAGGCCAAGGAGTAGGTTTATGGATGTGGTCAGGGGAAGACATGCTGGTAGTTGGGTTGAAAGAGGCAGGTGTAGAGGACAAGGGGTATGAAAACGGATGATCCGCTGTGGCGACCTCTAATGGGAGAAGCTTGAAGAAGAAGTATAAACTCAAGTACATCGTCTACTATTTCTGACACAGTGCCACCAAGCTGCGTTTGCGGGGCCCCTGAGCAAGCCTAAGACTTTACCTAACTACTCAATTGTTTAAAATTAATCAATTCACTCTAGATTAGTGTCTACCAAGTGTTGTAATATAACAATATATTGGTATATTGACATCATTTGCTAATTTCGGTCCTTAAAATTGTCTTTCTGTCAGCAGACCCCTGACAGATGATTATAGTGTATACAGTAGGTAGACAGATTTTATGTGATATACAGATCAGTTGCAGATAAAATTCTTTGGGAAACAGAATTCTTTTTTTCTTTTTTTGAGGGACCTACATATATTTTTCATAGCAATTCAACATAAATTTGTCAATGTTTTACTTATTTGCTCATCATCCTATAATCTAATGATGGGAAGAGAGCTATTTAGTTTCATAAGGTTACTACTGAAACTGGTGGTCAATAGCGGGAACTGCAAGCAGTTCTGAAAGAGGCCCACTGGAGCAGGAATGTTTTCATGTTTTCAATAAAGGCAGCAAGTAAGTGCAGACGATGTGTCTAATAGTGTAGAGGACCATTCGTTTTATTCGATATAGAGCAAAGGAACAGGAGAATTAAAGGTTGGATCAGGTTGTCTGTACCTCAGGAATGTGTGTGCACTATGGTAACCTTGTTTCCCTGCACAAAAGCTGTGAAAAAGAATGGTTGGATTTTTTTTTTGACCAGTCTCAGGTCTTTTGTCTGGATTTTTAAAAGCAAAGTTGGGCTGGAAATGTTGCTGAAGCCTAGCAACCGTGGTTAATGATATTAGCTGTTATACTGCTTTATCAAACACAGTTTGAAGAAAGATCCAAATGAAAACATTCCAAAATCCAAATCGAATTGGAAATGCACTAGATTGAAGCCTAACGGATAAGTCATGTGTGATAGCCTCTTGGCCTAATTTTGTTTGAGGGTATGCCATTAGTAATGTTGTCCTACCCAGCCAAAATCTATTGGTCACGAGTCACTGCTGATACAAATAGACTGCCGTTACTGAGCAATAAGACAACTCGAGATTCTCAATTTGAATTGCACAGCACAACTTTCAGCCCAAAATGTAAATGAGAACAAACATTAGGTTCGGTTGGTTGTACTTGGGGATTTTGTTGTGGCCCAGATTCCAAAAAAATGTGAAACCTTAAAAAAATTCAGTTTACTTCTAACATAAAATATACTTACTATTACCATAGCTGACCTTTACACTTTATGGACAAAAGTTTGTGGACTATAAGATTCTATGTGCCCTTTAAAAAAAAAATTTTTATTCCACATTCAGTCCCCATTTGCTGTTATAAAAAAAAAACGCCACTCTTCTGGGATGTTCCACTAGATTTTAGAGTGTGTTAGTGGAGATTTGTGCTCATTCAACCACAACATTGTTAGTAAACTCAGGTACTGATGTAGATGAGGTTAGGAGGCTTGGAGTGCATTTAGCATTTATCCCAAACATGTTCAATAGCATTGAAGTCAGAGCTCTTTAGCAGGCCACTTAAGCTTTTCCATTTCATCCCATATAAATTCCAACCCATATATCCATTGTGCACAGAAACATTTTCATATAACTGTTTGACTCCAACTTTGTGGTCACATCTTAATCTGTAAAAACTGAGATCTTGGTGTGATAACATACATTTTTATTTCTGAACCTAACATAAATAACTGTAATTTTTTTTTTTTTTTCAAAAAAAACTAAACAAAAAAATGAAAACAGATCCAGGACACAACTCAAGCCCTTCATATTGTGAAACTATTGAGTATGTTCCGTATAATCCACAGACAAATGTAATTACTTACATTTTTTGTTGTTTTCTATTAGACTAAAGAATCCTTTGGTTTTCAGGACCAAATAACAGAAGCTTTGTTTACTCAACCCAGCTGGTCAAATAAAAAATGTTTCCTGCATGTCAGACAGGTCAGCATGCCTTAATCAGGGCACACATTTCTCTGAGCGGTAAAAGTCACTTGAATTATGGAAGCTCCTTGTTTGTGCATCTCTCCTCCGAAGTAAGTATTGCATGAGGACAGGATATATTGAGTGGCTGAATAGAGCTGTTTGGCTGCCCAGGCCCTGTGCTGCTGGACACGGCATTGCTGCCATAGTAACTGACAGTGGCAGAGATGTGAACACTGGCACATTTTCACTGCTGGCATGTCAGGGGGCGCACTACAGCAGGGGGCTGATCACTTTCTGATCCAACAGCTCCTGGAGATACAAGATTAATGGGGGAACAACATACTGCAGGAGGAAAAAAGGTTAAGGGGAGGCGACTGCAAGTCAAACTTATAATGATGATAGAGGCTGCAATTTCAACTACATGCTACATCCTAGTGCACTCAATAAAAAAAGATAGATAGATAGATAGATAGATAGATAGATAGATAGATAGATAGATAGATAGATAGATAGATAGATAGATAGATAGATAGATAGATAGATAGATAGATAGATAGATAGATAGATAGATAGATAGATAGAATGTATAAGGTTAAAATATGCTAATATCAGGTATATTTTGTATTAAACTTACTGTATAAAATATAACATTTTCATACAGGTTATATTTGTTTATTAATATACTGTAGATTAAACTTTACTCTTCATTTTAATCAAATCTAACTAAGATGTAATATGAATCTTTACATAACATACAAAACATAAGGTTTCTTTAGTTGATATGAAAAAAAAAAAACAAGCAAACAAATATAGTCCCTGTCAAAAGTGTAAAAATGTTTATGAGAAGTGTGAGTCTCTTATGGCTTTTAAGCGACACCTGCATGTTCCTTTTGTTTCTATGGAACAAACTTGGTGATTTCATGCAAATATAATGTACAAATGTTCCACTTTATTTTATTTGTTTATTTTTTTAACTCCCTTAGCATGAATAACAGCTTTACACACACATTCAAATACACATACTCATACTTTGCCATGCCTCTTGCTAAAGATATTCTTCACTAGTTGGATAGATAATGCTTTAACTCATGCCAACTGTTTGCTCTTTAAATAATGCTTACAGAGCTTGGATACTTCTGGTCAATCTTTTGTGGAGGGAAGTTGGTTCCAATTACCCAGTATTCCTTTCACCATTTAACCTACATGGATATGACGTATTAGTAGGTTCTTCATATATAAACAAAAACTTGTGAAGTTAAACATGACATATCTACATGTATTTCATCAAAACCTACTGGGTGACTTTGATGAAAACGAATACAATGAATTGACCTAGTTTGTGTTTCAAAACCTTAGACAGGATTTGTACTTTAATACATGATAAGTACCATTTTTTATTATGGATTGAAGAAACTTTATCTCATTATCTCTTATAGCATCTGTAATCACATTGTTATTTAATCAAATATTACATTATTTAATTGAATGTACTTATTACCTTTCATTTCTTTCATTCATCCATTCATGTTCAGTAAGATTTATACTGGTTACATATGTAGTAGATTTCAGTACACTGATCCTGATTCCGAGACTGGAGTATGCACTAATCACAGATGCACCATGTACACACCTTGAGGCAATCTAAAGTAGTCTGTCCAAGTATCTGACCAGCTAACCAGAGAAAAGCCAAGACAACCTAGGAAGAAAATTCCTGAATTTAGGATTAAACAGGGAACCCTAAAGCTGTAAAGAAACAATGCTACAGTACAAGGTCTGGATACATTGTTACTCACTGATCATTGAAATTTTCAATTATTTTTTAATTGTTTAATTGTTTTAATTCAACAACTTTTGAGTGTATTGTTTGTTACACATCACTTAACAAATCCAAACAATATGCATTGCCAAACACCCCTACAGTGAGAAGAGGTATAATAAGTAGGTTTGAGGTGTCACCTAGCAAGAGAGGTTATCTAGAAAAATGTAGTCATTTTTATGTTAGTGCTGTAGCCTAGTTGTAAATCTCTGCTTAAAAAAAATGATTTTTTTCAAAGGTTGATTCTTGGCAAGCAGGATAAAGTGAGAGAAACAAACACAATAGAGTCGGATTACAGGTATGGCTGATTGAAAAGGAAAATATGGAAATGATTTTGATATTCACAGAAGCTAAAAATGAATCGCAAAGCTAAGTCAAAATAAAACGCCCGAAGCACAGACAGCACACCGCTGTTCCACATTATGGAGATGACGGTAATAACAATAATTATGGGCATTCTCTAAGCTGTAATAAAGGGCGGATGAGAAAATAATTGTAACACCATGTAAATGGGTAAAAGAGTGTAAATTACTACATTGTCTGAGTTTTTTTTTTTTTTTTAGATTTTACAACAAAAGAAAATGGTGCATGTGTACAATAAATTCTTCTATAATAAGTCTCATTTTTTACTCACTCCATTTCTTGAAATAGTGGGCCTGAAGCTCTTTAATTTTGATTTACATAGAAAAGTCACACAAGAGAGAGGTAAACAGCTACATATGTAATTATAACGTGTTTTTTTTTTTTATTATGCGTATTTCTAGTTCTTACATAAGGCATGAAAAACAAATTAGCAAAGCATTATTAGCATCGGATTTTAGCTGTCGGCTAAACTGATGCATGAGGAGCAGTTTCTTAACCTTGTATGTAGAAACGTGGCCCACTCAAAACACACAACGCATTTGCATTTACCTTATCATAAATTCATTTGCTGATTTGTATTAATGCCATATTATAAAATATTTAGTCATCTTTTTTTCTTTTTCTTTCAGGGGTCAAATTGGAGGTCATTTCCAAATCCCTGCTATTATCTATGCTGAAATAAATTATTTTAGTTAGAGAGGCATTGTGCTGCACTGCTCATGACCTAACTGTGTTTAAAAAAAAAACTTTTTGTGACAAATCTAGATCTGGTCTTTCAGTGTTGGACCACTCTCCTATCTCAAATTTCCCATTCTCAACATTTCCTTCCTCACACATTCTTTCATTCTCTGCACACAAACTGGAAATTATTTTTGATATCATGTCTTTATCAGTGTAACTGTGGCTCTTTTTTCCTATCTATAACTCTGTTTCTTATTTCCTGTTCCAGCAACACCCTGACCCAATCTGCCCAGTGTAGTCCTTGAAATATTCCCTAAAAACAAGACTATGAATCTACATCTCACCGTCTGTATCTTTCATACTGAGACATTATTACAAAAATGCAAAATACTCGTCCTCCCTAATCTCCAAAGGGTTTTCGTCTCATAACTTAGTTTACACCAAATACAGATTTGTTGATTAGGAACAGATCACTGTAGAAATATGGCCTTGGCTATGATGCTCAGACTGGGGCTTTGCCAGTCATAAGAAGAAACTGATAGAGACACTTCCAGGTCTTAGATCCCTTCTGCAGCTGAGACCCACTTGGCGAAATAAACACTGCAGACTCTCTTAGTCTCAAATCTTGGAAATTAATTTAATGCTATTGCTTATCAGAAATACATTTCTTTGTAACCTGGCCACCAGACAGCAATGTGTAATTGCATGCAAATGTAAGATGTTTACTGTGAAAATGTCATGGGGGTGGAAAGTCCTCTTTTCATCCAGAGTCACATGATACTGCTAAATTGTTCTGAAAGTATTTTTGAAAAAAATTACTTCATTCAACAGATAGTGGCAGTGGTGGTCCAGTGGTTAAGGCTCTGGGTTATTGATCATAAGGTCATAAGGTTCAAGCCCCAGCATTGCCAAGATGCCACTATGGAGCCCTTTAGCAAAGCATTTAACCCTATCTTCTCCAGGGGCGCCATACCATAGCTGACCCTGCGCTCTGACTCCAGCTTCCAGACCCAAGCTGGGATATGCAAAAACCTTGAAACAGGCGCGGTCATACTGACTGCTAAACATCAACGGGACCCCATTGTAGAGAGTGGGCAGTTTTCGGTTACCCTGGTGAAGAAGGCCTGGCGACATCTGTACCATCTGTGATGCCTAAGGGACTTTAGCACCTAAGAGGGTGGTTTAAAGAGTTTTTACACCTGCACCGTTGAAAGCGTCCTAACAGGGAGCATCACTTACTGGTTCAGGAAGAGCACCATGCAGGACAGGCTAGCCCTCCAAATGGTGGTGCGCTCAGCTAAACGTACCATCCGCACCGAGCTCCCTGAGCAAGCAAGCCAGACCAGGGTCAGGAAGATTGTGAAGGACTTCAGCCATCCACACAATGGACTCTTTTCTCTGTTACATTTAGGAAAGCACTTCCGCTCCTTAAAAGCACACACAGAGAGAATGAGGAGGAGCTTTTTCCCGAAGGCTATTCGGAGTTTAACCCATGAGACACCCAGCAACTAGCACCTGGACTTCTCTCTCCATCTATTAAATTATCCACTATTATTTGCATTACTTGCTCTAGTGGAACTTTAACATTGGACCCAGCCACTGTAACTCTGGACTGGACTAGCACAGTGTCACTTTATACCATTACACTTTTACGTTTTTTATACCAGCACATGGACACTTTAATGATAATCACAATCATACTGGGTCACTTTAATCTGTACTTCTGTCTATATCTGTCAATGGAAACCCACATGGATATGTCTGCTTAGTTGAAATAAAAAAATATATTAAAATAGAATAAATCAAATTAATGCAATACACTTACTGATTAAATTTAGTATATATCTATATCGCTAGACAGTGACACTGCTACTCAATGCTACTCAATTTGTACAGAGAATGTGAGAAAACAGAATTTGTTTCATTGTTTATTACAACAGTTTAGTGATATGCCTATATACATGGTTTGGATGGACAATATACTTAATTGGAGAGTAAACAAACTTGTGGTCCACCACTTAATGTGTTCGAGAGGGAACTTATTCTTGCAAAACAAGAATTGCATGTAGTACACATGTGCACTGTACAAAAAGTCCTGTACTGAAACAATTTGGTATGAATAGATAGATAGATAGATAGATAGATAGATAGATAGATAGATAGATAGATAGATAGATAGATAGATAGATAGATAGATAGATAGATAGATAGATAGATAGATAGATAGATAGATAGATAGATAGATAGATAGATAGACTTGCAAATCAGTATGAGCTCAAATGTCACAACCATGACGCTCTGATGTGTTCTTTCTCTTGCACCATTGGTCCCTCTGATTTCAGTCAGGAGGAGTGGAAAGCTGGGAAGAAAGGCCATGCATCTAAATGGTGAGTGCAGATGCCGAGCAAAGCCTGAGGAATAATAGACTTGAATTAGCCATCCATTTTGCACCATCCACATAAATCTGTGATCTCTCTGGCATCCAAAAAAATAAGGAGGTTGGGCTTTAAAAAAGAGCAAGCCTCACAGCCAAAGCAATCACACAGGACCAGTGCCCGGAGATAGTCTAGTGTCACTGAGTTAATGCACAGCTGCTTGGCTGCCACTCAGACCTTATGGATTTAATCTAGCTGAATAATACCAGGGACTTTACCTGCCTTGATTGGGGGATGTCTGGGTCAGTAAGGCATTCAGCGAGAAATGATTTAGCATTATAATATCTTAGAGAGATACAGAGTAAAAAATTACATGCTGAAGAGTTGCTTGCAACAGAACTATATGGGTATTTTACCTATCACATATCGTAAATTATTAATAATAATAATAATAATAATAATAATAATAATAATAATAATAAAACAGAACAAAAAGATGGGTAAAGATGATTGAAAAAAATCCAACCATGACATGGAAACCTGAAATGCAAATATACTACATCAAGACTAATAGAATCACTTTAGTCTCTTGCTATACCCACTTAGGCATAACATTATGACATTATAACATTATGACCGGTAAAGGGAATAACACTGATTACCTCTTCATCATGGCACCTGTTAGTGGGTGCATATATGAGGAAGCAAGTAAACATTTTGTCCTCAATGTTGATGTGTTAGAAGCTGAAAAAATGGGCAAGTGTAAGAATTTGAGTTTTAAAAGGGCCAAAAAGGGTCAGAACATCTCCAAAACTGCAGCTTGTTCAAAAGTGGTCCAAGGAAGAAACAGTGGTGAACCGGCAACAGGGTCATGGGCAGTCACGGCGCATTGATGCATGTTGATTGCGAAGGCTGGCTTGTGTGGTCCAATCCAACAGACAAGCTACTGTAGATTAAATTGCTGAAGAAGTGTTGTTAATGTTCTAAAGGTCAGGACTGTTTTGGCAGCAAAAAGGGGACCAACACAATATTAGGCTGGTGGTCATAATTTTATGCCTGACCGAGAATATAAAGTTAGGCCTGATTGGTGTACATGTCTATGTTGCTCTAGATTAGTGAGCTCACACCCAGACAACATTTATTCTGAAGAGAAAGATGAATGCTTTTCTGATAGACAAGAAAATGATCAACATGGTGGCAATGCCAATTAATGTTTTTTAGGCAAATAAATACCAACAATATTAATAAGTGGTGACTTGTATTCTTATGGCTGTGTAAGATCATTCACTCAACATAAAGAAAATGCAAATGATTGTGCTGAGAGTACATCAGTGATAACCCCAAACTACCAACACAATTAAAAAGCTACCTATCAACCTACCTCCCTACCTACCTAAAAGTTACCTGCACTGGACAATTCTTAAAGAGCTTGGTCTGTCATTGTCTGAAAATCTTGTTTGAGGTGGAGAACATCACCATAATGTACGATATGGCTGTCAACACCAGTCTTACTACTGGGCTAAATTGGTCAGGGATGATTTTCCATGATAAGACAAGACACATTGACAAGGCAATCCTAGATTATGTGGGTGTCTAAGTGAGAGAAGTAGAATAACTAATGCCTGGTGCACACTGTACAATTTGTTGCTTGTCAGACTGTACAAACTTGACCCACATGTATAATGTCAGACTGTACGACAGTCGAAAACTGATGCACACAAAAAAATACTTGTCCGTAGTTTTAGGTCATCAATCATGACATGCCTCGATAATAAAAACATTATACAAACACTCCTTTTCCCTTTCTCTTCTTGCTGCACCTGATTTGTTTCAACATTTTCTCCGAGGTGGTTTGAAGTTGTCGCGCTAATTGCGTCATCAGGTTCGCCGCTTCGATTGGTTGTTGTTTTGACGGTCATCGAAAGTCACTGCAGGTGACAAATTTTGACACTGCCAGAATTTGATCACAGGAAAATAATTATCATAATGGACATTAATCGTCTGTCAGTGAACATGTCAATCTAGCGATCAAAGACTACAGATTTTAGCATAGGATTATAGGAATCTTTTTAAATTTTTAAACTTCCAAATCATGGCCAAAATCGCACAGTGTGCACGTGGCTCAAGCTAATACACGGACCTTAAGATTTGGCACACATGGTCCACTAAGGGTAGTGTGATTCAATCTGTAATGCACCGTTTTCGACTGGATATAGAAATGCAGAAATTGTCTTTTAAAATACCTCACTGAACTGTCAAGCAACACAAATGCAAGTAATTGCACTCCTCTAGTATAGCCCACATTCTTTAAAAACTCTTTACTATTTAACAAAACAAAAAAAAGGAATATGGTGACTAATGAAAAAAAATATATAATATAAGGAAAAGGATATAGAGACAATTGATTAGTGTATATATAGTACATTTGATAATTCAAGTAAAATGCCTTGCTCGAGTCAAAGCTTTCTTGTGTCCCATTTGAAAAAACACTTGATCTTTGTAGGACAGATTGTTTCGAGACTACAGAAAAGAGTATTGCGTCATCAGACCACAAATAGAATTCTGCCTCATTGCTCTGTCAGGGGATCATCATGCACATTTATGTAGTGTGGGAATGAGAGGTTAGTGAATCATAAACTGTGTCTGTGTGTGTGTGTTTGTGCATAACAACATGACTCTCATTTCTTTAACAATGTACTCTGTAGCTCTCAGCATTTAATGAAGCTTTCAGGCTTCAGTAAGGTGCATTGATTTATCAGTATTCCTGTCTCACCATGGCCTTTCCTGAAGGCCAAGATGGGCTTGTCTCGAAAACCAAGGTATAAGCTAGTCGAATTTTAAGAACTATGACCAGCATGTGCAATTTCCCATAACCCTGTCTGCCTTCATAACCCTGCAAATGGTCTTCCTCTGTGAAATTGAAATGTGAAATTCAATAACATAAAAGACATAGCTTTATTGATTGTGCCTGAAGGTGTGGATGAGAAACACATATATTCCTAATACATATTAGATTGCTCAGCTGTTACTAAGTTTTCCTTTAAAAAAAAAGCTTCAGATATGTATTGAGGTGAGCATGGATATTGAACAGCAATTATGTGTGTTTGTGTGTGTGTGTGTGTGTGTGTGTGTGTGTGTGTGTGTGTGTGTGTGTGTATGTGTGTGCGTGTGTAGGTTTTCAAGGTGTGTCCCTGTTCAAGCTCATGCACAGCTTATTTACTTATTGATGCACTGTATGTAATCCGCAGTTGACGGAGCCTCGCAAAAGCATGATGCGTGTAAATGTTAACGTACAAAACCTGCAGGAATATTAGTGCACGAGACTGGTGCCTGCCTGCATACTAATGCACAAGGCGAGGATTCATCTTCTTCAAGTCAGAGGACACACATGAACACTAATCCTATAGCACGCCTGCTAAGAGCACAGTGCATTTTAATTAGAGTGAAGCCGGCAGGAAGAGTGCCTGCGAAGCTCACAAGGGCTTTGCAGCGAAGGCTTTGATGCCGTGCCTTGTCATCTCTGTTTGAATCAAATGTACACTGCAGACAGCTGATGACTGTAATAGTTATATAACGAAGCAAGAACTCTGAACATGACCGATGACATTTATTCTATATATAAGCTCGTGTAATCGCAGCAAAATCTTGCCATGGTCTGCGAAAGTTATGGGTATTGGTTGAGAAGATGGCAAAGCTGTCTGTTGCCAGGAGTCATGAGAGCAAAAAGTTACCATGCTTTCTGCTGAGAGGGATGACCCAGGTGATTCATCTGCAGATCTAAGGATATCTTAACACAACTCTCTGATCTTCTCTTCAGCCACTGCTTGCAACCTCAGGGGTAACCATGGACTGTCTTTTTCCTCACATGTTGCTAAAGTGACACTCTTTTCGGGTCTTTCTCTACAACATAAGAAGGATTCAATTATTTTTATTCACACATTGTTTTATATGTAATGTTTCTGACTTTGCATAATGTTAAATATGTGCTTAGATATGTCTGTGCTATTGTTTATTATTTGGTCGTTTCGACCTTGTGTAAAAACCTAACCAGGGACGAGGGCTGCAAACTAGCTTTATGTTCTATGCCCTGTACATGGGATGGGTTGTCAGTGTGTAACAATATCTGGTGTATTGTCCATGTTAAATAAACAAACAAATAAAAATACAAATAAATACACATTTTCCTCAGGTCCTTGTTTAGTCTCTTGTCATTTTAAGACTGAACTACTGCAACTGCTGACAGGTCTATCTCTGAAAGTCTCAAATCGTCCTTTGGAAATGATCCAAAATGCAGCTGCAACACTTGTGTTCAACCTGCCTAAGTTCTAATACACCACCCCATTGCTGCACTCCCTCCACTGGCTTCCTGTAGCTGCACACATTAGATTAATCAAACCATTAATGCTTGCCTACAAAGCTAAAAATGAACCAGCACCCTCTTACCTCAAAGCTCTTATCACTCCTTGCACTACACCAAGCTGCCTTAGATCTTCTAGCACCACTCAACTTGTCCCACCTGCTCTCAGGGTAAGAGGTAGACATACATACATCAATACTCTACTCGGTTCTGGCACTGAGGTGGTGGAATGAACTTCTCCGAGACGTCCAAAAAGCTAAGGCCACTGGCAAACTTCAAACTACAGGTGAAAGCTTACCCCTTCTTGAAACACTAAAACTCTCTTTTTCCCTGTTTGTTTCATGTCTTTGTTTAAAAAAAAAGTGCTATAATTCCTTTCAAGAGAGTTTTAGTCCAGTGGTATACTAAGTCTGCAACCTAGTGAGCCAGTGTTGATGTACAGTGGTCCCCCCGGAACACAGTTATTTCATCTGAGTTTGAAGCAGCATGGGCAGCTGTTCAAAAAGATTACGGTTTTTGTTGTGCAGTAGACAAGAATTGTTTAGCGGTTGTGACTTGCCCATACGTGAAGAAAATTCCCCTCTCCCCAATAAAGTCTCTATTCACACAGAATATCGGTTCTTGCATTGACTGGCATTGACTGTTGTAAGATGACATACCGTCGATTTTAAAGCAAAGACCTTATAAACCAAGACAATGTGAAGGAGACACTATAATGCCATTGTCAGTAAAAATAATTACGCATGCAGAGCGCCATTTTCTCTAAAGGCTTTTTCTCTCCATTCTGACAGGTTAGAAAGGGGGAAAAAAAGCACATAATCCATCCAACTGAGATATGTGGCAGTGAGGGTGGTGAGTAAGCAGATCTATTCTCTTTCATACAGTCTTACTGATACACATACAGAACACTCTTGCACATAAATATAGGCATCCATTTATTGGACAGCAGGAGCACTCTAAAAGTGCCTTGCCATTTATTATTATTTTTTTATTTTTGTGAATGAGAAAGAGATTGAGAATAGGACCCAGTATGCTGCAGAGGAGGAGGGGAAGGGATACAAATCATTCTTCGGATGCCAGAGCCTCAAGTTTAGAGCATACGCTAGGCGGAGGACAAAAATGTGATCGATAGCATTTTCGCAGAGCTGTCAGTGGATTTATCCTGCAATTAGACAACTCCAGGTGGCGTACGAGCTGTGCGGCTGTCTCGAGAGGTGAGCTCTGTTTACCGTGGCCATAGGTAAGCCCTTGACAGCTGGGTTTCTCCAAGTGATGGCTGAAATCTCATCATGCCAGACCTGTGGCCTCGGGTGTGACGGGAGGGATACGCCACTTGTCCTTGACACCACCGCTATCTTACAGGGTCATTGTATATGATCGCAAACAATGGGAGTCGACAGACTCGTCCAAGTGCAATAACTTACAATGAATCACAAAACTATTTAAACTATTTAAACTTGCGGGTGAACGATTTGGAAGCGAGACAGCAGTATGCACGAAAGCACATTCGGTTCTTTTAATTACTGTCACTGTGACAAAGATGATATAATGCCCACACAAATGAAAATGCCATCAGCTTATGTTCAGAAACCTTGGTCAGATTGTTCAATGTTGGCTTGTGCTTCTATTACATTGATATATAAATTCTATTTCATTTGAAAACACTCCTACTTTTAAAGACTGCAAGATGTGTGGGTTGCTGTGTCTGCCACTTATCTGCATATAAGAGCCTGCCCCAAGGAGTTGTGTTTGGATTTAAAATAATTTAAATGAAACCCTTTTAAATTCTTCACAAGCAGAACTGTGGCTCTGGAGAGAGAGAGAGAAAGAAAGAGAGAGAGAGAGAGAGAGAGAGAGAGAGAGAGAGAGAGAGAGAGAGAGAGAGAGAGAGAGAGAGAGAGAGATGTTTGATTTCTCTCATGTTGTGTATTGAAATATTCTACTGCATAATTGCATAAAAATTGGAACCTGTGTCTTGTCATTGCCAGGACTAAAATGGCCTTAAAATATGCACCAGGTGCCCGAAGATGTAAGCACTGCCTGTTCTGAGACACATTGGCCTTCCCACTGAAACAAGTACACCAAAATCTGTTGTTTTTCTCCACACAAGCGCTCAGTTTGTTTGTTGATGCCACAGCATGAAGTGTTCCAGAGATCAGAGATTCATGCTTGGTCGCTCTGCCTTGACCAAAAACCAAGAAAACATCAGCAAAACTGTTTTTTTTTTTTGTATTTTGCACAGGAAATGTGGAGGAATTTGCAATCAGGCTACCTATGTACCCTTTCTAAAGATTATATTTAGCGTCCATAAACCATGACAAATACCTCGTGACACAGCTTATATTAGCTGGCTCGAAAACCAAAGCAGGCTTGTCTCATCATACTGTATAATAAACCCATTCAACCTTTATGGAAAATTCCCATAGTGAACAAACACTAGCAGAATATGTGATTTTAATGGGATTGCATAGTACATTATTAATATCTTACAATTTAAAATGGATTTTTATGAGTTACCCCTGGAATATGGAATCTCTGAGGCAATACAATGGGATTTTTATAGGTTACCTTTACCATATGTTCTGTTTTTTTATGGGTTTCTGACTGTATTTTTCATGAGTTGGCAATTCTTATGAAATATACATTACATGTTATATTATCTGATGATGAACCTGCAATAGGGGTCTCATGTAGGGTCATACATTTAGGTGATTATGGTAATGCCTTGAGAATCTTATCACATTGTATGGCTTTTATGAACATTTTATGCAAATGACATGTGCTTCATATCTTTACCTGGTTGTTCAAAGCAGGCTAAGTAGGCATACTATAAATCTTTATGAGATCTCTTTTTAAATATGTAAAGCAGCGTCTCTCAGGGAAGCCATATAACAGTACTATGAGTAAGCCAAAGCCAATTTCCATAATTGTAGTATTTGAATATGACCAGGATTGTTATATTGATGTGTTTTTTTTTTTGTTTGACTGTTCACTATTTAATATTATAGCTAAGAATTTCTTAAATGTAGTAACAAACTAACTAACAGATATACAAGAAACAAGAAGCCCCTTAAAAGAATCTGTGAGCTATCTATATACAGGCTTATAGATGACAATATCTAACTTGCCCAATTTATTGATATTGCAAATTAGCAGTTCATCTTCATTCATTCATTTTCTCCCGCTTATCCGTAATCTGGGTCGCGGGGGCAGCAGTCTAAGCAGGCCCCCGCCTTCGACTGCTGCCCAATCCTCACAGCACCGTCCCTTACGGTCCCTCCTGCAGGTGGTGAGCCCACGGGAAGGCAGTTCATCTTATAACATAAAAGGTAACCCAAACAGGTAAAATGTTGTGCCAAGCGGATACATCAACTGTTAGTCATTTTTTTGGTTTATTGGAAAAACTTAAAGTTTAATAAAAATGCATACATCAACCTTAATGGCTTGAATGATAGTTGTGTCACTGCATGCTTTTCATTGTCCTTCAATCTCAAAATATTGTCTGTATAATATTTTCATTCATTAAAGTCAGTGGATAAGGGCAATGTCTATTGACTTTAGTGCTGTGCTGTATCAGTGCAATAAATGTACACTGAGCTGAAAGTACACTATGTATGTGAGTAAAGTTTAAAGAATAACCCTTGGCACAGAAAGCAGCATCCAAATACTTAATCATCTCAGCGCTAGATGAATCAGCTTTTCACATGTGTATCCGCGAAGAGAGATAAAACAGCATCGTGAGGATCTGCACGGCGAGATAAGACAAAGCTTTCAGCTGCTTCTTCTTCAGCTCCAGGCCGTGTGTTTACCAGCACCTGATCAAAAACCTACATATCTGCTTTTGTGTGCAAACAGGCCAGGACAGGGTTGCCCTTTGTTTTGCTTAAGCCATGTTTTATTGAGGGCCAGCACACAAAAACGTTTCATTCACAATCATGCTTGTCAGTGAGACCCATTGTAGACTGGTAAAATTATAGACGTACTGGTTTCATAAGACAACCCCTGTATCATCTTTTAGATAGTTTGATGGAAATATGTGGCATACGCTGACAGAGTGTCATCTTTTACCTAGATGGAAAGACATGACATATACCCTGACATTGTCTCATCTTTCAGTTTGACGGAAAGACATGGCAAATATGAGGTCTGTGTCATATAAGATGAATAGGTTTATATACATGCACCTATAAATTGCAAGCTTTTACCCACACACACACACACATACTCACACACACAAGCAGATCACCACAAATATACAACAAGCACCCAAATCCCATTAGCTGAACTGACCTTGAGCAGGATAATGAAAATACAAATTAGCTTCCTCCCCTTTACCCTTCATTCCCCCACCCCTTGATTTATTTGATGCTGGTAAAGCTTCCACTGGCTGCTCAGAGAGGAGAAAGCAATGGTGCTTTTACTGGATTTAGCTTTTCTGAATTAGTCTCTGATAAACAGTGATGTCCGACTCTTCATGGTCATCAAAGCGTAAGTGACCTTGGGGACATTTCCTGCTAAAGTATGCTTGACTCTGAGAAGTAGTCCAGTTTGACGGCTACTGAAAATCTGCTTCTTTGCCTGAAGCGTCAACAATCTCATCAAGAAATTACAGCCTGCTCTTGACGTGAGCCCCAAACTGAGTCACACTTAGAGCAGTGCAATCTGCCCAGTGACAGCTGGACTTTAAATAGTATTAGAGTAAAATATCATTCTACTGTATTGTACCATTGCGGTATAATATCAGATACATTTTCTTTTCTTTTATGGCGTATAATCAGTCATAAATCTTTTTTCTGCCTCACTGCACACTGGAAGGTGAAAGAAACTGAAACAAGGAGAAGTCTGCCTTTGCAGACTACAGAAACGTCGACTTGAAATGCTGAAGGAGGCTCATGTCTGTCTGGATTACAAACCCACTGGGACCGGCGCTTGGGCAAAAGATGTTGGAAAGAGCTTCAGTTCCAGTCATTAAGACACCTGCAGTGAACTGGAATCTATCGCTAAGCCTCATTAGAGAGCAGATTCTTTTTGCTTGTAAGTTCTGATACACACATGCTCTCATTCACACCCTTGAGTTACAACATGAACATCCAAAGCTTCATTTATTTCCTAACATAGAAAAAACAGTCTGGGATTACATTTACTGTAAGTAAAAGGAAATTTGACCCTTACTTTTACATTTTAGTTTTTTTTTTAATGCACTAGAAGCAAAACCTTTATACAAATACTGTTTCCTTTAACATATACTAAGTTTAAAATAAAGTTTTTGACCAATTTCACAATTAAAATCATTTGCAAAAAAAAAAAAAATCACTTATTGTAAGTAGAATACAGTGTAGGCACTTCAGAAAGAAGTCATAACAAAAGAAAAACATATCTATAATTCATTGAAAAAAAAGGAGAAAAAGAAAGCTAGCAGATGTTAGCAGCAGATGCTTTTAGCCATCACATCAGGCCTGCCAGAGTCTCTCAGATCTATACATTTGCTTATTTTTTCCTGCTTTAAAACACATTAAATTTGGTGACCAATATGTACCACCCGTTTATAGATGCCATTTAAAAAAAAATTTTTTAATTACCTGTCAGCGGTTTTAAGATAAGATATACCTTTATTCATCACACAGTGGGAAAATTTCTATATGTCATGGTTGAATTCCTTATGAACAACTTTTTTTAATTTTTACTTCTATTATTTCCCTGATATCAGCTGAAACCCAAGTACCAAAAAAAAGTGCCATCTCTACAAAAGTCTTTCAGCCATTAAGGCAGATCCAGTGCTCCTAGCTAATAAATTAAGGTTTAAAAATTTAAAACTCAAACTTCATATTGTGTTCTACTTCCCCTGGTGTTATTTTTATGCAACAATTTTTCCAATTTCCAACATTTTCCTGTCAGAAAGTGAACAGTTACACGGTGTTTGGCTTTTGTGAACTATGTACATTGTGAAAGCAAAGTTCTAAGAACATTATGAATCAAATCAGTGTTCTGACAGACCTTTTTGAAAAGATTGCACAAACGTTATAATCTACAGTATCAAATGCTCAAGTAAATGACTAGGTTTTCTGTTATCTGAAATGAACCATCATCTTCATTCAATTTTCAAATTGCATTAGTTGGATATATGGCTGCATTTCTATGTTTTCATCTTTATGTGCCATATGTGCCATTTTTGCCAGGATCATGAATAAAATATGTTAATATTACTCAGTAAAGGTGAATTGTGATGAGATATTGCCTATATGCAAAACATATGAGCTGATTGTCCTTCCCTACAGCATGCGTATGCTGCCTGGTGATTAAGTGTGTAATGCACAACACAAATTAAAACAGCTCATGCACAAAAAACAAATATGTGCATCTTTAAGTTTGACAGGTTTGAAGTATGAGAGACACAATATTTTGGCACTCTGCCAGAGTTATGTTTGGTTAAAGCGTGATCTTTCTATAGGTGAATGTCTATAATGACTACATGCTGATCTTGATTCACTTCAATGAGCAAAGACAATGATAGGAACTGTAACTGTATAATTTGGATATTAATTAGAATACCTGTAAATCTTCTCAATGTGGGACAAAAAAATTGGCTAGGCAATCCAGAGTGACACTCATTTTATATGATTTCTAGGGTCTGGTCTGTGTACATAGCAGTTTTTGTAACGTAATAATGGACCATTAGCTTTTCAATCACATTTGACTGATTCGCTTTCAAATGGCACAATGCATGTGATGATTTCATTCACAATGAGTGAACTTCAGTGCTGTCCCTGCAATGCAGTCTTCCAAAAGTTAAATAAATTTTGTATTTCAAGCTGCATATTGTCTGAACCAATTTATAGTGCTGACTACAGATTCATTAAAATGATCAGCAAAGCGAATAACGTTTCTTTCCCAGTGAATAATTTTGTGGAATTGTACATCTCTGAAGCTCAAAAAGGCCCCACTACAGATTAAAAATACATTATTTGGAGCAGAACTTGTACTAAATTTAAATAAACACTTATATCTGACATCAGCCTGTTGAATTGCTGCCTGTAAATGCCCACATTACAAGCGGCCCTTGATTAGCCAGCGGTAGTCAATTTAGCTTGAGTGAAAAACATCACTTGGAAGTGCTCCAAAAAGTCATTTCACTATTCGTAGTCCATAACGACATTAATTTCAAGCTCTTTGTTAAGCACAGGTCCATTGATGTTGGATTCTTTTCAACTTTTGGGGGGGAACACATTGCACAGGGCACCTAAATGGTTGCAATTTTTCTTTTTTTGAGTGCCACATTTCAGCTTGTTGCACAAACTGTGCAAATAAGCAAGCAAGTTATTTCATACAAGAGCTCACTTTTCACCAGCTGTGCATTTCTATTATTCAATATTTTGAAACTCTGCCTAGAGCCACATAAAAGGTCCATGTGTGCAATTAAACATAGAAAGAAAAAAAAAATGCTTGGTAGAATTAAATATCTTGCAATGCCAAGAGACATTAGATTGGGGTGCAGGTACACTGTCCAACAGGACAACAATCCAAATTAAAGCTATACTTGATCCAAATCCAAATGTGTTTGTAAGGCCAAGTTTAAGCCAAGACCACAATTAGAATGAGATTCTGTCACATTTGTAAAAAGTAGATTTGTAGTTTTGTGTACCACAGCACTCACTCACACTGTTACCTAAACACATTTACCCCTAAGAAACATGTTGAATGTTCAATGCGAAGTTACATTGACAATACATGTTTTTAGTTTTATTCTTAAATGAAACTGAAAAATTGAGTGAGAAGGTCTCTAATGCTATTAGTGTTCATTCTGGTGTTATAGCTCATTCTGGTGTTATGCCAGTAAACATCACCAACCAATACAAAGTGTTAATATCTGAAAATGTATTTTTCACTCACAAATATGAAGCACATCAAATGTAGCAGTGATTTGGGAAAGGTTCAATCTTGGCAAGAAGGTGGCTAACAGCAGGATGAGCAAGGGACGTTCCATCCCTGTGTAACCTGGAGGAGATGGCTGCAACATCCTGGCAGCCGTGAATCCCTTAACTACAGTTCACACCCATCACTCGGTACAGAGCAGGAGTACTTCGACCATATGCCATGTACCCCAAAAAAAGTAGTTACTTTTTTAAGACTTACTGAAGTTTTGTTAAATACATTTCAATTTCAACAACTGTAAAGAACACATAATAGCCATTTCATTTCAAACAAATAACAAATTGGGTTTTGCTTTATATGCAGTGCGTAGGTTTGTCCCTCTTTTTTGGGAGGGGGAGGGGTGCCAACCGCATTAGCTTGAATACCCCAAATGTGGAGTTCCCCCCCGGTCATTGTTAAATATTTTATATAACAATCTATGTGACACTAATCAGTTATACTTTAAAACCATGGGCCCCATGGGCACCACCAATCCCAGTACCATCAAAGCTCTTGTTTTAGGCCCTAAGCCCTCAGCTGCTCAGTTGTAAGTTGATCTGGAAGAGGGTGACAAATGCCATAAAGGTAATAAAATTTGAAGGGGCAATTGCCAAATTTTAAAGGCTAGATGACTATCTTCAAAATTACAGGGTTGTTCCCAGTATGCTATGTTTAATACCTACAAAAAGGTGTCCAAGGAAGAGCAAACAGTAAACCAGAGACAGGGGTGATGGGAACCAAAGGCTTATTGCTGTGTTTAAATTGTGACGGTTTGCCAGTCAAGCCCAATCATAACTGTGGAGTGCTGTTATCAGTCAAGTCAAGTCAAGAAGCTTTTATTGTCATTTCAACCATATATAGCTGACGCAGTACACAGTGAAATGAAACAATGTTCCTCCAGAACCCTGATGCTACATACAACAACAATCACAGAACAGAAAACACAGGGCTAAGGACTAGTAAGTGTCCTCGCCACATAAAGTGCATGTGTGCAACCTGGTACAAACAGTGCAAGGACAACACAAGACAGTGTGCTGATCTCTGTCCAGCAAAGAAATTGGCAACAATGGGCAAGTGAGCATTCGAACTGGACCATACAGCAATAAAAGAAAGCCTGAAGATGGCCTGGTCTAATTAATCTCATGCATGAATTTCACATCTTTTACATGGAGAAGATATCCCACAGGGATGCACTCTGGGCAAGCTGACAAGGAATGGATTGAAGAACATGACAACAAGTTCAAGGTGTTGACTTGGCTTCCAGATTTCCCAGTTCTCAGTCTGATCAAGCATTTGTGGGATGTGCTTGGCAAACAAGAGTGGTCCACAGAGGCCCCAACTCACAATTTACAGGACTTAGAGGATTTGCTGATAACATCTTGGTTCCAAATACAACAGTACACATTTGGAGGTCTTGTTGAGTCCATGCCTTGATGGTTCAGAGCTTTTTGATGGCCTACTGTGACCTACACCATATTCGGCATGTGGTTATAATGCTGCTTGGTATATATATTTACATTTTTAGGTCTGAAAGCTTGCATTACATTTCATTTGGACATACTCTGAGGTATATTAGTGTGAGAATGCAGGAAAAGACTGGATGACATCTTTCCTTGATTATTATTTGAGGATTTTTTTTCCCATATTTTTGCTCATAAGTAAAATACAGACACAATCCAATACAATAATTTTCATTCTAGTGCAATTATATATTATCTATACTATTAAGAATTGTTAAATATTATTTATTGCTAACCTATTATTAATAAAGGGCTATTCAGTATACACATTTATTTGTCCATGTTTTCTTTCTTGTCAGTATTCATGTACGCACAACTATATTATTAGGTACACTAGTGCATCTGCTTATTTATGCAGTTATCTAAATCATGCAATCATGTGGCAGCGGCACAATACATAAAATCATGCAGACACATGTCAAGAGCTTCAATTCATATTCGCATTAAACATCAGAATCAGGAAAAGTGTGGTCCTTGTGACCAGATGAGCTGGTTGAGTATTTCATTAGCTGTTGATTTCCTGGGATTTTTACACACTCTCTAGAGTTTACACAGAATGGTGCGAATAACAAAAAAGAATTGATTGAGCATCTGCCTGTGGGTGGAAGCACCTTGCTGATGAGAGGTCAACGGAAAATATCCTGATTTTGTTTTGACAGGAAGGATGGAGTAACACATAATAATTGGTGGTGAGAAGGGAACAGTGTAGCATGCACAAAACATAAAAGCTTGACGTGGTTAGACTAGAACAGCAGGAGACCACGTCTGATTTCCACCACAAGCACAGGCTCACCCAAAATGGACAGCTGAAGATTATGAAGTCGTAATTTGTTCATTTTGGGTGTTAGAGAAGTGAAGAAAAGAGTGCAGGCAAAGTGAAGTGTGTGGAGAAGAGTGGCAGGAGTGATTTGTGATAGAAGAGTATCTGTAAGAATGAAAGGGAAAGTTTATAGGACTGTGGTGAGACCTGCAATGTTGTATGGATTAGAGACAGTGGCATTGAGTAAAAGACAGGAGGTGGAGCTGGAGGTAGCAGAGCTGAAGATGTTGAGGTTTTCGTTGGGAGTGAAGACGATTGACATGATTAGAAATGAGTTTATTAGAGGGACTGCGCATGTATTACGTTTAGGAGACAAGGTGATGGAGACGAGATTGAGATGGTTTGGACATGTGCAGAGGAGGAACATCGGGTATATCAGTAGAAGAATGCTGAGGATGGAGCCACCAAGAAGGAGGAAAAGAGGAAGACCAAGGAGGAGGTTTATGGATGTGGTGAGGGAGGACATGCAGGTGGTTGGGGTGAAAGAGGCAGATGTAGAGGACAGGGGGGTATGGAGACGGATGACCCGCAGTGGTGAACAAGAAGAAGATAAAGAAGAATTTGTTTATTTTGGGTAAATCTGTGAGTGGAATGTCCTGAAAGTTGGTTCATTTGTAACTGATATAGGTTGCTGATTGCAGTTTTATATTTGACTTTTTTTTATATTACTTTTAAGTGTAATTTAAACATAAATTCTCACACATTATCAAATAATTTTGCTTTGTCAGTCACTATTCACTCGGTAAATGAAGCTCCACTTTTCTCTATTAATGATGTGTTGTTTAGGTAAACCTTAATAGCTGACTTACACATACAAATTATTATTTTTTTTCTAGATAGAGGCCAATATTTTATTTAATTCCTGCAGTCATATATATATATATATATATATATATATATCTCCACTCTTCTTAATAAAGCTCAGACACAGCACGCACAATTAGGGCCACTTATTGTATCACAGTCAGTGTAGATTTGTAGCTGGTTTTGCGTGAACATTTTTATATTTAATTTATTTGCTTATCATCAAGTAAGCAAAGGAAGAAGCCAACAATTTCAGCCCGAGGTAGACAGAGGACAACTGGTCAAAATATGGCAAATGTTTTTGCCAAATTGCCCCATTAGAAAATGACTCACTAATAAGATCCAGGATTCTAGTGATGAGCCTCACTGTGTAGTTTTTTTCCTGGGTGAAAGTCGAGACTAAAATTGTTTGGCATGAATTTGGCCCATGGTAGTGGTAATTTAATTTCTGAAATGTGACCTTACCTCAATTTAACATCCAGCAAAAATCAAAAGAGTAAAACCTATTGATAATGGAAAGCCCTATTCATTTAACTTGCATTATTTGAGAGAGGATTATGGATTATAAAGTATGAATTTTTAAATATTAATTATAGAGAATGAAATAGATTTGCCCATATTGTTGGCTGTGTTTAAATACTATTATTTTTGCACACCTATTTTACAGAATGTTGTTCTCTTTCACTTATATGCTTAATTTTAGAATAAGATAATCTCATCAACTTCATTTTGCACTTAATCACACAAAGTGCAAACAAGTCAGACTGTGGGGTGAAATACTTCAGGGTTTTGTAAGATGACTGATGACTGGAATTCCTCTGGAATTTCTAAATAAATATGGCAACGGATCTTTTTTGAGTCTTGTGCAGTTAACTACTGCCACCTAGTGCTCATAAAAAGAACATTCAACTAATGCATCTTATGATGATAATACTAATCAACTATAATTATTATTATTATTATTATTATTATTGTTGTTGTTGTTGTTGTTGTTGTTGTTGTTATAGTACGTGTAGTATGTGTGGCCCCAAGCATATCACTTTTAAATTCTTTATTTCTGAAATATTTTATACAGTTATTATGAGACAGACAAAAAAAAAAAAAAAACACAAATACTTTTCATGTACTTTTCATTAGTGTGTGTGTGTGTGTGTGTGTGTGTGTGTGTGTGTGTGTGTGTGTGTGTGTGTGTGTGTGTGGTTGGGGGGGGGCATACACTATCAATGTTCCAGTGGTGTTAGTGGTGTATCCAATTCCACATGTAATGTACAATACGACAGGCAACAAGACAAATCTGTCTTTATATAAATTCAAACTACTGTGTTTACACATGAATAGTTTATCAGCCTCTTGTGACACAATAGATCTGTTGTGCAGATAAAAGTGAATCAAGTTCTAGGTTTTGCTCGGATGACCATCACCCAACAGCATTCCAACCAGCTTTTGATTGAAAATGGCAGCGATAAAAGGTTAGAAGACAAAGATATTACCCAGATCTCCAAATTTATGTGCTAACAAGGATATGCAGCGACCTCTAAAATGCCAGTATCTCTTCTGTACTGAAACAGATCAATCACTTAAATAACATCTGGTCCTATGGTGCCTTTTTCTGTGTTGACTACGATCGATAGATAGATAGATAGATAGATAGATAGATAGATAGATAGATAGATAGATAGATAGATAGATAGATAGATAGATAGATAGATAGATAGATAGATTTTATTGTAAAGGCATTGAAATACATATCTGTTCGATGGTTTGGTGCTGAAACCGGTTCCATACTATTTTGTGCTTCTAAGTTTGTGTCAGTTGTGGGGAAGTATTACATATGGGTCTAAAGGGCTGACCACACCCCTGGTGGAGGAGTAGCTCAGTAGTCAAGATGTTGAAAGTCTGCTCAAAGGGTTTTCAGTTCAAATCCCACTACTACTAAGCTGAAATGCCTGGGCGTATAAGCAAAGCCCTTAACCCTCAACTGCTTAGTTGTATGCATACCAAATGTGTATGTATTGTATTTTATGGATGTTACACAATAGTAGATTGTGTTATATAAAAATTATAACAAATAAATGAAAAGTATGAATAATATTTCAAAAGTATATTTGTTTAGAAATCAGAAATACAGTAAAGCATGTCATTAAAATCAATGATTGGATAATGTTGTGGCATCACTCATATTTATTTTCTTCCCCACAAATCCCAAAGCCTTTTAAAATGGGTTATTAATGTAGTTGAGCCTAGACTCCTCTGTCTTAATACTTGCATAAATACTGGATGTGTCATAGATGCTTTTTTACATGCTGTGGTGGAACTGGATTTGAAAAACCTCATTTAGATCATAATTTAGATTGTATTCATATTTGGATGACAGTGGTATTTTAGATCCTTTTTAGTTGGGCTTCAGAACATGTTATAGTCTGCACTGTTTTTAATGATATTTTAGTGGCGGTAGGTGCAGTGAATTCTGTGGTCCTTCTACAGCAGATTCAAGTTGAAAGCACTTTATAGGCATTCAAGGAGTTACTGATATCTGGCGATAGAAGTTTTTCAGTATCAATAGCCTCTCATTTACAACCTCTCCTTTCACTTGTGGTGTGCCCCAGGTGTCTATATTGGGTTCTAATTTTTTTTCAGTATATCTGCTTCCATTCTTTACCGTCTTTACGCAGATATTTTGCAGATCTATCTTCCTATCAAACCAAATAGTAATACAGTGTCTCATAATTAAAATCATGGCTGACATTAAACTTTTTTCTCTTAAACAAAAATTAAACCGAGGTGATCTAATTTTGCCCTCCTGCCTTTAATAGCTCTATCAACATTTACATTGGTTCCTTGGCTCCTTCCATAAAACCGTGTGTAAGGAATTTGGGAGTAGTATGAGTAATAGCACCTTACTTCTGAGAAATAGATAAACTCAGTCATAAAAAGCAGTTTCTTTCAACTCATGTTACTTTCCCAAGTGATTTTTTATTGTTTGCTTATCTTGAAAATGCTACACAGGTAAAACTATTGTAATGCATTGTACATCGGTCTCCAACAATCATCACTGAAAAGGTTACAGTTGTTTCAAGATCCTGTCTTTTAAGTAATACACATAGGTGACAACGTTTTTACTTTGCTGCACCAGCTCCCAGTTCGTTTCACAGTTGTTTATTATACTGGAGGGCAATTTAGGCCCTAACATTGGCATTTTAAACTGCTTACCTTCCAAGCAGAAGTCCATCTTAAATACAGAGGTGCAGAGCTAGTTATAGATTATAGTTTTAACACCTGACTATTTATGTCTACACCCTAGATTCTGAATTATACATATAAATATCTTAATACTAAACTGACAGTGTTTGGCCTCAATTGTAATGTAAATAACTCTGTTGCAGATCTACAGGGAAAAGCATACAAGAAATTTGAAAAAAATAAAATAAAATAAAAAAATTTAAATAATAAAATTATAAAATAAAGTCGTCTCTATTCAGAACGATGTTAATTCTACAAAACATTTAGACCAGTCACGATAAAAGACAATATAAAAACTAGTATAAAGTCACTTTAAGTGTGTGTGTGAAATGCCATATTTATCATTATTTACACTATTGTTCATATTCACTTGGCATTTTAACGGGCTAATATTTGTATATAAAGCTTTAAAAAAGTTCATCTCCCAAATACCATGTCAATATACTACAGCTCCATTTCACACCATGCTCACTTAGATCTTAGATCCTTCCATTGGCTTCTTTTACTTTTTGTACAAAGGATCAATTATAAGAATAAAAACTGATCATGCTTCTGCTGTGGTCGCTCCTAAGCTGTGGAGCAATTTGCCTTTTAATATTAGGTACACATATATATATATATATATATATATATATATATATATATATATATATATATATATATATATATATATATATATATATATATATATATATATGTGTGTACCTAATATTAAAAGGCATATTGCAGCCATTTGCTAAAATCATTTGGGTCCATTCTTCTTCCTCATGAATGTACACATAGCACCCCATACTGACAGAAAAACACAGAATTGTTGACATTGTTGCAGATTTATTAAAAAAGAAAAACTGAAATATCACATGGTCCTAAGTATTCAGACCCTTTGCTCAGTATTTAGTAGAAGCCCCCTTTTGATCTAATACAGCCAGGAGTCTTGGGGTTTAAGTCAGGGCTCTAGCTGGGCCATTCAAGAACAGTCACGGAGTTGTTGTGAAGCCACTCCTTTGTTATTTTAGCTGTGTGCTTAGGGTCATTGTCTTGTTGGAAGGTAAACCTTCGGCCCAGTCTGAGGTCCAGAGCACTCTGGAGAAGGTTTTTGTCCAGGATATCCCTGTACTTGGCCGCATTCATCTTTCCCTCGATTGCAACCAGTCGTCCTGTCCCTGCAGCTGAAAAACACCCCCACAGCATGATGCTGCCACCACCATGCTTTACTGTTGGGACTGTATTGGACAGGTGATGAGCAGTGCCTGGTTTTCTCCAGACATACCGCATAGAATTAAGGCCAAAAAGTTCTATTTTGGTCTCATCAGATCAGAGAATCTTATTTCTCACCATCTTGGAGTCCTTCAGGTTTTTTTTAGCAAACTCCATGCGGGCTTTCATGTGTCTTACACTGAGGAGAGGCTTCCGTCAGGCCACTCTGCCATAAAGCCCCAACTGGTGGAGGGCTGCAGTGATGGTTGACTTTCTACAACTTTCTCCCATCTCCTGACTGCATCTCTGGAGCTCAGCCACAGTGATCTTTGGGTTCTTCTTTACCACTCTCACCAAGGCTCTTCTCCCCCGATAGCTCAGTTTGGCCGGACGGCCAGCTCTAGGAAGGGTTCTGGTCGTCCCAAACGTCTTCCATTTGAGGATTATGGAGGCCACTGTGCTCTTAGGAACCTTAAGTGCAGCAGAAATCTTTTTGTAACCTTGGCCAGATCTGTGCCTTGCCACAATTCTGTCTCTGAGCTCTTCAGGCAGTTCCTTTGACCTCATGATTCTCATTTGCTCTGACATGCATTGTGATCTGAAAGGTCTTATAAAGACAGGTGTGTGGCTTTCCTAATCAAGTCCAATCAGTATAATCAAACACAGCTGGACTCAAATGAAGGTGTAGAACCATCTCAAGGATGATCAGAAGAAATGGAAAGCACCTGAGTTAAATATATGAGTGTCACAGCAAAGGGTCTGAATACTTAGGACCATGTGATATTTCAGTTTTTCTTTTTTAATAAATCTCCAACAATGTCAACAATTCTGTGTTTTTCTGTCAATATGGGGAGCTGTGTGTACATTCATGAGGAAGAAGAATGAACTTAAATGATTTTAGCAAATGGCTGCAATATAACAAAGAGTGAAAAATTTAAGGGGGTCTGAATACTTTCCGTACCCACTGTATATATATATATATATATATATATATATATATATATATATATATATATATATATATATATATATATATATATATATATATATATATATATCTTTGTTTTTATTCAGTGTTTAAGTTCTAAAAAATTCAGTTTTATTTTTTTTCTTCTGTGTTTCTTGACTCATAGTTGTGAATGTTCTAATTGTTTTTGTCATTTTGTTAACACTTTTTTTTTATAAAAAGTTGCTATAGAAATTTACTTTTGATTTGTTTCAAATGTGTCCCTATAAAATGCATGGTTTACTTGTTTTCATTATGTTCCTCAAATCAGAAATCGGAAATCTAAATATTTAAATATATATATATATATATATATATATATATATATATATATATATATATATATATATATATATATATATATATATATATATATATAAATAAATAAATAAAAAAAATAATAAATAAATAAATAAATAAAAAAGTAGAAGATGTAAACTTGTTGGACTTTGCTCAGGATGTGGGCGTGGCTTTCCCGCATTATGATGTCACTCAGGGCGGAACTATCCAACAGGTAGGTGTCCGAGCGGTAAAGGGTGACAGAAGGAAATACGCGCCGCCGAAAAAAAGGCGCAAAAGCGCCGTGGTTTTCTCCCCGTGCGGCGGTGAGGTTGTGTGTGCGCCATGGTGACAAGGTTGGTCGGGAACTGCCTGCCTTTGTTCGTGCTTGGCGTGGTGTTTGACGTGATCGGCGTGACCGTGCTGCTCGTCGGCGCCCTCGCCAACCTGCGTCTGGATGGCCGCTTCTACGGCGACTTTCTCATCTACACGGGCTCCATCGTGGTCTTCGTGAGCCTCGTGTGGTGGGTCCTGTGGTACTCCGGGAACGCCAGGATCCCCTCGCACGAGTTGGAGAAAAACACGCTGTGGGCGCGCAGGATCTCCAAGACGCGTTCACACGCCAAATCTCCATCGGAGGATGGAGAGAAGAAGAACGCCGATGCTCAGGAGATGATGAATGGCACAGTGCCTCTCTACATTAACATTCCCAGCAGGACAGCGTGGCAGATGGAGGGCATGGGGGGCTACGACAACACAGCTTACGAAATAAGTAGTGATGCACCAACTTTAAGTGAGAAAAGAGTGGAGGTGGAGAGTCTGAGGAGCGGACACATGGAAATACTTCTCTGATCATCTCAAACATTCTTACTGGATCGCTTTTCGCTTCTATGGTGGAGCTTTACAGCCTTGATCTTTAGGGGTTTCCTCCTTTATATAGTATCAGATGAATATCAGCTGGGGTTTAGAAGCACTTCAGCACTTCATCTGATCTGTTCCATAACAGTGGCTTCTGTTCTTCTCAACATATTATAGTTGTGTGCATTGACCTCAGAACTCTGATCTCAGACGTTCCTCATTTAGACCCGTATCTAATCTAATTTGTTTCAAGTTAGAAATCCATGGCACATTTTTCATTGTTGAATAAGATGGATGGATTTAGTAGACGTCCTTCATGTTGATTGAGATTTGCATTGACACTTTGAGGGGGTTCAGAGTATATAAAATGTTCCTTTTTTGCATCTCCGGGGTCGAACCTTTAATCGCACATATTATGTACCTATTTATTTATATATTTATACCTTCTTAAGTTAAATACAGGAGAAAGATAAACACGAAAGATGTACACTTGAGTACTATTTTATGTAAGCGTACATTTATAATATATTATTAACCAATATGTAGTGTAGCACTTTCTACTCTACATTTGCATTTGTTTTTTTTTTCACATTTGCATCCTACATTTGCATTAGTTTCATGTGCTATAAATGTACTAAAGATGTTTGGATAAGGGGTTAAAAAAAAGGAAGGAATAAACAGTGGCTTGTGACAGTTTTCTTTTAGATATTTACTTTCAGGATGAGTACTAAGTTAACTTTTGATCAGAATTACTAAAAGGTAAAATTGGTGTTTCCTGCGCTGATCATTATGACTCAGCAGATCGATGAGATCCAACTCTGATGTTTTAGGAATTGTATTTTAAGACGTCTTTTTTTGCCACACTGTTTTTTTTTTTATTGAAACCAACTTCTATTATTTAGGTATCAGTGTTTTTAACATTGCACACTGCTACATAGATACATTCCAGATGTACTAGTAGAAATGTCCTGTTTTTATGAACGAGTCGATGTGAATATTTGTTTACATGAATATATCTTGTAAGGAATTAAATATATTTTATGAGAACGATGCGTTTTTGTATTGATCTGATCAGAAGCAACGTGGTCACACAAACACACTTACCGACTAAGCTGCACTTGTAATGCATTATCTTAAGTAATACGTTAATTTGAAGTGTTAATGTTGATTATGAACCATAGAAATGTTTTTAAAGCTGATGTGTCTAGTAAGGAAACAGCAGAAAGTTCATAAAAATGTGTCTTTTCTAAATGCTCCCTTTGAGAAAAGTTGTGATTCTACTTCAAGATAAACAAGTGCATTTAAGAGCAGTTACGATTTGATTTAAAGAGGAAATATACACATCATCAATGATGTATATGTAGTTTATACCACAGTGCTTTTGAATTCCCAAATAAGATTGGCTGAATGGTGTTGAATCATTTTGTCTAACACCATAGCGCTGACAATAGATTCGGCTGCAAGTTATATACATATGCATCATCATTTTACCTTATTTAACTGGGGGAAAATTGCTATAGTGAAGCGTTCTCATTACTTTGCTTCAGTACAGTGGGCTTTCATATTTCTCATTTATTTAATATTTTTCTCAACTTATGGCACACATTTATTACCATGAAGAGAAAGAAAGAAAAATCTGAGCTGGACGAGGCAATAGACTCTATAAGTTATTCCATGTCTAATATATTTCGTTCTGGCTGGTCTACATGTTTTGTAGGATTGTTATCATGCTGAAATGAGCCGACTGTAATATAAATTTATATTCATGCCATTTGTCAGACACCTACAGTGACATTTTATACTCGTGGGCAATTGATGCCCTAACATTTGCATTCTCAGCCGCTCACCTTCCAAGCAGAAGTCCATCTTAAATACAGAGGTGCAGAGCTAGTTATAGATTATAGTTTTGACACCTGACTATTTATGTCTACGCCCTAGATTCTGAATTATACATATAAATATCTCAATACTAAGCTGACAGTGTTTGGCCTCAATCGTAATGTAAATAACTCTGTTGCAGATCTACAGGGAAAAGCATACAAGAAGTATTAACCGAGTTATAGAATAAAGTCGTCTCTATTCAGAACGATGATAATCCTACAAAACACGATAAAAGACAATAAAAAAGTATAAAGTTACTTTGAGTGTGTGCCAAATGCCATATTTATCACAATTATTTACACTATTGTTCATATTCACTTAGGATTTACACAAATTACAATTATGTTTATACTTCAATTAAAAAAGTGTGTCTAAGAGAATGCTGCCGTTATGTTTTTCTACTTTAATGCAACAAATTGCTTTAAAAATCTTTTACTTTTGCGAGACTTTACTCTCCAAATAAAACTTTAATTACAACTACTAAAAAGCGCTCGACAAGGTCAAATTTTGTTTGTATCGTGCCATGGACGAAGTATTAGTACTTGAAACACGAAACTACATCCTGGTGAACTTGGCATTTGACATGCAAAAAAAACAGGTTTTCCATGAGGCACACCCTGTTGCTTTGAGTGCAGCCATTTATCCCATGTCTTTCAGATAATCCTGTTACATACACAAAGCAGGTTTACAGCTGTATCTATTGGAGACAGGCTTGGGAATTCTTGGGAGGGATTGTACCTCAGGCTATTAATTCTTTGTCGGAATCAGCGAATTTAATTGTCAGTCTGAATAGACAATAGCAATTGTTATTCCATTTGATTTTTAATAGTGTTGTATAACACACCAGGTTGTTGTGTATACTGTAAACAAGACCCATATTGGCTCGAAAGTTTCCATAGCATTGTTTTGTGCGTGCTAGGGTCACTCTTAACTAACATCTGAGTCAATGTATTGCATGTTTGTGACTGGACGAACAGGCTAGATTTCCTGTACACACTAAACATGTTAAACAGGTATCTAGATGTCCAGTTCCAACACCTCTGAGTGGGGTAACATGACACCACCACCGTGCCAGAACACAATGAAATTGTGTCTGATTTCAGGCACACAAAACATACCCTGGTTTTACCTTAATAACCCTGAACATGCACGTTTAATATTTCTTTATTCTCATATAAAAATTCTGATCATAAAGGCATTTCATAAGAACTAATACTACTTCATTCCATTTCCTGTGTTGTTTCGCAAATATTCCTTCAATACCAAAGCTCCGTTTTGGTTTCAGGCTTCAGAAATAGGGTGGCACCTTAAGAACGGGCGTAATAATTTGCTAATGAATAATTCAGGGGTCCTTGGTGCTGTAGAGTGTAACAGGAGAACTAGCCTTTGACGCCTTCAGGTTTTCACTGCACAGTGCACAAGTCGATGTATGTTGCTCCCTACTTGTGACAGGAATAAAACACTTTTTTTGTTCTATGAATACAATGGTATCAGTTTTGAAACAAATCCTTAATTGTGGCCGAGTACATATTAACCAATCTCTTTATCAGTGAGCCAATGTACAATTGGGAAATGCTTTCCAGGTAGCATTATTATTACTGATTGTATCTTTTGTGTTTGTATTTCAGGGGTGGCAGTTAGGCATGGAGTCATTGCCAATAATGATGTTTGTCTTACAGAGCCAGTGTCCCTGGTGTGATTTCAAGCAAGGTTTGCTGTTTCCTCAGGATTTTCAGATTTTTCTTCATCTTCCCTAAGCATGGAGGCTTGTAGTTTTGCTATGCTTAATTGCCCCTAAGGTGTGAATGAATGTGAAATATGGTGTATTCCTGTTTAGCTTTCAGAAAAAAAGGCTCTGGATCCACCATGATCTTCATGATGATCAAACATTTCCTGAATATGAATTATTCGCTTGGCAAAACAATGACTGATGCTTACTGTACATCCCACAAGTGTGTATTTACACTAAGCCACTTACAATTTGTGCAATTTTAATTCTTCATAAAGAGACCAGCTGTGGGATTTAAACTCAAAACCTTCCTGTCAATAATACAGAACCCTGACTAACTACATGTGTGTGTGTAATGATCTAAATTTCCTTTCAGAATGATGTGAAGAAAAGCCTAATTATTACAAGCTAGGCAATGCAAATTGCAAATGCCAATGAAAGTCCCAGTATTTGGCAAGCTACCATGCTTGAAACCAATCTAATCAGGTTCGCCTTTAACATACCGTGTATTTAAAGCTTGTCAGTTTTTATTTCGTCATAATGCATCAAATGGCATGAGAAACCGCAGCATTTAAAATAGCTGTGGCATGTTAAACTGTTGATGGATATTAAGGACAATTAAACTGCTCTTTTTTTCAGATTAAGAAGTTTCTGCCAATTAGCAAGACACATGCAGCCACGGGATTCCTAGGATCGTCATATTAAATATTGACATGACTCTCCGTCTAGCCAGCAAACATCATCATCGACCCATAGAGCTGGAATGGTCATTTTTATGTTTATATAAATTAAAGTACATTTTGAACCCCAGGGAAGTGTCAGAGTAAGATATTTTGCTTTTTTACACCACACGGACAGCACTGAGACCAGGAATGGGAAGATCAGGTCATTTTAGTGACCTGTTTTTTTTTTTTTTATCTCGTTTATCAAAATGAACTAGTCCTTTTTTTGTCATTTGCTTCATTTCATTCCTTTACAAAAAAAAAAATAAAAATTTTAAAATCTTCTCAATAAGCAGATCCCCCTACACATCGACATAGACAAACTTTGACTGTAGTCCCTATAGTGTGTATATATATATATATATATATATATATATATATATATATATGTGTGTGTGTGTGTGTGTGTGTGTGTGTGTGTGTGTGTGTGTGTGTGTGGACTTATATAAATATATCTCAGTACTCTTAGGTGGTGGAACTTCAAAAGATAAAATAACTTTTTTTTTTATTGTCTTTTTAAAAGCAGTTTATTATTAACATTTGTAAACATCCACAATTTAAATTTTTTAAACTATTAAATAAAATGTCTGCTTAGTTAAATAATATCAAATATTGTATAAAAATAAAATAAATCAACGTAATGCAATTCACTTTTATTATTTTGATTAAATCGACTAATCAATTAAATTGGCACACATTAAATTGGTTAAATAAAATGGAATCATTGAAGTGAATAGTTTATAGAGGTGTGTGTGTTTGTTTTACATTTAATATT
This sequence comes from Silurus aristotelis, assembly GCF_946808225.1. Lineage (NCBI taxonomy): Eukaryota > Metazoa > Chordata > Actinopteri > Siluriformes > Siluridae > Silurus > Silurus aristotelis. Next base: position 24,952,278 of record NC_139585.1, read on the forward strand.
TAATTTCTAAAGATATGATCTACTTAACTGTTCTACTTATTACAGCATACTTTAACAAATGTCTTCATTCCTTCCATCCTTAATATATTCCCTCCCTCAATATGTGAAATTGTCAGGATTTTCTATTTTCATGTGGAATTCTTGAAACTGGACATAAAATGATAAAGAATCCCTAGCGCTAGCCACTTCCTGGTTAGCTGCTAAAGCTATCGATTCTTTGCAAAACAAATCTTATTTCCCGTGAGTAGCCACATTGAATTTGCGCTATTATATATATTTTTAATACTACTGGCGTTGTGTACGTTTTCAAGTTTTAAAAAAAATAATAATAATAAAATAAAAATATGCACAGAAAGTGAAGGCGGAGACTAGACAAACTTGTGGTCTGCCACTAAATACTTTTCCGAGGGAACACAAATTTTAAGTGTTCCACATAAAAAAAAAAAAAGGATTGCATTCCAAAAGAAATAGAAAAAGAAAAATTTTGGTATGAATACATACACCGTTACACCATCTATCTATCTATCTATCTATCTATCTATCTATCTATCTATCTATCTATCTATCTATCTATCTATCTATCTATCTATCTATCTATCTATCGTGTGTATATACACACACACATACATACATACATACATACATACAATAAAGAATAATACAATGGAAATGAAACTTTGATATATTTTAGAGTAGTCAATGTGCACTTGTATTGTAGGACAGATTTACTGTCCTCTGAAAATAATCTATGTGAGGGGTTTACTCTCATATATTCATTCATATATATATATATATATATATATATATATATATATATATATATATATATATATATATATATCACACACACACACACAGGTGCATATCAATAAATTAGAATGTCGTGGCAGTTTATTTATTTCAGTAATTCAAATCAAATTGTGTAATTTGTGTATTACATAAATTCAATGCACACAGACTGAAGTAGTTCAAGTCTTTGGTTCTTTTAATTGTGATGGTTTTGGCTCACATTTAACAAAAACCCACCAATTCAAGCTCAAAAAATTTGAATACTTCATAAGACCAATAAAAAAAACTTTTTAGTAAATCGTTGGTCTTCTGAAAAGTATTGTCATTTACTGTATATGTACTTAATACTTTGTAGGAGCTTCTTTTGCTTTAATTACTGCCTCAATTCAGCATGGCATGGAGGTGACCAGTCTGTGGCACTGAGGTGGTATGGAAGCCCACGTTTCTTTGCCAATGGCTTTCGGCTCATTTGCATTTTTTGGTCTCTGGTTTCATATTTTCCTCGTGACAATAACACATAGATTCTCTACAGGGTTCAGATCTGGGGTGTTTGCTGGCCAGTCAAACACACCAACACCATGGCTTTTTAACCAACTTTTGGTGCTTTTGGCAGCGTGGGCAGGTGCCAAATCCTTCTGGAAAACGAAATCAGCATCTCCATAAAGCTGGTCAGCAGAGGAAAGCATCAAGTGCTCTAAAATCTCTTGGTAAACGGGTGCAGTAACTTTGGTTGGCTACCTGGGCTATGAGCTTCTTCAACCTTCCTCTAGACTCTAGGAGCTTGGTTTCCAAATGAAATACAAAACTTGCCCTCACCTGAAAAGAGGACTTTAGACCGCTGGACTGCAGCAATCTCTTTTTAGCCCAGGTAGGACGCCTCTGACGTTGTCTGTGGTTCAGGAGTGGCTTAACAAGAGGAATATGACAACTGTAACCAAATTCCTTATCACGTCTGTATGTGGTGGTTTTTGATGCCTTGACCCCAGCCTCAGTCCATTCCTTGTGAAGTTCACCCAAATTCTTGAATCGATTTTGCTTGAGGAGCCTCTCATGGCTGTGGTTCTGTCGGTTGGTTGTACATCTTTTTCTTTCCACTTTATTAACATGCTTGGATACAGCACTTGAGCAGCAGCTTATTTGTCAATGAATGTTTGTGGCTTCACCTTCTTGTGAAGGCCATCAATGACTGTCTTCTGGACAACTGTCATATCAGCAGTCTTCCTCATGATTGTGTAGCCTTGTGAACCAATCTAAGAGACCATTTTGAAGGCTCAGGAAACCCTTGCAGGTGTTTTGAGTTGATTAGCTAATTGGCATGTCACCATATTAAACTTTTTTGAGATTTTCTAATACACGAGTTTCACAATTTCAGTCGAATTACTGAAAGAAATGAATTTTTACACAACATTCCAATTTATTGAGATGCACCTGTATATAAACTGCATAGCTTATAAGGGCGTCACACGGACCAGAGGACTCATGATCTGAACTACTTAATTCTGTTTTCAGTGTTATGCACTGCACAGCATCTGTGGGAGTCAAGTAACAAAAAAAATACGCTTTTAAAAGTCGAGAGGTGAAATTGTGTCCTGTGCTTAACCTGCTGAGATTTTGTGAAGCTTTGCTCATGCACGTCCAGTAGAAAATGAACGAATCACTCTCTTTGTTCTTCTAAGTTACATTCAAGATTTTTTCAAGAATCTTTCATGAATGATCTATCATGAAGAAACCTGACTTTTTAAGCCAGATGTTTATATAAAAAAACAACAAAAAAACAACTGTTTTAGCTGGACTGGAGTTTTTCTCATTTAATTGACATGTACCTGTAATTATCTATACTTTTATTGAAAGGGAAAAAAAAAAAACAATACCACAATTCTGAAATTAGCATTTTTAGAAGTTAATGTTGTGCAAAAAAAAAAAAAAAAAAAAAAAAAGTTTTAGATACTTAGAAAGTGTCACTTTTTCCAGTTTCACCTGTTTTGCATATCATTGGAACTCAAGTGTAAAATTTCATGTTCATTTTCTAACTTCTGTTGTTGATTCACTTCCTGAAGCCTTATCTTCACCAATATTTGTGAACCTATGGCTTTATTAAAAATATTTGTCAAAGGCTGTCTAAGCTTTGCGATGCACGATATTTGCACTGCTATGGCTGGAAAAAAATCGTGTGATCAACCATCGGATGATTGTGTAATCAACAGCGCCATCTACAGGAAAAAGGTCTCCAGGTTCAAACCTAAGGATTCCTGTTAATCATCTAATTCCCAGCATTTGTAAAAAAAAAAAAAAAAATGAAAATTATAATTAAAAAAAAAAAAAAAACGACTGAGAAACACACACACTGTTAGAACAGAAATTATGGAGCTTTTAATTTATGTAAAAAATGCATTTACCCACTGAAGCAGAACAACATCTACCACATATTTTTTCTTGTGGAATACATTTCATTCGAGCCATCTCTTTCAGCTGTCTGAACAACGTAAAATAATATTAACGGGCAACTGTCAACTGTAACACTAAGTCAACACAGCCAAAGACATACTAAAAAACAAAAAAGGGTTAAGGGAAGAAAGGAAATAGCATTAACGAGATTTAAGTGCAGTGTGGTCCGAATCAAAGCGGATTCTTCTTCAGTCTTACCCCCCTCCAAAACAAACAAACAAACAAACAAAACAAAAAAACAACAAAAAAAAAAAGCTACCCCACCCCCATCTCTCTTCCTTCTTGGTTCCTTTCTAAGGAACCAGCTCAGGTACAGTATATGCTCTCTACACATTTTCATGCAAGCTCTGATGTAATATTTCAGTGAAATACAAATGGAAATATATTCCTTATTTCATAGGTTATCTTTTAAAATATGAAAAGAAAAGAAAAAAAAAAAGCTCTTTAGGAGGTGAGAAACCGTTTGGATTTGTTTCAACAGAATTAACACAAGTTTCTATTAATAGTGTTTTCTTTGAGGAAGCAATTACATTCACTTCTATAAATGTATGAGTCCATACGTTTAAAAAATAAAAATAAAAACATAAAAAATAAAAATAAAAAAGTGTGTGAGATAAATGCCATGGAACTCACTTTAGCACTGTTTTTTTTTTTTGTTGTTAAATACCTGTGCTGTGGAGAACAAATACAGACAAATTATATCCTAAGATACACATGTACAACAAATTACTGCATATCTACTAAGGACTGGATTAGGTAGGTCGACATTGAGCGAGGCTAGCTGCCATGAGAGAGGAAAAAAGCTCCTCATTCTACTTTTGCTGAAGAGAATTGTGTTGAAACAAGAGGAAAACTCATCTAGTTGCCACTGTGTGCAGATTCACAGCTTAAACAACCAACCTCTTTTCTTTTTTTTTTTTTACTTTATTTTTATTTTTTGGGGGCTATTTGGAAAGTTCTTATGTGACCTCTTGAAATTTCATTCGTTTGCTCAGTATATTTAACAACTTGCTGGATATGAAGGAAGTCTGCCTATAATTTAGATCTACTGCATGTACAATATAAATCCATCAAAGTTACGCTACGGTTAAAGGAAACCATAGATGACCAGTATACGTGGTATAATTGACTGCGTACACAGCAATGTTAAGATGTTACCGGCTGCTTCCTGAAATTTTAAAACTGACTCGTTATAACTTCCAGCGTTTCGTCCAGAGAATGCAAAAATCCATATCGCAATCTCTTCACCTTCTAAGTTCTGCCCGGAGGAGGTAGAAGAGATGGGGGCATGGACCTTCCTGCTAAGTTTGATCTAAAGTACATTTCATAGCTTTAAGTACACTATATCAATATATGTATGCATATGTCAGTGAGTACTTAAATATTTTTTTGTTTAAAAAGGTCTCCTGTCACACTCTTGCTGTCCACTTCTAATTGTCCTTCTCACCATCTCGTCTTGTCTTTCTTCGACTTCGCACATCATGCATGGGTCTGTGCCATCGTTAACTCGCTCTACTCGCCTCCTACTCGCTTCTCACTTCCCGATTTGGCACCTTAGACTGAACAACAAATAACGTGGGATTTATGGTTGGGGGGTGTGATCTCAACTAAGAAGGGTTTTGCGAGGTTAAAGGAAAGTGACGTGGCAGCTCTAATCGGTGGTGTTCCTCTCTGCTGCGGCGGAAACGGCCCCCGTGTCCCCTCCGTCATCAGCCTTGAGCCGTTTCGGGTCGGGCTGCTTGGACTGGTCGCCATTCTGCCTTTTGGTGGGCAAAGAAGCTGACGCAGAGGCGTGAGTGGCCAGCATGTGAAGAGGACTGGCTACTGTGCACAGAGGAAAACAAGATACGACAATGTAAAAAATTTTAATTGCAATCAATTATTATTTTTTATAAAAAAAGGGGCCATATTATTGTGGATTGCCATAATTTGTTATATTACTTGAATATTTTTATACAGGTAACGTGTAGCTATGTCTACAATGATCACGCTGGCTGATAAACCAGTGAAACAGTAATAACTGACTGAATTGATTAAACTTGATGACATTGATGATACCTCAGGCTGCCATTATCATCAAAACAAATATATCTTACACACAAAGCAGATTACAGCAGACAAAGTTATAAAATAAGCCTATAAAATGTAAAAAAAAAAAAAAAAAAAAAAAAAAAAGTGATTTCAAAATAGAGGTTGACCGATTAATTGTTTTTGCTGATTCACCGGCAGCAATAGTTGATCGCTGGTAGTTTTTCCGGCCCACTGGCACTATGAGAGCGGCCTCTAGAGGGCGAATCACCGACAGCATGTGCTGTTTGTTTTTACACGCTAGACGGTGCGCTGCACGAAAAGAGAGCTATATTATATTTATTATTTTTCAATTTATTTATCATATATTCACTTTCATTGGCACATTTGTATGAGTCAGTACTGGTTTATATTTTTGATTTTTTGTAATAAAGTCCAGGGGATGTAGTTACTGCAGATCTGCACATCTCCCTTATTCTTAAAGATCGGTACCAGCACACTCCTTCTCTATTCCTCAGGCATCTTCTCACCTTCCAGAATCTTGTTAAACAATCTGGTTAAAAACTCCACTGCCATCTCTCCTAAACATCTTCATGCTTCTACCGGTATGCCATCTGGTCCAACCAACTTTTCACTCTTCATCCTCTTAATCGCTGCTCTCACTTCCTCCTTACTAATCCTATCCACTTCCTGCTTCACCAACTCCACATCATCCAACCATATCTCTCTTTTAGATTTTCCTCATTCATCAGCTGCTCAAAATACTCCCTTCATCTTCTCAACACATTCTCCTCACTAGTCAACACATTACCATCTCCATCCTTTATTACTCTAACTTGGAGCACATCCTTCCCAGCTCGGTCCCTCTGCCTGGCCAATCGGTAAAAATCCATTTCTCCTCCCTTAGTGTCCAACCTCTCATACAGCTCCTCATATGCCTTTTCCTTGGCTTTTGCCACATCCCTCTTTACCTGCTGCCGCATCTCCTTGTACTCCTGCCTACTTTTCTTATCACTTTGTCAATCCCACTTCTGTTTTGCCAACCTCTTTCCCCTAATGCTCTCCTGCACTTCCTCATTCCACCACCACGTTTTTTTGTCTACCTTTCTATTTCCGGATGTCACTTTTCTAGCTGTCTCCCCTATCACTTCTGCAGTAGTTTCCCAATCACCCAACACCTCTTCACCACCACCAAGCCCCTGTCTGACCTCTTCCCTGAACCTCACACTAAAGTCTTCCTTCCTTCAGTTTCCACCATTTTATTCTTCTTTCAGTCCTCACTTTCCTCCTCTTCTTCTTTGCCTCCAAAACCATCCTAAAGACCACCATCTGATGCTGTCTAGCTACACTGTCCTCTGCCAAAACCTTACAGTCTCCAATCTCCTTCAGGTTGCATCTCCTACATAGAACATAATCCACCTGTGTGCACCTTCCTCCACTCTTATACGTCACTCTATGATCCTCCTTCTTCTAAAAAATACGTATTCACCACTGCCATTTCCATCCTTTTAGCAAAATCTACCACCATCTGCCCTTCCACATTCCTCTCCTTAAAACCATACCTACCCATCACCTCCTCATCACCTCTGTTCCCTTCACCTACATGCCCAGTAAAGTCTGCCCCAACAGCACGTTTCCATATAATCCTTGTTTTTTGATTGATGCTCAAAAGTTTCCTGTACAGCATGTGTAGAAAAACATTGTAGGTTCCTTACCAGTGTTTACTGATCCTTGGATTGCAGCCACTACATGCGTTCCGTTTTGTGTGATGGCCTTAACGGGAAGCTGATGCTGTCCCAGTGGTGCCTGCTGCACTATAGTAACTGTCTGTATGGGAGTGGCTGCAGAAGTCTGAAGAACACGAGTTGCTGCACCTATAGAGGTGGTTGTGATTGCAGGCACGGGTTCTACTTTCACTGAGGCAAAAAAAAAAAAAAAAAAAAAAAAAAAAAGAAAGAAAAGAAATACAATATTGTCGATTGAATGGTATTTTTGTACTTTATTCAATGCCCAAATTAAATGTAAAGGTCAAGTCACCTCACCTTTGACTTCTTTGTGATCTCCATTCTCCTGCGGTTCTGTTTTGGACACAACTTGCTCTTCGAGTTTGTGTGCATTGGCTGTAGCGAAACCTGTAACGGCAGTCACCGAGACGGCAGGGATCTGGTGCACCACGTGGAGTGTCTGCATGATGGGCTGCTGGGAGGTGGTGACCGGTGTAGCCACGGCATAGCTCAACGGTTTGAGGCTCTGTGGGAGCTGCCGTTGGACGGTGATCAGCACGGGTTGGCCGGAAACTGGAGAACCTGTTAAGAGATGTAAAGGCGTCAATTTGAGCTCTGTGCCAGTGTTGGGAACATCAATTTGGCCGTGGCTCCAGCAGACTCTAAATCATGCGAAAACTCGGTCGTGCGAGGTGGATGAGAGAGAACTGTGTGACCAGGCGATACAGCTCAATTAGCTCGCATAACTGAGTGTGTTGAAGAAATAAGAGATTGGATGACCCATAACTTTCTGCTATTAAATCCTGATAAAACGGAGATTTTGCTCATCGGCCCAAAAAATAGTACACAGAAGCTCCAGCATCTCAGCCTGCATTTAGACGGTTGTTCTGTAACTACTAGTTCAACGGTAAAAGACCTGGGAGTTATTTTAGACAGCAACTTATCTTTTAAAAATCACATCAATCAAGTTACAAAAACAGCCTTCTTTCACCTTAGAAATATTTCTAAGCTAAGAAATATGTTATCTATATCTGATGCAGAGAAGCTCGTCCATGCGTTTATGACCTCTAGAATAGACTACTGTAATGCATTACTAGGTGGATGTCCTGCATCATTAATAAACAAGCTTCAGTTAGTTCAGAATGCCGCAGCAAGAGTTCTTACTAGGTCAAGAAAATACGATCATATAACCCCAATCTTATCGTCCCTACATTGGCTTCCTATTAAGTTTCGAATAGACTACAAACTACTGCTACTCACTTATAAAGCACTAAATGGTTTGGCTCCCATGTATCTATCCAGTCTCTTAACACGCTACAATCCGTCACGCTCCCTGAGATCTCAAAACTCTGGGCTTCTAGTAGTTCCTAGAATAGCAAAGTCCACTAAAGGCGGTAGAGCATTTTCACATTTAGCTCCTAAACTCTGGAATAGTCTTCCTGACAGTGTTCGGGGTTCAGATACACTCTCCCAGTTTAAGTGCAGATTAAAAACATATCTTTTTAGCAAAGCCTACACATAACACACATCACACACATCACATCACAACCTTGTGCTCCAGAACATCTGATCACATGCACATTATCAACTTGTGCTGTTAATATCATGAACAGCAGCTACGCTAATTCCTCTCCACTGCTTCTCTTTCTCTCCCCATCCCGAGGCTTCCTGAGGTTTGGCCAGCTCCAGTCACGTCCCACCTCGTGAAGATTATGGACCTATGGATGATCATGGAGAAGTAGATGCCGAGTGTTTAAAGGCCCTGGCATGGAGAAGCTGATGCTGGATCTATGATGATCACAAATTGTTCTGTATTGTTGAAAGATTTATGACCAAACTTTTGATGTCACCCATATGAGGATGGGTTCCCCTTTGAGTCTGGTTCCTCTCAAGGTTTCTTCCTCATATCATCTAAGGGAGTTTTTCCTTGCCACTGTCGCCACGGCTGCTCATCAGGGACAAACGCACACCATTCACCTTCACTGTTGTTTTCTGTAAAGCTGCTTTGAGACAATGTCTGTTGTGAAAAGCGCTATACAAATAAACTTGACTTGACTTGACTTGACTAACTGTGTGGTAAGTGTCAATGATACGCTTACATTTCTTTATATGTTTATTCATTGATATCAGCTGTATTTCGATGTCTATGTTTGGCTAATGAGAAGGTATACTACATGCAATATAAGTTCCAGTCTGATATGATGCTAAGCCACATTCTGCTAACCAAGCATCCAATTATACACCTGCATGCGTCTCTCAAATATTTTTTTTACACAATGAAACAGACAAGCAAAACAAAAATAGATGTTTGCAAAAAAAAAAAAAACACTACTATGAAATTAACTTTTACCTACACACAATAAATGGAATTACATGTATTATTTTAATACGAATTTATGAATATTTATTTGTTCATTAATTATAAATGTTCTCATTTAAAAAAAAAAACATTTTTATTTGTACAAATGTCTTAACTACTAAATATTTTTTACCTCAGAATGTTATCAAATATTAGGCACAATAAACGTTTATTTAGTGTCACCAATTTTCTACATGGCATTTACTGTGATTACATGTATTATATCGGCCAAACCGCTTTCGAAATATCGGTGTCGGCCATTAAAAATTCCATGTCGGTCATTACCTGGTTTTAACAAGGCAATCAGGTAAGAGGCTTTCATTGGATAATTACTGCAGTTATTAATATGTTTTAGCTGCAAACAAGTTATTTAACCCTAACTGATACAATAGTATTTTTTGTCAAAAGATATATCCTGTGGTTGTGGAAAAGATGTTACACTTTATTACAGAAGGGTCAAATTATTAGCCGGCACCAAGCAAAGATACCCAATAAGGAGAGTGCTGAAATTACAAACTGGGTTAAGACCTGGCCGATGCATTAGTAAAACCTTGAAGCATAGTGGTGAACCATCTTCGAGGTAGGAAAAATTTGAATGATCACAATCCGAGATCACGTAAACGAAAACTAAGCGAAAGAAAAACAACAGTGGGACTCGTGGCTATGCTTAATAGTACAATTTAGAGCGTTTCCACACGCACAATGCAAAGAGAACATGCCTTGAGAAAACCACTTTCAGTGAGGCTAAACAGTAAATAATGGACTCCGGAGCAAAAAGCCATTCTAGACAAGTCTAGACTTACCCCGTTTCAGAGTGATGGACAAATCATGGTAGGTAGAAAGTTGGGTGAAGTGATTGATCATGCCTAGTGCCTACTGTACAAGCCTGTAGGGTAAATTCTATGACCTGGGGTTGCTTTAGTTGGTAACACACTAAATGAATATACTGGATGACCAGGTTCCTTCATCAATTTATGACTTTTTGCTTGAGGCACAGGTATATTCCAAGTTCACAATACAGTCGAACCCACTTATCTCGACCTCGGTTAACTCGTCAACCCTATTAAGTCGACGTTTTTTGAAGTGGAACCGCCAAATTCTCGCTTTGCCTTGGTATGTTTTAATCGGTTATGTCGATTTTTTTTTTATGCCGCCGAACCCTAATATCTCGAGCACACGTTTGCCACTTAACGTCAGTTATGTCAGGAATCCCCCTGCCATGCCCCCTTCGGCGGCGGCATTCCCCGTCCGTTATTGTTTGTGCATGATCGTATGTGTTGGTTCATGGCGGTCTGTGTAATCGCGTATACATATCCCGCTAGGTATCCTTCTTCTCGGACTCCGCATTCTCTCAACGGCTTACCAACGAGATTACCCCGATCCTGCTGTTTTCCATGTTCACGCTGTCTCCACCACGTTTATCCGTTGCTGCCCAGTGCTGCGCTTTCCATAGCGCGGATCCGTGGATTCTTTACACGAACTGTCTCTGCTTTCACAGAACTTCGTGGACCGCGCTCCCGCGGCACCACTGGATATTACTGCTTCGCTACAAGTATTGGTGGATTATCTCCTGAGTATTCTCAATAAACTTTGTTTGCGTTTACTTCGGCTTCCGCCTCCTTATCCGCATTACAGGTTATCTCGAGCCGCATGACCAATCAAACAAATCGCGGCAACACTGTTGTGTAAAAAACCTCCAAAAACACGTGCATGCACATTCTCATTTAATAACGCACATGTACATGAAGAAATTTCAAGCACGTTAATATATTGCCGCCATATTGGTTTTCGTTTATCTCGATCATTGGTTATCTCAACGCTTTTTGGCGTCCCCTAGGCCGGCGACATAACCGGGTTCCACTGTAATTGGATTTATTGGGCACACAATTTTCACAGATGGGCAGCCCACCAAAACCAGGCCCTAACCCCACTGAGAATCTTTGGGATGTACTGGAGGAGACTTTATGCAGCTCGAACTTTCCCATTGTCAAGTAATTAATGCAATTCTCAGGGAAAAATAAAATGTGACCGTGCATACACTTATCAGAGATGAGCTTGTGAGATTTTAGTGCATGTGACTTATTGGCTAGGCAGTGTATCCTAATTTCCGTGCTGTATTACTGGAATTTCCATCTGGGATCAATAAAATGATAGATAAAATAGGGTGGCTGTATACATGGCAGACACAAGGTCATCAAATTCATAAAATATTTACTATAAAAAACATTTCAGCTTTACACATGACAAAAAAAAACTTAACACACGTTTAGGTGATACGTTATAAAAATTATTATGGATAGGTAGGTAGATAAGATTTCAGACACGTTTTCTACACCAGCCCAAGCTATTCCATCGTACCTGGTGTGTTCTGTGCAAAGCGAGCCTCTTGGATGACTGCTAATTTGGGCTGAACTGCAGCAGCTGGAGCAGAAACAGAAGCAGGGGTAGGCTCAGGGTCTGTTGGAACGGGAGAGCCTTCTCGCGACAGGCTGTCTGGAGTCTGCACGCCACTAGAGTGGGCCGACAGTGCCCCCGTGTGGTTAGGAGAAGCAGGGGCACTCCTGGAACAAACAATATAGAACATTTACAAAACCATTAATTGATTTTGGAATAGAATAGCCTTTGTTTGTCACATATATATATTACAGCACATTAAAATTATTTCTTCACATATCCCAGCTTGCTTGGAAGCAGGGGTTGGAGCGCAGGGTCAGCCACGATACGGCGCACCTGAAGCACAGAGGGCTAAGGGCCTTGGTCAAGGGCCCAAGAGTTGCAGATTGGCAAATACTGGGGTTTAAACCCCCGACCTTATGATCAGTAACCCAGAGCCTTAACCACTGAGCTCCCACTCCCACAATAGGGGGGAAAAAACATTTATTTTAAGGCAACACGATATTCATAGGTGAGTGGCTTTGAGTACCGGGATGACTGCGGGCCGAGTGGGGTCCTGAAGCAGGGAACACCACGAGGCCTTCTTTTACGGAAGGCCTGATCCATCAGCTTGCCCTCTGTGGATGGATCTATCCTCCAGAACGAACCTTTGCCAGGCTCTTCTTGGGATCGGGGCACTTTTATAAAGTAGCGGTTTAAAGACAGATTGTGACGAATAGAATTCTAAAGAAAACAAAAAAGGAAACAATTAAGATCTATATGCTTTTACGCAAATTGATTGTATGAGAAAAAGGCTTTAAAAATAGATTTGCGAAACGACAAATTTGAAAAGAGGCGTGAAACAAACAATTTTAAGAAGTCAGTGAATACTAACCTGCCAGCCCTTGTCTGCAGTTCTGTAGTATGGGTAGTTTTTAGTGATGTGAGTATATATTCCATTCAGAGTGAGCTGTTTATCTGGAGCCATGGTAATTGCTTGGACAATCAGTTGTGCATATGAGTAGGGCGGTTTAGAATCATCCTGTTGTACACAAAAAAACGAGGAATGCATCTGATTTACATGTTTTCACCACACAGTAAAAACGCCACGTGTTTATTTACCCCCCCTTCATGAAAGTACACTTATAAAGCACAAACGCTGCGTGTGGTAAACAGCTTTGTATTCTTTGATGAAACCAATGATGCAATTGCAAATTTAATTATCAGATTGTTCTACGAAAAAAAAGAGGAAGAAATTGCATCAGAGTTTGGAAAAAATAAAATACCCCAAGATATTGTTTATGAAGAAGTATCCAGCATGTTTCTGCAGTGTGTAATAAACAAAAGAATGAGAGCTCATCCCCAGCCGTTGTTCATTTGTATTCGCATGCAGTACAACCAGATGTGTGTGTGAATCAGAATTAGTAAATGTATAAAGCTCCTGGGAGGCAAAATCTGTGATTAGACTAATGCTGGCTTTGCTCACGCACATTATATGAATAACTGGTTCATTTACATGTGCACTTCAGTATAGTGCTAAAAAGATTCCTTGAGTTATTAAAGTCATTCGATAATAAAAATTCATTGAGGCTCATTTTTTGACTTGTTGCTTCGTTTAGTCCATTTAACTACACACGAAGCACTGTGTTTCCCCACGGACCATTCTTACTGATGCACCACCCACTAAACTCTGGACTGCCCTGGACAGGTAGACACTAAAGATGCTGTAGAATGAAAAATAGAGGAACGGGAAGAAAACGAAGGAGAGATGATAAAAAAAGAATAATTATAATAATAAAAAAAGAATAATAAAAAAAAAAGTTTCTAATGTTTTGGATCATTTCAAACTAAAACAAAGAAAACACCATACAGTGCTGTTACCATTTATAAAGTAATTTGAAATAGATTTTTATATTTTTATTTAGATACAGTGTAAAAAGTTCAAAAAGTCCCTCCACAGTGGCCACGTAGAGTAGGTAGTGGATCCTTTAAAATAAAATTTTTTAATAATAATAAAATAAAAAATATCTATAATAATAATAATAATTCTTAAAAAAGCTGGCGATAAATACACGGATTTTGTCCACGGAAAATTTCAAGCAGATTTTTCCCGAAACAATAGCACATCACGATACTTTGCGATATTTAATAAATAGATACGAGTGAGAATATTAGAATTTCATTAAATAAATAGTTTCCCATAACCTACTCTATGCGGTCACTGCGGAGGGACTTTTTGAATGCACCGTATTTGTATTGGGATGTAATATGGCAATTAAATGCGCTAAATGGGTTTAGTTTTCACAGATTCTTGTATGAAATTTCTGCAATAAAAATTTTATTCCGAAAAAGGAAACAAATTACTTGTTCATTTCAAGAGACCCGACTTATTTTCTCTCTCAATTATTATTAATCCTTAATAAAAGAAAAGTACTTCCTATCCGATTACTCGATGGAATAATCGTCAGAATACTCAATTACTAAACTAATCGATAGCAGCAGCGCCCTACTGTTCAAACTGCATATTGCGGTCAGTGGATACGAGTCTCTTGATTCGATAAGTCTGTCGATCAAACGATACATTCAACAGGACGTGTAAAAAGCAAGCAATTTATTATGATATACTGCTGATATTAAGTGTGGTTAGAATCGTTCATCAAGCCCGCACCTCCATGCCTCCTCTTTTTGGCTACAAGGCTTTCACATGTGGTTTTGTGAAGCCACATTAGTGGAGTTGTGGTGAATGGAGGCATTTTGGCATTTCTGAGCGGTGGTCCGAAACCTAACAGTGTGCCAAATCCTGCACATATGTATACAATACCAATACCGGCACTAGTACCTCGATCATACCTCTAACAAAGCGTAAAAACACAAACTGTCTGTCTGATGCATTCAGTCAGCATTTCCTTGCTGACTTAATACAGGCTCTAAAATGACTATGGCAATTGGGAGGTTGATCTTTGGTATTGGAGAATGAAACACTACCCAGAATTCGACCGAATTTTGAATTCTTTAAAAATCACTTGAAAATGCTGTCCGGGAAATGGCTTATATTCTTTGTACTGAAAATTTATTCTTTACGTGTACATATACACCAACCAGGCATAACATTATGATGACATTACAATATTAAAATATTATTTATTATTATAAAAGGGATATTTTAGGCAGCAAGTGAACATTTTGTCCTCAAAGTTGACGTGTTAGAAGCAGGAAAAATGGGCCAGCGTAAGGATTTGAGCAAATTGACGAGGGACAAATTGCGACGTCTAGACGACTGGGTCGGAGCTTCTCCAAAACCGTTGTTTCCAGTCTGCAGTGCTCAGTATCTATCAAAAGTGCTTCAAGGAAGAAACAGTGGTAAACCGGCTCCAGGGCCGTGGGCGACCCTGTGAAGGCTGGACCGTGTGGTCCGATCCAACAGGTGGAGGGGAACCAACAGAAAAGGGGGACCTACACAATATTAGGCAGGTGGTCATAATGTAATGCCTGATCTGTTGCCATAAAGTAATGCCTGGTTGGTGAATAAACTTAATAAATCTGTTTCAACCCACTGGTTTTAAGTGTACACACGCTGTGCATTCGTTACAAGCAAAAGGGAACTTTGGAGTCAAATCGTAACAAGGTTCGTCATCGATAAAAGATTCAGGGAGTGACCAAAACTCCCTATTTGACTGAAAACCTTGTGCAGCACTACATCGATCTTTGACACTGACATGATTAGGCACCGGATGAGACTAGTAATCGTCCATGAATGGCCATACGAAGAAAAATACGAGATTCTGTTTCGTCATACCTTCGGACTGTCTCCTCCAGAGGCTTCTTTGTCGTTTTCAGACTGGGAGTTGTCCCCAATGAGTTCGGCTGTGAGCCCACGCCCTACTCTGTAACTGGACAGTCCTGCTCCTCGAGGACTGGATGGACACGAGTTTGCAGCACTTGGGAAACACAGAGAGACACAAAAGTGATTTGAAAGGACCTGCATAAGAAGGCAGCATTACTGAGGAACATTTTTGTTGTGTAATAAAGTCAAACCCAAAGAAAAATAACATTTTGCCTATTTGCTCGTTGTTTTTAGACAAATTTGCAAGCAGCATTAATGTATAATGTTCCCTTACTGGATAACTTGGCAGTGCTTTGCTTCATGAATCCACATTAGAAGGGAACAAAGTTAAAAGCACACTTATCCAGACACAAGATTGGCATCATAATATACGGGATAATGGCAGGACAGCTGTACAACTGCCATTGCTGGATTCCTAATTGTAACTGCTGTTGTTAAGTTATGCCAAAGTAACAAATAAACTAAAAACAGGAGAATATGATGACTGTTTATCGACTCGTGCTTCAAAAGACACGAGGATCTGCAGCTTTACAGCACATCTGAACAAAAAGACTGATACTGTTTCTTTTCATTTTCGTGTGTCGTTTTTGCTTAGGTGACATAACTAGGCGAAAATGTTTGTGTTCTCCCTCACATTTTCATTATGGGATCCTGCAAAAAAGTTTTTGTTATGTAATAAATCAAATATAAAATGGATAGAAGGGGTTCCATTTAAAATAAAGAAAAAAATGTTTTTCCTTCTTACATTGACTCATCAATTACAGTATGTTTAGTGGATTATATACCGTATTTTTCGAACTATAAGCTGCTACTTTTTTCCCACGTTTTGAACCCCGCGGCGTAAACAACGAAGCGGCTAATTTATGGCTTTTTCCTGGGTTTTTCCCGGTTTCACAAGCTTCAAGACAAAACACTGAACGACATAAAATTAGACCAATGACATTTCCGAACGGAAATGAAAAAAACGCACCTCACCTGTGTTCTGAGCTGCACGGCATCGGGAGAAAAAACTTTTTTTTTTTTTTTTTTGTTCTTTTTTTACGCACGACGAAGCCAAAAGAAAAACTCTCAAGAGAAATAGTTGTGAAAGGAAGGAGGAAGAAAGTGAACAATGACTTTCTTGGTAGGCTACTGTTTAGATACAAGCCGTTGTAACGCGTTGAGTCTGGGTGAAGGGAGAGTTTGCTAACTCCAGTTGCAACAGAAATCATATAAGCACAGACAGGTTTCCAAAACTCGTGCTTTTTTTTTTTTTTTCTTGGCAACGGCGTTACGGGTTAGTCAAAGAAACTTAGAAATCAGCATTAGAAAATAATAAGGACATAATCCTCGGTCTTGCACACATGCAGTAATAGCGGAAAAATGCGGCGGCAGGCTATTCCCAAAATGCCGCTCTGCTCTTAAAGGAGCCACAACATATTTCACCTGTTACACCGTGTAACAGACACTGTCTTTCGTTAAAGCCTGTGTAAAGTTCATTAGTTTCAGTGTAGACAGGTGCGGCTTATTGATGTTAAAAATAAAAATCTTTGTTAAATTCAGTGGGTGCGGCTTCTATATGGGTGCGCTTTATAGTCCGGAAATTACGGTACTTAATTTAACGTGTGCGATAGAATAATACACCCATATTCAAGTCACATTACATATCAGCGTAACTGTAGCTTGTCCAGTGTCTATTAGGAGGGTCATTAAATCAAGGTGACACCCAATTAAAAAAATATATAATAATAATAAGAAGAAGAAAGCAAACACACACACACACAATAAAACTCAATTACACAGCTCAACTTCTGCATCTATGAGAAGTGAAACGCTGTAAAATAGCCAAGCGTTGGCTCTACTCCATGCTGACAGTCATTCATGTACAATGGAAAGGCAGCTATATAGAATAATTAAAGAAGCTAGAGCATGTCCATAACTACAATATTCTAGTGCATTATTAATAGCTTAGAAATCCCAGCGCAGCAATAAAGAGCATCTCTAAAAACACAATCAACCATATTGTATGAGATGCAGAGCCATAGCCTGAACTCGAACAGATTTCCTCCAACCAGACTGCATCAATCGGAATTTAATACCAATAAACATGTATCATGCACTAATCAATTTATTAAATGGTATTGATTCCTTATTAAGTTGCAAGTCAAATGTGGACAAAAGGTATGCAACAGGTACAAAGCCTAAAGACAGTCAATTTATTAAAAACGATTTAAAACATACAGAAATATATAGATACGAATTTACACTAGGGCTGAAACGATTGCTCAAGTAACTTTGAATACAAAAGATAATCGAGTCAAGTTATGTGCCTCTGTGCTTTGTTATTCCATTTAACTACACGCAGCATTGTGTTTCCCGGTGAACCGTTATTACTGACGCACCACCTGCTAAACTCTCTAGCACTCTGGACAGCGACGCTGCGGAATGAAAAAAAAAATGGAGGGACAGTGAGAAAACAGCGAGGGGCGAGGAGAAGATTCATATGGAAGCCCATTTCCGCGGCATAAAAAAAAAATTCAGATTTATTTTCGCCCAATCGGGCAGCGTCACCTCCTCCGTAGTGCCAGAAAACTTTACACATTGAAAATGAAATCGGCTACAATAGAATCACGTGGTATCAAACTAAGCCTCCGATCCCTGAAGAGAACTCGTACACCAAACAGCCTCAAACTTCAGGCCGACAACATGGTTACAGGTGGATACACCAGCAATGTCGGATGTTTATGAGAAAAAGTCGCGATTGCAAGAAATATAGTCGGAATTACGATAAATATGTCAGAACTAGTCCCAAAGAACCCTAACCCTATAAAAACCCAAAGAAAAAGTCATAATAATCCGCAAGAATTTGGTCAAATGCAGAACATCCGCATCCCATGGCTATGGACCCCCTTTCCTAGAATTTGATTAGTCGTCCGAGGTCACCGGCGCCACTTAATGCCATGTGACCAACGTTGAATCTGATGTACAATCTAAAAATCATCTAATCAAATTACCATCACACAATACAATTGTAGAATCATGGATGCACCATGTAGGGCAATAAAGCCTTTAGGAGATCTACTTAAAACGAGATCACTAGAAGGCTTATTGGGAATTCGTCACCATTACGGGCCTTCTAACTAAAAAGCATTGAGAAAATAAATATTAAAACCGAAGCTGTGATCTAATAAACAGCACCTTCTTCTGATCTTTTTTCTCTATAAGCAAACTGCAAGAGTGACGCATACAGGCTTTGATGCAATTCAACCTCAGTCATTCCCTTGTACGGAAGAACGTGATCGAGGACTTCGGAAAAAAACGGATGTGTCCAACAACTTCTCTTGGTTTAAACCACGTATTAGAAGCTGTTCTGTGAGAAATGGTGTCTGGTTGGGCAGCTTCCCAGAAATTCTCCTGGAAAGAGGTCCCTCTGCCCTTCAGGCTCTGAGAGCACTAGATTGGTTAATTTGCTGAAATCAGTCCAAATGAAGAGAATGTGTTTTAGTATTCATAAAAATCGGGCAATGCGTTGTTAACCTCTGCCAGCAGCTCTGGATTTAGGTTTTTAAGGGCGCTACACTGATTAACATTTTCCACACATGCTGTCAAACACTGCTTCGTGTCTAGCCAGTTTAAACCGGGCAAGGTGCCAATTTAGAAAATAATCATACATACGGAGTTAAACCAGAGCTTTTTATTCTTCTATTCGATTGGATAGGGTCATGAAGTCTTCTGGTTGGAGGATGGCATCAGTCAACGGGCATGAAGTGTACACCGGCAAGAGAAAAACTGATAACTCATCACATTTACTGAAACATATACCTTCGTTTAATATCATTTTGAACGTTTAAATATGGAGTGTTACTGAGGCTACTGAAGAGTCAGCACGTGGGTGACTATCAACAACTGTTAAAAAGGTCCTCCAAGGACCCTGAGACATTACAGACAATAGGTCTGGCTATAATAAGGAACCTATAGGTGTGTGTCCATGGTGCACTGTGATGGACTGGATCTCATCCAGGGTGTGTCCCTGCCTCCCGGTGTTCCTGGGAAAGGCTCCAGACCACCGCTACCCTGACCAGGATGACGTGTTTACTGAAGATTAATGAGAAATACAACCACTTTCTGTGCGATGAGGCGGAAAAGCAGTTTTCCGAATACGTGTACCGAATGAAATCCTTTTTTTTTATGTTCAAAACATAGTTAAAAAAAACTTATTAAATGTTATAAAGTGGTGGACCGCAAATTTGTTTAGTCTGCATCGCACTTGTAAAAATAAAATAAGTCAAATCGAACGCAATACCCTTTTTATTATATTGATTTAAATATAGATCCATATCGCTAGATATAAATAAAAATATTGGCAATGACAGAAAGTGGATCGAGTAGCACAGTGTCACTCTCTAATAAAAAAAAAAATTATTAAATAGTAAAAAATAAATAAAATTCAAAATTAAATAAAAAGTGTATTGCATTAATTAGATGTATTCAATTTCATTTTATCTTTATAAGAAATAATAAGGGAAAAAAAAAAAAAAAAAAAAAAAAAATGGAACTGGAAGCTTCTATCCCTAAAACAAATTCCTTGTAAGTGCAAACATACTTGGCAATAAAGCTCTTTCAGATTCTGATTTATTTTTTGTATTTAAACCTAGCAGGCATTTTATAAAAAAATAAAATAAAAAAAAATGTAAACTGTTAATATTTGTAAAAATGTTATAATAAAATAATAATACAGTTAATAAAAAAACAAGCGATTTTGTTTTGCGTTTCCCCCTAATGCGTACAATCACCATATATAAATTTATAATTGAGGACGTTTGCATACTGCTTAAATATAATAATAAATACAAAGTTTGAGGCTTAAATTAAAGACCCCCATCGTGTGCATGCTCTGTGAATACACATGAAGGTTCCTCCGATAATAAGAAACAGCTGCAAAGCCAACTGTCTAAATACTGGGACGATTGCGTGAAACACACTTGAAATACGTTCCTGTTTCACCGAGTCGTGAAAGCTGCATCCTGGCTTCAGGATAAAGAAACGTTCCTGGTGAAAGAAGCTCTCGGAGATGACGGTTTCCACTCCCTAAAATATATATATCTGTTATGACTTTCCTCAAAATGAATCAAACCCTGACAGCGCTGCAGATGTTTGAACGCCGCTAACGTGACAGTTCGACACGTGAAACATGAGCACTGTCAGTGGACATAAATAGTGTTTTTTTTTTTTTTTTTTTATAAGATGTGAAACGCCGCAAGAACCCATAATCTACTGTAGGGCTGAAACGATGCCATGAGTAACTTGAGTAATTCGAATACAAAGAAATCGTCGAGGCAATGCCTAAGCCTAACCCTTACCTCAAAGCTTTGTATAGTCCATTTAACTACACATGGTGCACTGTGTTTCCTCACAGACCATTATTACTAACACTGAACCCTGCAGTGATCTGGACATGGAGGAACCGCGAGAAAACAGAGAGGGGTGAGGAGAAGATCTAAAGCTTGTTTCTAGCACATTAAAAAAATAAATAAATAAAAATAAACAAAAGTTTGCCTAATTCTGACTTTTTTTCCCCCTCGCAACTCCAGCTTTATTACTAGCAATTTCGAGTTTTTTATATACGAAATACGTTTCGTATTTCTTCCCCTAACCGTACCGAAATCAAACTGGGAATTTTGTGTACCGGTACACCCCTAATAACCTAAATAATTCTGGATATGGTATTAAATGCTACACAATGCTTAAACATTGATATTGGCATATACGCCAACCAAGCCGCCAAACAGGCATAATGTTAAGACCACCCGCCTAATATCGTGTTGGTCCCCCTTTTGCTGCCCAAACGTTCGCGATCCGTCGAGTATAACCAGCATGAATTTCTTCAGCAGGACCACGCTCGCTCTCCATGTGCATCAATAAGCCTCGGACGCCCGTGACCCTGTCGGGGTCTGACCACTGCAGACCGGGTCTCTATCCAATCGTCTAGCTAGCGCATATTTAGTACTTGTAACACTCGCTTAAATCCTTACACTTGCCCCTTTTTCCTGCACGTCAACTTCGAGGACAAAATGTTCACTTGCTTCCTAATATATACACTAACGGGTGCCGCGATGAAGAGATAATCAGTGATATTCCTGGTCGGGTTTAGTCTTTCAGCTATTAAACCCTCTGAGACGCAATCATCTGACAGCAATGCTCAGAATCACATGGGTATCTAAAGATCCGAAGAGAGTGCATAAATACATCCATTGTTTACTTATTCTAAATTACAATAAAATAATACACTGTTAGCTAGCTAGAAATCTGTACACAGATTCAACATAGAATTGTGTTTGGAGAAAAATATATCAACAAAGCCTCCAAAGCAACTGTAGTTCCCATAGTTTGCTCTGGAAAAAGGTCGCTGTAATATCAATGAGCATGAATAGGTGCGGAATATAAATATGGACGGTGATAATGTACCTGATTGTCCCGGTGGGAGAGGGCAGAGGACTCATCAGGTGGGCAATGTTATCTGGAATGTTGATAGTCAGGGGGGAGATCTGGGGCTGGACGGCTTTCACTGGGGACTCTGGGGCGTTCCTCTTATCTTTCTTGTTGCTGGACAGGGCGGTGAACGTGATCTTGATGTTTGTGCTGGGGAAGCGAAATGTGCACCTTCGAAAGAAAGAAAAAAAGAGGGATGACACTCGTAGATCATTTGGACATGATTTCTTGCAACAAGTGCTATATTGAGCAAAACAATCAAAAATCAATATAATAATAAAAAATAAATATGCAGTACTGCGCAAAAACTTTATGCCAAAACCATCGTCGCTTTAAAACGGCCTTGCTGATGCAAAAACATGAATTTAGATCGTTGAAATTCTGGGATTTTTGGACGTTTTCCACAGCAGTCATTTAGACATGAAATTGGAGGCCAAATACAGGTGTTAGAAACATTCATTATGGTTCCACTCCAAGATGTTTCCACAGAGACTGCAAAACAATGTATGGTCATTACCATGCACTGGAAATCCAATGTATAGTAAGAAATCTTTTTGCACAGTCCTGTATATAATCTTAACCATTCGCATGATCAAGTCTCAAAGTAGCAGAGAAGTAAACAAGGCACGGGCCCAATTGCCATGCAGTAACAGAAGCCACAAGTATCTGTAGTTTATATATGGACACCAGCATGACCAGCTTACATAAGGCATATTCCTTTTTTTATGAACACACCAGATTTATTTGAAGAACAGCGAAACCTTTGAAGACCGATCCTAGACCAGCTGGAACTCGATGACATTTAGTCTGCTTCGTGCATTTCGTAAACAAAAACATCGCATGGCCAAAAGATTGTGTTATTAGTTATGAGCTTTACTGATCATAACTTCAATCACATCTATCAGCCATGAAAAACTATGGTATTTCTTATACAAAATTAATAATAAATAAATAAAAAACAAAGGAACAACTTTGAAAGGTTTGAGTGGTTTTGTGAAAGCCTGAGGTCAATTAAAGAAGTCCATTTTGAAGCAGTAATCTCGATTTTTCAACCGATCAATTGTAAGGTAGGAATATGTATGTTTGCAAATCAATCGATTTTAAAGCAGGACTCCAGATTTTGCACGAATCAATTGCAAATACAATCTGTATTTTTGTACCAAGCAATTGTAAACAATAAACTGTATTTTTGCAACAATCAGCTTTAAAGCAATAATCTACATTTCTGCACCAATCAATTTTAAAGCAGGGATCCAAATTTTGCACCAATCAATTGCAAAGCAGTAATCTGTATTTTTGCAGAAGTCAATTTTAAAGCAGCAATCTGTATTTTTGTACCAAGCAATTGTAAACGCTAATCTGCATTTCTGCACCAATCGACTTTAAAGCACTAATACATATTTTTTCACCAATACATTTTAAAGCAGCAATCTGTATTTTTTCACCAATCGATTTTAAAGCAGTAATTTATCTGTATTTTTGCACCTAACAATTGTAAACAAATCTGTATTTTTTGCACCAAGCAATTTTAAAGCAGTAATCTGTATTTTCACCAATAAATTTTAAAGCGGCAATCTGCATTTTTTCACAAAGTGATTTTTAAAGCAGTAATCTTTATTTTTGTACCAAGCAATTGTAAACAATAATCTACATTTCTGCACCAATCGACTTTAAAGCAGTAATCTGTATTTTCACCAATACATTTTAAAGCAGTAATCTGTATTTTTTCACAAAGTGATTTTAAAGCAGTAATCTGTATTTCTGCACTAATCAATGCTTTGATAGTCTGGATACACCAAGTAAACACAGATTAGTACAAGCACCAGATTTAGTCACAAAACACGACCCTCTTCCGGCACAATTTCCCAATAAAATGTAATTTAGAGGATGAGAAGTGATGTGCAGTGCTTTTTGTTCAGGTTAAACGACAGGAAAGGAATCAGGGATTGAATCAGAGCGTCCAGATGAAGATGTGAAGGGGTTAAAGGACAGGATGTCGCCCTGAAGATAATCACTTTCACTCTTTTACATTCATATCAGAGATCTTTTCGATCATGTATACAGGGAAGACGTGTTCTCCGGGATGTGGATGTTGTGGTGAAGGGGAATATTTTGGTGTGAAGGAAAAGGCGAACGAAGACACGCCGGAAACATGAGACGTGTGTTGGTTTCGACACGTGCTGCGGCGCAAAACAAAACAAAATAAGAACAAAAATCCGCGGGGACAAACAATGCGTGCATTTGTGGATCTTTGGGTTGATTGTGTTTTTTTTTTTTTGTAATCTGTTGTAGTTATAAAGGATCTTACACTCGGGGAAGCTGGAGAGGAGGAGCCCCGCGTCTCTGAAACACCCCGTCCACGAACACCCCGTTTTTGCCGAGGCACCGCAGGTAGAAGTCGCCGCCGCCGGCGCCGTCCTCGCCGGCCGTGAAAATCTCCAGGTGCCTCCGCGAGATGAAGCTCGAGTGACCCATGCTCACGTCCACCGAGCCCTGCGACGAGTTGCGGCCGATGGTCACCGAGCGCTTCTTCATCAGGTACTCGAATTCTCGGCCCTCGAGCCGGGCCACTGCCGACCCCGACGTCCCCGCCATCTTTTTTTGTGTTTTTTTTTCTTCTTCTATTGCCAATAAGTCCTTTTGACTTAAAATGCCGGTTCTTTTGTTTTTTTTCGGCTGATGACTTTTGGTGCTGGGTGTAGAAATCTTTGGGGGGGAACAATTTGGCTTAGGGGGAATCAAATCAGAGGATGGATATGAAAACGGAGGCGCGTGCCAGTGCGGGGACAGCGGCTCCAACCCACCGCCGCAACAGAGAGAAAGAGGACAGGATAAAACCGTACCAAACAAACAACTGGGGCGGGGCTAACGATGATCGACGGTGTAGCGAGCCAATCGCGTTTCAGGTGATGTCGGCGATGCGGCTTCTTACTGGCCAGAGCCGGAAACTGTGTATGTGCGCGTGTGTAATGTGTTGGGGTTTGGTTGCACCGGCAGGCTGACACGCATGTTAATGGTGTGCTGTAGGAAGCAGCTTCAGTGGATTGTTAAACCACTTACTTTAATATAAGAAGAAAAAGACGACCAGAATAAACAAATCAAGTATAATAATAATAATAATAATAATAATAATAATAATAAGCATAACAGTTCTGGTCATCCTGATTACATTAGGAAATACATTACTATCCTACATTCTGACCCCATTGACCGTTTGCTCTGTATATAATAATATTTCTGAGAGTGAACTAGACATTACATCAAAATATTATTTTTTTGTCCTTTATCTGGTCTTGACAATATACCAGGGCACATGATTGGGGATTATAAGATGTTAAACACAAGTACTAAGTAATGGTTTAGTAATTAACTGCCAAGAAAACAAACTAAACAGATTTTTTTTGGTGACTACTGTGTCATAAAAAAAAATTTAACATTTCTAAAGTGGAATGCTTAAAGCCATAACACCTTTATTAGCCCTGTTTTGCCCAGAGCCTCAAATTAGTCTTTTTTTTTTTTTTTCTTACTATAAAAGTAAATTCTGTAATTAGTAACTAACCCATGAAAAAAAGAAATAGTAGCCATTGCTAGTCTCAGAAATGTCATTGTTGTAGCTACTGGTGTTTTTGTAAATGTGCTGTGGACACCGCAAACACAGCACAAACAGCAAGCGCACAAACCATTGAGTCGATTTTACAATCGTGTTTAATGTGTTACATGATACACCGTGAGCTGTGTATCCCTGTGTAACTCAGTCATGGCGTTACATTACATCACAGCATGTTTAACGCTGCAAAATAAAGTGTAATCACTTTTACGTTTACAATCACGACAAACGCAAATAAGCTCGTATGCAACGGAGTTGGAAAATCTGAAAAAAAGAAATGCGATTAAATGAATACAGTTCAAGCATATAGGTGTTACCGTTGGGCACTTTGGTAGAGTTTCGCTCAAACATTAGTAGGGTGAAAAAAACAAAAAGATTGAAATGAATCCCATTCTCCCATCTCTCTCCTTTCCCAGCTGCCCTACCCACTTTAACGACGACAGAAAAATTACAACCCAAATTATCATTTTTGTTTGTTTTATAAGGATCAATTTCTGCTTTAATAGGATGGTTCTCTGTGTCTGTGATCTGTAATCCATTTGTGAAACGCACATGGCTATTAAATGCACGTATAATTAAAATGCACTGAGCAAATACTACATTTGTTCTGAAGGATTCATTCTCAACACGTGATAAAAATGAAGGAAAAGTGCACATACATGTAATCAACAACGAACGAAAATTTAAAATAAACCATATCTACAATGTAATTGTTGTTCTGTTGTACTGTAGAATATTGTTGCAGTTACATATGCCGAGCATTGTTTTTTCTTTTCTTTCTTTATACACCGTGTAAAACAAAATCTAACGCTACCAATGTTATGCACATACATTAGTGTGACCGATGAATAAGCGTACGCTCGATCTTTCCTCTTCAGTAACGACAGAGGCACTCACTATAGTAGGTTAGTTAGTGGACAAATTTTCTTCAAACCGACTTTAGGATTATAAAACAGCAGTTCGTATGGAAGACCTTTTAAAAAGCAACTGTTTTCATTCAAAAAATTGTTTCCCCTCTTCTCACTCCACCGAAATGACTGCAGTCCGTTTATTCATCCACCTCTTCAGTTGTCAAGAGTGTCTTTTGTGTTCTTTAAAAACTGGCTAGTGAGATTACAGATCTCTTAGTCTTCCTGCATCGGGGAGTCACTTAGTCAGGAACGCCACACGCGGTTGTTCCTCTGACAGTGTTCAAATTGTCAGGGGGAAAAAATAAAGACAAAGAAAAAAAGAAAATCAATTGAATCCAAGTATGGCTTGTGCTCAGATCTTCTCATCAGTCATTTCCAAGAACTGGGCATATACATCCCTGGAACACTCCCCTTTTTGGTTGAATAGGAACTTGTAATAGCTGCCATCAGCACAAATGGCTGGATGAGGAGGAGGAAAAAAAAAGGTAATGATTAGTGAGTGTGTTCAGAAAGTCAGCGAATGCTTTACATTGGAAATTATTTACCGCAGCTTCATTCATGCAAACTAATAAACGAGCCTTTAGCAGTTCAAAATTAACCAGACAGTTCCTCTTTACCTATGACTGCATTGGGCTCGGTTCCAAAGGCACAGACGCAGGGTGAGCCAGATTGGACCTGGAACTTTGAGAAACTCCACTTGGAGCTGAAATACTTAGGTAGGAAACTGGCTGAGGCCAAGCTGTTTAAAAAGAAAAGAAATAAATAAAACATAGGGGTAAAGAAGCAGTGAATCTGCAAGGAGATTATTACCACTATAAACGTGGTATTATTACCACTATAAAAATATCTAGAAAAGACCATCAAATTTTGACCCACACCTTGACTGCTTGTTCTTTTTGGGATCTTCTGCAGCAAATATGTGGACAGTCCCATGATCACTCGACACACAGATGAGAGATGCATCCTGGTTGAAGTTAATGCTGCAGAAACATAGGCATTAAATGTTACTTATGACAGACACCTGAATTGTGTCGTTTGCCTTACAACATAAAATCATTGACAACTTGCCAATATATGTTGGCAGTCTGCGATCCTCGTCTTAACTCCTGAATCAGGTGACCCGCAGAGGTGTCGAATATTCTGATCAGAGTCCCCTGAACAACAACAAAAAAATAATACATACGTAATTATACATGGCTCAAAATCTCCATGCTTGTAGAAGAACTTCCACACATCTGTGTCTTACTTTTTCTGAAGCCGTGGCTATCCGTGTGCCCTGGAGGTTAAGGGCGATGCAACATAGAGCTCCCTCGTGGGCAGGGATGTCCACTGGAGGCCTCTCTGTGTTGGCCAGGTCTACTATCTGCACGTGTCCAGAATGGGTGCCGGGAAATGCGAGCAAAGAGTTGTTGCTGTTTGGACACAGGACGCACAGACCTGCAAAGATAATAGACGCATACTGCATCAACTGTCTGAAAATATATTTAAAAAAGAAAACAAATATTTAGTTACCAGAAAGACAATTTTTCTAACAAAAAACAAACAAAAATAAAACTTCAAAATTCAACAACATGCAAAATAACTATTGCTGAAAGGATTCCTGAAGTGATTCGAATACAAAAAAAAAAAAAAAAAAAAGCATCAAGGCCAATTCTTTGCCTTTGTGCTTTCATTAGCACGGTTTCCCCACGGACCATTACTGATGCACCACCTGCTAAACTCTGGAGCGCTCTGGACAGGTAAACACAGAAGACGAGGCAGAAGGAAAAATGGAGGAACAGGGAGAAAACAGCAAGGGGTGAGGAGAAGATTCAGGACAAAGAAAACAACAGAAAGAATCCTAAGTTTATTTTTCTAAAAAGGAAACAAATTAGTTGTTTATTTTATAGGATTACTCGATTAATGGATGGAATAAATCGGTAGAATACTGTAGTCTTCTTCTTTCGGCTTCTCCCATTAGGAGTCGCCACAGCGGATCATCCGTCTCCATGCCCCCCTGTCCTCTACATCTGCCTCTTTCAACCCAACTACCTGCATGTCTTCCCTCACCACATCCATAAACCTCCTCCTTGGCCTTCGTCTTTTCCTCCCTCCTGGTGGCTCCATCCTCAGCATTCTCCTACCGATATACCCCATGTTCCTCCTTTCCATGTTCAAACCCTCTCAATCTCGCCTCCCTCACCTTGTCTCCAAAACGTCCTACATGCGCAGTCCCTCTAATAAACTCATTTCTAATCCTGTCCATCCTCATCACTCCCAATGAAAAGCTCAACATCTTCAGCTCTGCTACCTCCAGCTCCACCTCCTGTCTTTTACTCAATGCCACTGTCTCTAAACCATAAAACATCTCAGGTCTCACCACAGTCCTATAAACTTTCCCTTTCACTCTCACAGATACTCTTCTATCACAAATCACTCCTGCTATCACTCTTCTCCACCCACTCCACCCTGCCTGCACTCTTTTCTTCACTTCTCTAACACACTCTCCATTACTTTGCACTGTTGACCCCAGGTACCTGAACTCCTCCACCTTCTCTATCTCTTCTCCCTGCAACCCCACCATTTTCAATAGTTTATTCGCTTCATTTCACAGCCTTTCTCTTGGGTGCGTTGCTAAAAGTTGTGTACGTTTTGATTAGGAGTTTCTATCCAAACAAATTTCAGCCATCATCTCATTTGTTGCCAGGGTCAGTTTCACTGAGAACACTGCAGACATCCATTAGCTAACAATTCATGTATCTTGAAGCTGTTGCTTTAATCAATCAGATTTCATCATTCTGTCTCGGAGACCCTTTAGAACAGACATGGGCAAACTACGGCCCATTGGGTTTATTAATCCAGCGCGCCGAACGTGACCAAATTCTATTAAAATAGGTACAGGTAAACCTTGTTCAATTCACCTTTCCCCTGTAATGCCCACATTTCCCCTGAAGATGTCGCACTTCAGCTCCATTGACGTTGTTCACGTGCAATTCTCTCTTCTTCTCTTAAGAGAGCTTAAGCTGATACTCTTTAAAAACTGCGACAGTTTCTGACAAACACCTCGGATCTATCCTGAGAATTGCCACAACAAAACTTACTCCAGACTTTGATGAACTGGCAAAATAAGGAGTTCAACAACACTGTTCCTACTGAAACTGAACTTTAGTTTTTTTGCTGTGTTTATTGATGTACTGGCAAAAAAAAAAAAAGATCAACAAATTGTTGCTTTTTTGGCACTTGATGAAACTGAATTTGCCAAATCTCTAATGTTATGTATGTATGTGTGTGTGTGTGTGTGTGTGTGTGTATATGTATCACCCGGCCCCTTTATCAAATTTTAGAACCCATTCTGGCCCGTTAGTCAAAAAGTTTGCCCATCCCTGCTCTAGAAGGTGTCCAAAAACATCAGCATTTTCACATCTTTTGATTGGAGAACACGCTAGTCAGAGCCCACAATCTAAATCTGTAGCAAACTGCACAATCTCAAATATAGTCATGTGGATTTAATACTGTTCGATAATTTCACAAAGATTGACATAGGAGAAGAAATTGATTTGGTCAGAGATACACTTACAAGGCCATTTACAAAACTGAATTTTCAAGAAAGGCTGAACATCATGAGGAAAGGTCAGTCAAAACAGTTTTTTCATGAACCATATATACTTTTTTCTTTCCTGTAGAATCTGCATTAAATAAATAAATAAATAAATAAATAAATAAAATAAAAATAAATAAATTATTTGCCTTCATTCCAAATCCCCAGGAAAACCTTAATGCACGGGGAAATGAATTTCTTTTTTTATAAGGGTTAATTTGATGCTTCTGTAAGAGATGATGTATGTGGTGGTGAAAGTGAAAGAAGACTTGCTTTAGTAATGCCATTCATGCTTACAGCAATGAGATACCTGCATCTGTGATGCCGCTCTCTGTTTTACTGTGTTTTATTATAATATTGATAGTTTGTAACCCTGTAGTGATGATGTTAGTAAACGGTGGACTGATTCAGAAAGGCCTGTGTGTGAAATGCACGACCCACTATTGATGTACACAAGAATAGATTGTCTAAAGTAAACCTTGATTGATCAGCTTTAAACTGTACATTTAGTAATAGTCAAGATTTATATTTGGCTTATTCTGGAAAATTTAAACAGTAAAAAATAATATGATGGGAAATTCAACTGGGCCAACAAAAATGCTGCTTAAAAAAAAGAAAAAAGAGGAAGAGTGAATGTGTGTCTATAATAGCTGCACAGCTGCATTAATGAAAGTGTTAGCACATACTACACTTATTACTTGTTACTACCAATATTACAATACAATTTAAGTGTGAAATGGAGACATACCTTTAGGGTTGTAGCATGTTTCAAACACATGCAGCTGGTGAGGGTTGTGTGTGAAAGTGAAGACTTTGATCATTGAATCCAACACCACCACAATTCTGGGGGGAAAAAAATAAAATACAAGAAACAAAACACAACAAAATCTCATACATCATATACACAAGTGAGCTGTAATTATAAAGTATATATAATTGAATATACACTATATGAGCAAAGGAATTGGGGACACCTGATACTTTTTATCCATATACTGTTTTTTTCCCTAAACCATTATCACAACACTTAAAGCCAGCCTTATGAAGATATGTTGGTCTGGAGCTTTGACCTTAACCGTGAACACCTATGTGAAATAAATTGGAACACTGACTGTACCCCACTGTACCCCAACTCACCTACATCAGTACTTGACTTTATTAACACTCTTGTTGCTGAATGACCACTAGTATTCACAAGCACACTACAAAATCTGATGGAACATCTTCCCAAAATAATGGACTAAATATAAAATAAGTTGTTCAAAAACCAAAGACGACTCTTATGATCAGGTGTCCACAAACTTTTGTGGCTGTTAAATATCAAATAAACCACAAGAAACTAACTACTCTAGCATCTTAAAGTTTACTGTCGACTCGTTCTAAATCATCTAAATCTTGTTAGCACAGATGGGAAATATGCCTCACTTTCATTTGATATGAGGACCACCAATAAGCACCACTTGGTGCACCAGCAAATAATAATGACGGCATAATTAACTTAATTTTAATCCTGACTTTCCATGAAGTTTCCTCTAGTAATCATAAATGTATTGCGATATGGAGGAATTTTGCAAAAGGGCAACTAATGTTTAATAATGTTAACACTGGTTCTGCTTTCTTTTTTTTTTTTTTTTACAGCTTTAAATTACTAGAATATTTCAATGTACAATGAGATATAATGCCATTTCCTGGTTATTTAAAATGAATCGCTTGCTGGCGACTCTTGACCTTTTCTTGGTGAAGAGATCTAGAGAGCAGGAAGTTACTTTCAGCAGGGAAGAAAACATATCCGGACTTTCAACTGGAAGAACGCTCTTTCCTTTGCAATGAGCTGACAGGAGCTTTAATGATGCTCATGAAAGGCGAGTTAGTAAAGACGAATACCTGTCTCTTCGTAGCTTAACAGCCTTGACTTCTGTAGAAAACTCAATCTCAATCACGGTCTTTTTCTTCAGGTCATCCCAGATCATCACTAATGTGTAAAAAATAAATAAATAAAAAAAAATAAAAAAGATAAAAACAATTATGTGGCTGTAAAAACTAGTATTGACAAACATTGATTTATAACCCAAATTTTTTAAGAACAATGATTTGATGCAATTTATAAAAGAAAAATCTAAGACTAATTACTGTTTATTTTATTTTTACCTATTGTGAATATTATTATTATTATTGTATTTATTAATAAGTAATAGACATATATGTTGCGCTTGGCTGAGGACATGGTATATGGTTGCCTCTGGCATGCAAACACACAGCTAGGATATTTAAAGATGTTTGTTTTTTGTTTTTTTTAATACATTGTTATGCATTCTCAAAACAGTTTTTGCTTCGAAACAACTGAAATCAATAAAAAAATCTTAACTAATAATACTGACTTCAAACCAATATGAAAAAATGTTATTGTGCATTTTCTTTCAGTATACTGAATTTCAGAATAATTGTAATGTGCAGACAAATTCAATATGCAACTTTGCCCATATTGTGAGAGAACATACCTTTATTAGGTGGATACTTGGGTTTCTTGCCTCCTCCGACGAGTGCAAGGTAGTTGCATCGAAAGAGCATCTCAACATGCCCGACTCCACCCTCGAGAAACTCTGTATGCAAAACACACTTCAGTCATGTAACAGGACCACATGTTAAGCAATTGATGCTCTATCAATTCAAAGCAATCACATATAATGCAAATAAGTTTGCAATTTTTACACACAAAAAAAGTGTTACTTTCACTGCCAACTTTTTAATTTAGACTAACAAAATTTGTAGTTCATGCCTCTACCTAGAACTGTTACAAATTACATGAACAATATTTTAGTTGCCCTTCAGAAGCATGTGCCTTTAATAGGTAATTGTGTTCAGATTATAACAGAGTCTGAAGATCAAAACTAATTGGATTACCAATCCTAATTCACACACACTGGAAGCATTTAGAAATATTTACAGTCACTACATGGTTGAAGTATGTGGACACATGGCCATTGCACCAAAGCCGTTACAGTGAAGTGCTTAATTAGCCAGATTTTTAATGTTCCAACCTCCACTTTTCTGCAAAGACTTTCCAATGGATTCTAGAGCAGGGCTGTGGGGATTTGTGCTCATTCAGCCAAAAGAGCAGGTTGGGTTTTGATGTCAGACGTCTGGTGTGCACTGTCTCAGTTTATCCCATAGGTGTTCATTGGTTTTAAGACTAGGGCTCTGTGTAGGACACTCAAGGTCTTCTACTTTAACCTTGCCAAACCATGTAATTCATGAAGCTCACTTTGTTCAGAAAGGCTTTTTTTTTAATTACGGGACATGTCTGGACCACCTAAAAAATAATCTTAATGCTACAGGATGAAAAGATATTCAACATCACTCTGTGTTTTTAACTTTGTGGCAGCACTTTAAAGGGAATAATAAACACGAGGTTGTGAAGGTCAGGTGTCCACAGACTATTGGCCTTTTAAAAAAAAAAACAGAACAAGCTATTAGTCACAGAAATTAATGCTCCACACCATGAGCTCTCAGTAAAATATATATGGCATAAAAAGCAATGCGTGAACTCGACAATTTATATAAGCTGCAGTGTGCCACACAAAACAGAGTCCACTCTATATCTGAATTTCAAGCCCAAAATCAAGTCACCTGCCCATAAATTTGAGTTGTGAATGATCATTTAAATGAAATCCAGGCCAACAATTCACTCTGGAACAGGATAAACTGCTCCACAGTCTAAAAGCCTTTTATTCCAATTAGCCTCACTGGTGAGTGGTTTTTTAAGGCTACATAGTGTTTACTCCAAATCCCTAAAGTGTGGAAATGCTCTTACTTTTACTATTAAACACAACCATGAGTTCTTTTGATTAGTCCAAAAACTTGTGTTTGTGAATGGCCATATAAATGAAATCCAGGCCAACATTATCACTCTGGAACAGGGTAAATATGGACTCATCAGACCATGATACCTGAAACCAGCTAAACCAACAGACCATCATTGAATAAGCTACGGGGCACCACATGAAATCAGTCGTGAGAATTTCGAGCACAAAACTGAGCACAAAACCTTTTTATTGCGCAAATTTCTGAAAGAAAAAAAACAAACAAATAAGAAAAAAAAAACGTTTTGTAAACAATTGGCAACTACACAATGTAAACAATCCCCTTTCCCTATAACTGCAAAATTTTGACTTAACAATTGAACAGAATGCAAAAGCATACATAATATTTAAACAAATAAATAGAAAGTGTGTGCAACATGCATTAACGTAAACTACACAGTATTCAGATAAAATTTTAAAGGAATTTATAAAACAAGTGCATCATGGTGAAGACTTCTTTACCAACTGAACCTTCACGAAGACTCCCACAAAAAGTTCTGTCCTGCTCCCGCTCCCTGCCTGCAATATTTAAGTTTTGTCCTTATCGTTTTATTTTTAGTTTCGTTGCCATTGTTGCGTTTGTGCAGTGGATAAATACAGTTTTTGTTTATATATATATATATATATATATATATATATATATATATATATATATATATATATATATATATATATATATATATATATTTTTTTTTTTAGACCGTTTTGCAGTAGTCCAGCAAATAATTTTACTCTCCCACAACCCACAAGTATTTTATTGCCTGCACCCGCATTCATCAATCAAATCTTGTCCCGTGCTGCACTCGTTTCAATGTCTTTCTATCCATCTTCACCGTCACACTTAGTAACACATACAGCTGTGCCCTCACCAGTGACCCGCAACAGAGAAATGCGGTGTACTAAAAATGAATATCATAACAAAAATAAACATCTGTATTCGGTATGAACCGGAATACTGCCTAGTGCTAACTCAAAGGGCAAAAAAAATCCGGCTGGGACAGGATAAATCTAAACACATCAGACCCCATGACCTTTTTCTATTGCTCCAAATTCCAAACTTCATGCTCCCTAGCCTACTGAAGGGTTTTTTTTTTTTTTACCCCAATTGGCCACACTGATAAATACAGGTAGTCTTCTACGTTAAGACGATCCAATCGTAAGTAAAAAATATTGGAAGTCAAAGATGGTGCTATGACTGTGACAGCGTGATTTATAATTTTAATTTTTTTGCTCTAAACTGAACGCTTTCCTCTTCCTTTTTTGAACTACAAGCAGGAGACATACCTGGTGCTTCGAAGACACGCATTTACCACTAAAATTGCTTACATCGAATAATTACATCGTGCGCTCCTGCCTGTGCCTGTTGCATGAATTTTTTTTTATATTTTAACAATTTTGTCGTATCGCTATCGTAAGATCGAAAAAGGTAAAGTATCTTTAAGGCTACGCAGCTGTTTAGTCTTCAGAACTTTAAGCCTAAAATGTAGTCACCCACCCGAAAAAAGCTGTGAATGCTCATTTAATTGAATTCCAGGCTACGTAACTCTGAAACTGTGTAAATTCAGACTCACCAGAGCATGTGATCTTTTTATTAATCGCTCCAGTGTCCAAACTTTATGTTCCCTAGCAAATCGAAGCCTTTTTTTCCTCCAATTAACCTCAATGATAAGTGATTTTAAAAGCTGCTTTACAATTTGATTTCACCAAATGCTTCACTCAACTCATCATGATCATTCAAGATTTTCTTTTCCAACCACAAAGTGATAATGATGATTCACCACGAGAATTTCTGTGGAAAATTAATGCTTCGCACAACACTTTTGTGAAAATATGACACGAAACCTTACGATTTGAAGCAAAACCCATTCCTCTCATCAGTCGTCTGTGTTTCGAGCCTAAAATGAAGCCAACCACACAAAAACCTACAAGTTGTCATTTAAAGGAAACCCAGGTTGTGAGATTTCTTACTTCGTTCCCCCGCCATGTCTGAAATGACAAATATAGGGTGGAAAAAAAAAAGATTATAAATCTGACAACAGCATGACCAGCTTACTAAAGATACTTTGGAGTATATTTCAGGGGGATCACACCGGAAAATCATGTGCTGGACTGTTGTTAACTTCCTTATGCACCCTTCTGCATCTGTATGTATGTGTATGTGACAAATAAAATTTGATTTGATCTTTTTAAAACACAACAATGAAACGTTGGCTGTATTTAAGTGTTATCATGACGTGCATATCAGTCAAAGTGAAAATATTTCTTTCCTATTCTGCAGAATGTACAATGAATCAGTTCAGTGATCTGTCAAGTCACAATGTCGATCCCAAGCAATCACCTTGTTTTTCTTTTTCTTTGAGAGGATCTGTGTTGTACACCCTGAAGCCATTTTCCATCCCGCATGCAAAGCATCCTGAAAACGGACAGAAAACCAAATAATAAGACCCAAAACATTTTTTACGTTATTTATATCTATAAAAAAAAAAAAAAAGCACATCCAGTATGTAGCATGATGATATTATTATTATTAACACTTCCCTATGAAATATATAGACATTCAGGTCGTTTGCAAACAAACGTCTTACAAATCAACAAACAGATATTGTTTTCTTGTGCAATTTTGCGTGTGTTTTAATAATTAAAAAGAATATATTATAAAACTTAATGGTGTAAACAAACCAGTTAGCTTGCTAAGTAATTAGCAAACCATGGAAAAACTTTAAAAAAAAACACATAAACGCAACTCTTGCAAGTGTTTTTTTCCCATCAAGCTACGTTAAATATTGTATTTCAATAAGTAAAAATAATTAATTAAACATTAATATTTTATATTCCCTGGGTCGACCCCGAACTAGCTAGCTAGCTAGTCGAGCGTTCATGGGCATAGCATTAGTGGTGACGTTAGTTAGCTTAGCTTGTCTCTGGAAGAACAACACAAACATCCTACCGTGATCTTGGTTGAATCCAGCATACAGAAGTCCATTTCCGTGAGGGTTGGTTGGCAATAAATTCATTGTTCCTGGACGTTCTTTAGCACGAACCTGTCAAAATGACCTGCTTGAATGGGAACTGAAAGGACACCATTC
>NC_139585.1:25654348-25836848 GCF_946808225.1 Silurus aristotelis
ATGCAACCAATCACCACCCCGGCAGCTCTGGACAGGGCGGGGCGTGGGGCGCAGCCGGAAGGAGCTTGGGTGAGTGACATTGCATTAATACTTGTCGAGCATCGTAAGTACCCTTGGAGAACAGGGTTACTCTTGGTGGCCAGGTGTGGTGAGGGTGGCGGCAGGACATGAGGTGGAGAATCTGATTAATGTCTCGGGGGTGAACTGGTGTATTAAAAAGGATAATGATCTGGGAAAGAAGACTAGTTGCGACACACAATGGTTTTCTAGGTTACAAGAGCACCGCCGTTTGAGTTTCAGCGACAGATTCATGGCATCCTTTATCCAGAGCAACTTACAACGATCCCCTCATACCACTGAGCAGTTGAGGATTAAGGTACTTTGCTCAATGTTGCAGCTTGGTGGTGCTGGGATTTGAACTCACGACCTTCTGATCAAAAGTCCAAAAGTTTTTTTATTCACGTATATTGGCACATGTCAGTGGACATTCAGCCATGAAATATTTACGACATTTGGCAGAGACCCTTATCCTGAGCTGGTGAGGGTCAAGGACCTAGCAGTGGGAGCTTGATGGTGGGGCTGGGATTTGAACTTATGACCGTCCGTGCCAAAGACCGACAACTTAACCACTTGTCTACCACTTCCGACTCTGGGCCACAGGTGTTATCGTTTTTTTCTTATTATTATTAACATCTACCGACGTTCACATTTACATTTATGCCATTTGGCAGACGCCCTCATCCTGAGTGACTTCCCGATGAGCAGTTGAAGGTTAAGGTGGTGGTGCTGGGATTTTAGCTCACAACCTTCTAATCCAAAATCTAGTGCCACCTCCAAACATCTAAATAAACGAACATCTTAGACTGCTGACTAAAAATGAAATTTCTGTTGCTTTGTTTTTTTGGGTGTGTGTGCATTTTCTCCCGCTTACTAATTCTTTTAAGTGGAAATTACACATCAAATAAGAGTTTTGTTTTACTTTTGACGGTAGCTGAGATGTTTATGTAAGCAAGAGTAAATATAATTAATAGAGACCAATACAATATAACAATGTAATTAAAAAAATAAGATACGTGATAATAAACATTACAAATATTACAGGGGAAGCGCAAGATGAATAGTAATAAAATAAAAACAATAATAAAAATAATTTGATAATACGATATAGCAATGGTAGTGCCAGAGGCTGAAGAAGGAGCGGAATAGGGCTGCCATGTGCAAGCAGAAGTGGTGATGTGTTGTGTGATGAGTACTATTTAGTCAGGAACCTTCAGAGGAACCTTGTTATATTATACACGTGTTGCCTGAACGGATAGTTATGGGTTTGTGAGACTACAGTTTTACAGTGCCATGTGCAAGCTCTTTTTGTTGTTGCATTGGCTTTTTTTCCTGTTATTTGTGGGAGGTAATAGCTCAGTGGTTAAAGCTTTGTGTTGCTGATCAGAAGGTCATGAGTTCAAATCCCAGCACCACCAAGCT
Organism: Silurus aristotelis; assembly: GCF_946808225.1. Lineage (NCBI taxonomy): Eukaryota > Metazoa > Chordata > Actinopteri > Siluriformes > Siluridae > Silurus > Silurus aristotelis. The sequence continues at coordinate 25,655,828 of NC_139585.1, forward strand.
GGTGGGGCCCTTGAGCATAGTGCTTAATGCTCTGTGTTTCTGGGGTGCTGTATCATTGCTAACCCTATGCTTTAAAAGTGCATGTGACAAGCATAAAAATCTTACTTTTTTTTTTTGTGACTCATCCATTTACTGACAGCAACAGTGATGTTCTCAAATTTTCAGTTATACGTCTAGCATTTATATGCAAAGTATCTGCATCTGAACTTTCCATCCCATTCCCTAGGCCTATCAGGGCTTTTTGACGCCGGGCTTCACCATGCGAGTCCTTCGGGCCCAGATCCTTCTGTCATGAACTTGATCTCAGCTCTGGAGTCCAGAGGACCACAGCCACCACCTTCTGCTTCTTCTCTTCTCTCGCAGTTTCGCACTCCATCCTGGCAGACCGGTAAGTTCTGACACGATCGACGAGTGCCAAGTTCAAGCGTACAGATATAAATAATGCACATGTTACTGAACGTTTAGACACAGAGGCTAGCGCATGGTTACCATAGCAACAACTTTGAAGGCATACAAATGACCATATCCCTTCTGGATATGCTGCGGTTCCACGCTTTGATTATTTAGTGCTCACCAGGACTGGAATTCTTTTTTGTTGATTTGTTTGTTTATTTAATACTCAATTTATTTTGTGTTTTTTTTTTTTTTTCTTTTTTCTTTTTTAGCAATGCATACACCTGCCCCTGCAGAGCTTTTCATCTCTGGTGCTCTTTCTGGTTCTGGATCATTCCCATCATCATCTGCCTTATCAGCCTACCAGCACCCAGCTTCATTCTCCGGACGCTCTTTCCCTGGGGTGACCCCCTCGCTCTCATTACAGGACACTCCTACATTCAGCCCCACCTCAAACGGCCTGCTGTCTCCGCACGATCCTCTGCTGCACATTAAGACACCCTCGCAGTCAAGTCTGGGCTTCGATCGCTTGTTGTCATCTCAGGGTGCTGCTGCAGCCTACCGTGGGAGCCATGATCCTAGTGGCGGTAGCGGTGTGACTTCCGCTCAGGCATCCTCGGCAGCTTCGGCTTCTGCGCGCCATCTGCAGTCCCACCAGTTTAACCTGCTGTCCTCGCAGCTTCAGGACCAGTCCTCACAGTTGTACAGTGCATCAGTGTTCTCGCCTGCTCCAGCTCCACCTCAGCCGGCATCGCAAGAGCGGACCATACCACGACAAGACAGCGTCATTAAGCACTACCAGCGTCCCTCACCAGCACAAGCTCCCTCTTCTACACCTCATCCCCTTCAGCATTACCTCAGCTGCGGCGTGTCTGGGTATCAGCAGGCCCCTCATCCACGTCACGCTGGTCTCTCGTGCAGTCCGTTAGGAGAACACAGCCCCTCCTCCGACCACAAGCCTTCCCCCAGGACTGAGCAGTACCGACCCATTATACAGCCATCTTATGGGTCCTCCTCATCGTCATCTACTGGCGGGCCTGGAAAGGCGGCGAAAAGCAGTTCCAGTAGCGGCTACTCTTCCTCCGGCTCCGGATCGTCCTCCAGAACTCCCCATACGCCACCTTCTGCTTCCTCTGCTTCATCATCCTCGTCGTCGTCTTCTTCCTCCTCTGCGTCTGCCAGTGCGCGCCAGTCAAACTCTATTCCAAGCTCTACGTCTGCATCCGCGTCCTCTCGGCAGCAGCCTCCGACCCAGTCCGTGCCTCCTTCGCAAACACATTCCCAACCTGCTCCGAGTACCAACTCCTCTCAACAGAGCCTTCCGAAAGCGTGTCTCTCAGGCTATGGCTCTCCAGTAGCACCAGCCAAGTCTTCGAATAATATGACAGGCCAGACCCCACCCCAACAGCAGCCACAATCGTTCTCTCCCAGCCAGCCCCCATCACACTTATCTCAGTCATATGCAGGGTTCAGTTCCCCACAAACTCCACATGATCTCCCTTCAGCTAGGACTTCCGGAGTAGCTAAAGGATACGGGAATCTGGGAAGCCAGTCGTTTTCTGCAGAATCAGTGTACGGGACAGATTCAGGTTATGGCTCACTGCCTCCATCGTTAGGAGGAGCTGGAAGCCCTTCCATGGGATATGGCGCCTCAGGACACTCTCCTGCGCTTGTACGTTCAGGAGGAACAGCTGGCGGAAGCAGCAATGGAGGAAGCACGAGTACTGGAGGTGGAAGTAATGTTGCCAGTAGTGGAGGGTCTTACCATATCCCCGATTCAAGCCCATCTCCATCTGGCAACTCTGGAATAATTCGCCCAGGTCTGCATTCTCCTGCTCCATCACGACCTGCCCAGTCACCTGTTGGAACAGGATCCAACAAATACCTGTCGTCTGTTCTTTCCCCATCTTTCTTACCCTCCCCGCAAGGCTACCCAGACACCAGAGGACCTCGGTCGCAGTCGTACCATCCCTCCGCACCTCCCAAAACCAAGTCTGATACGAGCCTGCTCGGCGTGACCGAGTCTCGACCGCAACAAGACGACGATGACGATGATTTCCTAATTCAGCATTTACTTCAGGCGCAAAGTCCTACTCCTCAAGCACCCCCCCATCATCATCCCCCTCAAACCCATCATTCTTCACAGTCGACACAACAACAACAACCAGTCCTTCCAACCCAAGACGGAGGCAAGGGTTTGTCCTACGAGATGGGCAAGAGCTCAGAGGAACGGTATCATCTTCAAAGTGTTATTCGAACTCACAGCGCTACATCGAATGCTGCAGTGTCAGGAACAGGGAATGGAGCAGGTCTGGACAGTCAGTTGGAAATGTCTTTGAAAAAGCAGCAGCAGCATCAGCACCAAACGCAACATCAACAACAACAACAACAACACAAACATCAACAACAGAAGAACAGCAGATCTATCACAGATGGAGGAGGACGAGGGAACCCAGATCCAACGCATTCGCATCATCACCACGATTCAATGGGCTCTGTGGTCCATTACGGCCGGGGTGATCCTTATTCCCAGCATTCTATCGCACAACACCCTTCTTCTCACCATCAACACACTCCGCACACACCAACACATTCTCACTTGCACTCCCATCCGCATATGGATCTTCAGAAGAAGCCTCAAGAGTCGGCCGATATGGCCTACATACGCAAGACACCCGACCTGCAGCAGCACCACCACCAACAGCAATCGGGGCATCACCAATCTCATCAGCAACAACACCAACAGCAGCAACAGCAGCAGCATCAGACACAATCACAAACGTTGATGGAGTCTCCAACTGACCAGTCCCGCCATCCTCCGCATTTGTTACAGTCGGTTCTCTCCCACACGACTCGCAACAAAATTGACACCCAGCAACAGCAACACACTGCAAGCCAACAAACGTTAATGGAAGCAGCAGGTGGAGTAACAACGGCAGAAACCCATTCCCAGCCTCAAGCATCTCAACTCCAGATTCAACTCCAGACCCAAGCTCTGGAAGCTGCCAGCCACTATAGCCATAGTTCTCAGCAGCAGGACCAGAACCATTCAAAATCCACTACAGTGTCTTCTCTGGACATGCTGGAGCGCTCCCTCTCTCGAACCTCAAGTCAGGAAGGAGGCATGGTTGATGATCGGGCTGTAAACGAAGGAGGAAGAGGAAATTCTGGAGCTGGAACTGGAGCAAGTGTTGAGAGACACAGATCGCAGGATCAGCCGAGACTTTCATCTCACCATCCTTCTCAACATCATCCTTCTGAGTTGCAGTCATATCTTTCTGAGCCTGATTTGGGCTTGTCTGCTCCTTCTCATGGGCATCACCTTTCCCATCACCACCACCAATCACAGCAACAAACTCAAGCCCAACACCAGAACTCCCACCACCATGCTCACCCTCAGCATCAAACCCAACCGAGCCATCACCACCTCGCTTCTCAGTCCGCTTCAGCTACAGTGCAGCAACAAGAGCAGTCTCACTCCTCTCAGCTTCCTCCCAATCAGCTTGACCAGCAGCATCAAGGAGACCATCACTTCGATTCGAGGGGCTCAGCAGTGAAGTCAAATATGAATCAAAACCAGTCCCATCAGAACCAGAGGTTTGTCCCGTTAACATCGATCTGTTTCCCGGACTCTCTACTTCCAGACGAAGAGCGCTCGTTCTTTCCTGGCATGGAGGACATGTTCTGCCCAGAGGAGTACAAGTCAAGCTGCTCTGGTGGAACAGGGCAGGTACAAGATGGAGTTTCTCAATCCCAGACATGTCAAGAAGGTATGGAGGGCATCAAATCAACTGCAGAAGGTGGAGGAGATGATTCAGGCGCAAGCTACGACATGCTCGGCCACCCAGGAGATCAAGATTATGGGCAGTACTGCCATGATCTTGCAGAATCCGATAATGGAACCATGCACCTTGACCTCGACTCCTTGAAGACACATGAACTTCCATCAACAGTCAATACAGAACAACTTGGACTGATACAGTCTCAGCCTGCAAGTCTTGTAATGGCAAGTGGAGCGAATGTTGGGGAAGGATCTGGTGCCAAGATGGTGAGTTCCGGAGGTTCTGGCTCCGGATCTGGAGGACTTACATCTCCAATTTTCTGCTCATCTCGTCCCAAAAAGCTTCTGAAGTCCAGTTCTTTTCACCTTTTAAAGGAAAGACCTGATCCTAATTCTCTTCCCAAAAAGAGCTATGCACAGGAGTATGAGTTTGAGGATGATGAAGATAAGGCTGACGTTCCAGCTGACATTCGACTAAACAGCCGAAGACTTCCTGACCTGATTCCTGACCTTGTTTCCAGCTGTCGGAAATCTGGCAGTGGAACGATGAGCCCCCTAATGGACAACTTGGATTTTGGTTATCCCTCTCTTGGTCCACCTCCACAGTTACTTCCCCATGAAGGACCCAAAAAGAGAGGCAGGAAGCCCACCAAGCCTAAACGCGAAGGTCCCCCGAGGCCTCGTGGCCGCCCACGCATACGCCCTTTGCCAGAGCCCCACCATTCCAGGGCCATGATGGGAGAATGCGGAACGGGGTATATTCCTGAGAGAGGTAGAGGTCGAGGCAGGGGCAGAGGCCGAGGGAGACGAGACGAATCGATGATGGACAATAAAGATCAGAGTCAGATGTATCACATGCAGCAACAGCAAATGCATCACCAGCCACAACAGCAGCAACAGCACCAAGAGCCAATCAAACCTATCAAGGCAAGTTGGGAAGGAGGATTTACCCCATGTACCCTTTAAGTACTTATTTAATGACAAGGAATATTAATATGTGTACATCTGGTGAATGTCTAATCTTATGTTTTATAGATCAAACTTCCTATTGGTACCATGTCATCTTCTGACGCCCTCTTGCGCACGGATTCTTTGTCTGGTACTGACCCAGCCCTCTCAGATGGTTCTGTGGGCTCTGCCCCTTCCTTGGGTCTGAGTCCAGGGACACCGGGAGTGCCCGATATGAACAGACCTATCGACAAGAACAAAGCCAAGACACAAGATGTGAGAGAAAGGCATTTTTTTTTTTTTTTTTTTTTTACCCATGAGTCTTAGTTTACACGTCTTTAATTTGTGTATTTTGGTGTTTTTCAGATGGAAGAGAAAGATTCTGAGAAGACTGGTTTCGTGGCTTCTTTTTTGGATTTCCTAAAATCCGGGAAAAGGCCAGGAAGCAGCTCCGGGAACGACGATTCATCTCCGGGAAAAAGTGGAGGAATACATCCTATATCTCCTCAACCACCTCCTCCGCCGGCACCTGCAACATCATCTGGTTATGGAGACAGTGAAGGTGATGGAGGCCTGTCTTTGGGTGGATGCCCAAGTCCCTGCAAGCGCTTGGATGAGGAACTGAAGAGGAACCTGGAAACGCTTCCGTCGTTCTCTTCAGATGAAGAAGACTCAGTGGGGAAAAACCAAGACCTCCAAAAGAGCATCTCCTCGGCCATCTCTGCTCTATACGACACGCCACAACTAAGCACCCCTTCAATGCAGCCGCCTTCTCTCCCTCCACCTCCTCCTCCACTTCCTCCTACACCGCTGACCCCAACGCACCCACCACCTTCCCTCAGCCCACAGACCCCAACACCTATGCACACGCAGTCTTCTTCACATACACAGTCCATGGAATCGGCCATATTATCCAGAGATGAGCAAGGCGAAGAGATCGAGGAGGAGAAAATGAAAGACGAAGATGAAGATGAACACGAGGAAGAAGAGCAAGACAAACGAATAGACGAGAAGGTCCCAGAAATGGAGTTGCTGAGTGTTCCGAAAGTAGGAGGTATGTAAAGAGGGCGCAGAATTGTGTCATTTGTTATATTGTTTCTATTTTGCGGCTCTCTACTGAGGTAAATATTTCTTTTTTTAATTGCAGACTCACCTAAAGAAGCTTCTCAAACAGCAGCTCCTCATTCGCTTACACCCCTTTTTCCATCATCCCCTGGGTCTTCGTCTTCACCCTCTCCACCTCCTCTTCCTCCCCTCTCTCTCCCCTCACCCCTTCCTGACCTGGAGTACAACCCGTCTCCACCACAGAAACCCCCAGTTCAACAGTCTTCACCTCCAGCCAGCCCTCCTGCCCCCTCCTTGCCTATTCTGTCTCCTCCTCATCCTCCACCCGTAGCCTCTCCTCCACCCTTGGAGACGCCCACACCCCCGAGTCCCCTTCGACCTCAGCAGCCCGCTCCGGCTCCTCCATCTCCAGAAGAACCCCCAGCGCCCCAAATCCTGCCATTGCACCTGGCGCAGAAACAGAGCGGAGCTGCCATTACAGGAGAGACCGATGAGGACGAGAGTGAAAGCGGGGGAGAGGGTATCTTTAGGGAAAGAGATGAATTTGTGGTACGGATAGAAGACATCAAAACTCTCAAGGTACAGTGTACATCATACCAACTGCATTCTGCTAAAACAATTTTATATATCTATCTATCCATCCATTCATCCATCTATGGTACACACAAAATTCACGGTTTGGTACGTACCTCGGGTTTTTAAGTCATGGATCAGTTAAATTTCGGTACAGTTTGGGAGAAGAAATGCAAAACATTTTTTATTAACGTTGTTTAATATTATTTACGTTTGTGAACATCGACAGTTTACATTTTTAAAACAATTTAAACATTTTAAATAAAATATATAAAAATAAAATAGAATAAATCAAATTAATGCAATACATTTTTTATTATATTGATTACATTAGTTAGTCAGTTAAATTGCACAAATAAAAATAGAATAAATAATAATAAATAATTAAATGGAAAAATTAGACCCCATTTGTGTAATACAGATGTGTACATAAATATGTATTTGTTTGGGCTTTACAATTAATATAAAATTTTTCTAAAGATTTGTTGTACTTAACGGTTCTACTAAATATGTCCGTGAGGAAACTCAAATTTTAACTCAGTTCCACACGTAGAAGGCTTGCATTCTCTACACATGTGCACCGAATAGAAAACTATGCATTGAAACGGTTTGTTTGAATACGTGTACTGTTACATGTTACACCCTTGTTACATATACAGTATATATATAGGGTGGTGGAGGGAGACATGGGATTTTGGAACCAGTTTTGCCCCTGGGGCATCGGGGAATTGTTTGGAACCAGTACGAGCTCGTTTCTGTATATATGTATATATTGTCTAACTCACTATATATATATATATATATATATATATATATATATATATATATATATATATATATATATATACATATACAGTGCCTTGCGAAAGTATTCGGCTCCCTTGAACTTTGCGAACTTTTGCCACATTTCAGGCTTCAAACATAAAGATATAAAACTGTAATTTTTTGTGAAGAATCAACAACAAGTGGGACACAATCATGAAGTGGAATGAAATTTATTGGATATTTCAAACTTTTTTAACAAATAAAAAACTGAAAAATTGTGCGTGCAAAATTATTCAGCCCCCTTAAGTTAATACTTTGTAGCGCCACCTTTTGCTGCGATTACAGCTGTAAGTCGCTTGGGGTATGTCTCTATCAGTTTTGCACATCAAGAGACTGACATTTTTGCCCATTCCTCCTTGCAAAACAGCTCGAGCTCAGTGAGGTTGGATGGAGAGCATTTGTGAACAGCATTTTTCAGTTCTTTCCACAGATTCTCGATTGGATTCAGGTCTGGACTTTGACTTGGCCATTCTAACACCTGGATATGTTTATTTGTGAACCATTCCATTGTAGATTTTGCTTTATGTTTTGGATCATTGTTTTGTTGGAAGACAAATCTCCGTCCCAGTCTCAGGTCTTTTGCAGACTCCCATCAGATTTTCTTCCAGAATGGTCCTGTATTTGGCTCCATCCATCTTCCCATCAATTTTACCCATCTTCCCTGTCCCTGCTGAAGAAAAGCAGGCCCAAACCATGATGCTGCCACCACCATGTTTGACAGTGGGGATGGTGTGTTCAGGGTGATGAGCTGTGTTGCTTTTACGCCAAACATAACGTTTAGCATTGTTGCCAAAAAGTTCGATTTTGGTTTCATCTGACCAGAGCACCTTCTTCCACATGTTTGGTGTGTCTCCCAGGTGGCTTGTGGCAAACTTTAAACGACACTTTTTATGGATATCTTTAAGAAATGGCTTTCTTCTTGCCACTCTTCCATAAAGGCCAGATTTGTGCAGTATACGACTGATTGTTGTCCTATGGACAGAGTCTCCCACCTCAGCTGTAGATCTCTGCAGTTCATCCAGAGTGATCATGGGCTCCTTGGCTGCATCTCTGATAAGTCTTCTCCTTGTATGAGCTGAAAGTTTAGAGGGACGGCCAGGTCTTGGTAGATTTGCAGTGGTCTGATACTCCTTCCATTTCAATATTATCGCTTGCACAGTGCTCCTTTGGATGTTTAAAGCTTGGGAAATCTATTTGTATCCAAATCCGGCTTTAAACTTCTCCACAACAGTATCTCGGACCTGCCTGGTTTGTTCCTTGTTCTTCATGATGCTCTCTGCGCTTTAAACGGACCTCTGAGACTATCACAGTGCAGGTGCATTTATTTGACTTGATTACACACAGGTGGATTCTATTTATCATCATTAGTCATTTAGGTCAACATTGGATCATTCAGAGATCCTCACTGAACTTCTGGAGAGAGTTTGCTGCACTGAAAGTAAAGAGGCTGAATCATTTTGCACGCCCAATTTTTTGGTTAGGGTTAGGGTTAGTATATATATATATATATATATATATATATATATATATATATATATATATATATATATTTATTTTTTATTATTATTATTATCTTTTTTTTTTTTTGTATGATATGTTGGGACGCTGTCAGCATGTAAGCCTCTCACGCTCACTCTGGCCAGCGGTTGACAAGAGAAATGTATAAATTATCATTTTTTTAATCAAGCAACTAAGACAGTTGGATGTCTGTGTATTGTCGCGTTCGTTAACGAGTACTATTGATCTGACTTTGACTCTCTGTAACCAGCTGGCACTGCAGACGGGTCGAGAGCCTCCACCCATCTGGCGTGTACAGAAAGCACTGCTTCAGAAGTTTGCACCAGAAATTAAGGATGGACAGAGGCAGTTTTGTGCGACTAGCAATGTAAGTCGATTCCAAATGTGAGACTTAAATGATCAAGCTGAGAAAAGTGTCAGAACCAATAAATCAGACCTGTTCATTAGATGAGTGCGGGATTAGACTCTTACATTATATGTAAAATTAGCTGTTATGCTCCTTATAGCTGATCTCACTTGAGCTGTTTGTTGATCGATTCTCTTCCCAGTATCTCGGTTACTTTGGTGACGCTAAAAAACGGTACCAGCGACTTTATGTGAAATTCCTGGAGAATGTGAACAAGAAGGACTACGTAAGAGTTTGCTCTCGCAAACCCTGGCACAGGCCGTCCGTAACACTCAGGTACATCAATTTCCTTAAAATATCACTGACATCATTTCAAGAAGTATGTATTTTTCAGTTACTTTTAGTATTGCACCTCAATAATCCTTCTCCCGTGACCGTACAGACGCCAGTCACAGTCTCACCCAGTCGCAAAGATGACCCCACCCCCTAACAACCAGACATTGCCTCGCGTGGCAAGAGATGAGAAAGAGAAAGATCGGGAAAAGGCGAAAGAGAAGGAGCAGTGTGGTGAGGCCCGAGAGAAGAACAACATTAAGCAGCAAGACAGGGTGACCAAAACGAAGGAGCGAGAAGAGAGGAAAGACAAAGAGAAGAAAATGCCGCCACCTCCGGCGCCCCATAAGGCGGAGAAACGAGCAGCTGCAACAGAACACGCAAAGAAGGAGGACAAAAGGACAACAGGGGTTGACAGGAAGGTGGAGCGGGCCGCAAAACAGCAGCCCGCGAAAGTAAAGGCCGAGCCCCCGCCGAAGAAGAGAAGGAAGTGGCTGAAAGAAGTGCCGTCGTCATCCGAGTCCGATTCTTCAGCCAGCGATGATGAGAGTGAGCGCCAACACTTTAGTACTTCTCTCCCTATATATATATGTGTGTGTGTGTGTGTGTGTGTGTGTGTGTGTGTGTGTGTGTGTGTGTGTGTGTGTGTTATTGTAACCTGGTGTGTTTCTTTCAGTTTCTGTCAGAGCAGGCCTTAATACCCGAGCCATGCGCGAGATGTACCGGAGCTATGTGGAGATGCTGGTCAGTACCGCTCTGGACCCAGACATGATCCAGGCCTTGGAGGACACAGAGGGTACGAGGGTTCTAAGAGTACAGATTGCTTTGCCGTGTCAGTCTAAACTAGTTTAATATCACCCTTTGCTCCTTCTCCAGATGAACTCTACCTGCCTCCAATGCGCAAGATCGACAGCATTATTAGCGAGCAGAAGAGGAAGCTTCTAAAGCGAGTCAACATGAACCCCCAACATCAGGTATCACTATGACTTTACTAAATTCTTTTCACATTATTTACCCGTCTGTGCACTAACCTTTCTCCCTCTATCACTCTTGCCCCTGAAGGAGGCCCTAAACACCTTTCCTCAGATAACAGCAGAGCCTTTGGACTCAGGAGCCGTGAGGGTCAAACTAGGCGGGGAGTGCTATAACCGGAAAACCCTGAACCGGGTCAAGAAGAGTGTCCCCAAATCACAGGTAATGTGACATGTGGTGCAAACCTGAATTCTTCTCATTAAGCCACTCCTGGGCCCCTGAGCAAGGCCTTGAACTCCATAGCTTCTCAGTTGTATGAATGAGATAAATGTAAGGATGAGGGCATCTGCCAAATAAAGATCCCAAGATTTTAGGAAGCTGGGGTCAGAGCGCAGGATCAACCATGTTACAGCGCCGCTAGACCACGGAGGGTAAAGGTTTTTGCTTAAGGGTCCCAACTGTGGCAGCTTGACGATGCTGGGATTTGAACCCCTGACCTTTTGATCAGAGCCTTTTTTACTGAGCTCCATGTTCCCATGAAGGCACTGGGTTTGCTTCATAGTACAAGTATCATGTAGAGATCAGCATTCATAATTCACTATGGATTATGGTACCCAATATCCAATTACTGTTCTGCCACACAAAACAGAACAGAAATTTGGTGCTCGAAGCCCAGGTACTCTCCAACCCTGTCTTCTTGTCCATGCTTCGTCTTTGTTCTTAACGAAAAGTCAACACATGCTGCGAAACGGAAGGTCCAGCACAGTCCGATGTCTGATTTTGACTCACGTTCAAATCGTATACAAACATGCACAGTGGTGTGCAAAAGTATTGGAACAAAAACGCAGTGAGTTCAAAAAAGATCTCATCAGTATCCGGTGCAAATTGTTCTCTTTCAAAACATAATCAGCCACATATAATGGCGATGTGGGGTTATAAAATTATTTGCAATTATTATGAGAAAAGTTACAGAGGGTCCCTGGTGATCTAGTGGTTAGGATGCGGCACTCTCACCGCTGCGGCCCGGGTTCGATCCCTGGTCAGGGAACGAACCCCAGCCATTAGGGTTGCACAAACCTTAGTGCCGGTCCCAAGCCCGAATAAATGGGGTTGGTTGCGTTAGGAAGGGCATCCAGCGTTTAAAAAAACAACAAAAAAAACGTGCCAAATCAAACATGATGGTCCGCTGTGGCGACTCCTAATGGGAGAAGCTGAAAGAAGTTTATTATGAGAAAAGTTACAGCAAGGAAATGCTCCAATACATGCGATTTGTCTGTTTGTGATGACTGCTCTGTGTAGTTATGAAATTACTTAAAAAGCAATATTGGCAAGAAAAAGAACTCGTTCATTCTGCTGCGATCGTTAAAAATGAAGATAAATGGGCAAGTTAAAAAAATTACATTAATTCGCGGTCTACGTGTGTGCCAACTGAGTACACGGATCAACTGTGATCTTTTGGACCCCTAATACACACACACACACACACGCACACACACACACACACACACACACACACACACACACACACACATATATATATATATATATATAATGAAAATGTAACTTACAATAATGCAGAATCAGTGTGAGTTAAATTTATTGATGCACTCAAAAAATGCACTGCAAATAATAATAATAATAATAATTAATAAAAAATATAAATACCCCGCATTTAGGGGTGTGGGATATTGACAAAAAAATTATATCTCCATATTTTTTTTTATTTTATTAATAATAATGATTAAAAGATGTGCTGACTCTTCAAAATGTAGTACCTTCTTAATATTCTATGTGGTGGTCAGTTCACAGCAGTAACAGATTAAGTTTAAATTAATTTGTACCTTATATGGGCATTTATTTGACCTTTATAAGACCATTCTATCTTTCTAGTCAAATACGTACATTTTATCAGTCAATTAGAATAATGACATTTTGGTTGTTAACAAGTAAATGAAACCAGTATCAATAAAATCAATCAGAAGCTGCATCTGAAGTGGTGTTTAGATGCATTTGCACTGTTTGATGCAGTTCAGAGGGACATGTAGAATAAAATAGCCTTTATCACATATACATTACAGCACAGTGAAATTCTTTCTTCTCATATCCAATTTTGCTCAGAAGCTGGGGTCAAAGCGCAAAGGCAGCCATGATGAGGAACTCTGGTGCACAGAGGATTAAGGGCCTTGCTCAAGGGCCACAGCTTGGCAATGTCGGGGCTTGAACCCCGACTTTCCAATCCAAACACAGAGCCTTAACCACTGAGTAACCACCCCGGCATGTCATGCCTTAACCTGCAGTTTCAAGTGCATAAATAATGTTTTGATATTTTAAACATAAAATGTTGAATACTGATATTTGATATTATTGAAAAAATAAAAAAACCTTTAATTGTGAAATTAAAACCGCCAGTCACTGTTAATAAGTGATTCATTGCGAATGAATGAATCACCTGTTTAAATTATTCACTTCAATCACAATGACTCACTAACGATTGCTCAGAGACGCGAAGCAGTACTGTGGCTTTGTTCGGAATCGTTTTTGTTGGGGAAATCGATCTAAAACAGGCAGTGTGGTGTTTAAAACAATGTGGCGTTACAGTCTATTAATATTGATTTCTTGTTTATTTAAATGTTGAATAAAATAAATATCACACTTCATAATCATGCAGCTTTTTGGAGAAAAATGTCAGTGATACTGATTAACTATAAAGTGATATGAATATACGCATTTTCTGTGACCATCCTAAATGCATTTTAATAGAATCATGCGGTGAAAGAACACACTCGAAATGTGCACGAGTCTAACCTACTAGGCTTCATCACGTCACGTAAGTGCATGCCCTCTGTAGGTGTGTTTCGGTTGGGGTTTCGCGATATACTCGATTACGTCAAATCGTTAAAACAACAATCATGATATTATCGTGGACAAAATATTGATCACACAGCCCTATGTCCCCCAGTCCACCGCCTGGTGGTTGCAGACCCCTGTTTTAGATGTTGGACTCCTCAGTTCAATTCCCAACACCACCAAGCTGGGCCCTTGCACAAGGCCCTTAACCCTCCACTAATCAGTTGTGTAAGTTGGTTAAAGGTGTGAATGTAATTGGGTATATTTTGCGCAGCTTCATGAAAATGTTGTCAGGTAAATTTTTCAATGGTTGTGCAAATAAAGGAGGTTGTGCATTTTGTTGATATGAATATAGAAGTGGTACAGGTAGTCCCCGAGTTGACAATAGCTATATGACAAAATTTGAAAAATATTTACATTTTCACACGCCATTTTAACTTTTGGACGATATTTTGAGACGCTGCCAGGATGTACACATTCGTCACCATGTACGATGCCTTTACTCTTGCCATGACAGAATTTAGTTGTCTTGGTGTCAAAGTAGAATAGAAGAATAGAATAGCCTTTATTTGTCACATATACATTACAGCACAGTGAAATTTGTTCTTCGCATATCCCAGCTTGCTTAGAAGCTGGGGTCAGAGCGCAGGGTCGGCCATGATACGGCGCCCCTGGAGCACAGAAGGTTAAGGGCCTTGCTCAAGAGCCCAAGAGTGGCAACTTGGTGATACCGGGGCTTGAACCCCCGACAATTGTGGGGACATTCTAAAACGCTTAACGGGAAAAACGCTTAATGTGGCTTAATGCAATCAGACAGCGTTTTTAAAAGACCACACTCAGTAAACACAATAATAATAAAGCATACTTTGTACAGACAATCACTTTTTCTTTAACAGTTTTCATAGTGTAATATGACACAAGAAAATCAATTAGCTGTTTTTAAAACTTGACTTTTTATAGCATTCTCCCCTTTTTTTTCTCACGCAGGACATCAAGCTGCCGACCGAGACATGTCGACTTTACAGCTTTTACCATTCTTTGCACCATTACAAATACCACACCTTCCTAATCTGCAAAAAAGAGGTAACTGCACCCACACGTTGTCTAATATTTCGATAGCGAACGCAAACATGGAATCACAGGAACTTTATTTATTGTTGTTTTTCTTTTTTTTCTCAGACCAACACTATAGAACAGGCGTCAGAAGATCCCGGGCAGGAGGAGGTGGTTCAGCAGTGCATGGCCAATCAGAGCTGGCTGGACACACTCTTCAACGCCTTCTTAGAATTGATGACCCACAGTGCCAAAGCCTGACCTAACGAAATCATTCAAGATCAGCAAAGACAGACAAAGGACAAGCCTTGAAGATGCAGCAGAGGCTCTTGAATTTGTTTTAACCCCCCACGGTCCTCTCCTATTGGTTTTTTTCTCA
This sequence comes from Silurus aristotelis, assembly GCF_946808225.1. Lineage (NCBI taxonomy): Eukaryota > Metazoa > Chordata > Actinopteri > Siluriformes > Siluridae > Silurus > Silurus aristotelis. The sequence continues at coordinate 25,670,861 of NC_139585.1, forward strand.
AGGCGTTTCTTAAGACAATTGTGATACATGACCAGGCAATAGAGGCTCCTCTCAGCAGGTAGCTTTTGGCAAGCAAACTAATCAGAGCTTCATTGAGAGCATGGGTTTTTTTTTTATTTTTTTTTAGGGAAAAAGAAGAACATATATAGATGTGGCCAATTTTTTGGGATAGGGGCAAGGGCAGAAAGACGGAGTAGTTGGCCCCCCCTTTCGCCACAATGAAACTGACCTTTGACGAGAAACCGAATATGACTGAAAGTAGGATACTGTACAAAGTTTTATCGTTGATTAAAAAAAACACGGCAAACGTTTGGAATTTCAAGAAGTCATGAGGAGGAAGTCTGTTACAATTTTACACAGATTATTTTTTAAGACTGCAAACTTTTAATCTGCATTTTTCCTTTTTTTTTTTTTTTTTCAAGAGTCGAAGGCGTGCGACAGTTGCGCTTTATATATATATATATATATATATAAAAACAAAAAAACGAGTGAAGAATGCTGTGCCGGAAAACTGACCGCGGGAAGGGGGGGGGGGTTTGGGGGGGGTAAACACTTACCAAGTGATCCAAGAGAGCTATACGTGCATTTCTATTATTTATATAAAGACATTTCTAACAGGAGCTTGCACATACAATATAAAGCAGCAATGCTTCATTATTCGTTTCGTAACTGATGCCAGGCGGCAAAAAAAAGAAAAGAAAACATAAACATGTCGAATCCATAGCCGTCTTCCTGTAGGCTTGTGAAGAGTCGGCGCTCACACGTGGTGGCATCGCTTTTTTTTTTTCTTCGTCTGTAAGAGCATAAGAAAGAAATGAAACAACTTTCCGCTACGCAAAGCCGTATTATTATTTCGGTGCATTCTTCAGAAGATGGACATGAAAATAAGAGCTAATTATAGCATTCGATTCCCACTAGGGAAAAAATTTTATGTATTAGTAATATTTAAATAGGATCCTTTTTCTTTTTTTGTTTTTTTTTGTTTCATTTTTAACTGTTTGTCCTTTGTCTGTATTATGAGTATTATTTTGGAACAATCTAATACTGTGCTTCTTTTGGAGGAGAAAAAAAAGCCTTTGTGTAAATACTGTACAGCTCTTCACTCGAAAATACAGTTCTTCTGTACATGGACTATTCCTGTATTTGACAAAACGAATAAAATCAAGGAGCGTATAATGTCTCGTAAAAATATCAGTTTCGCTTTCGTGATTATCGCAGCGAAGACCTCGTCCCACATGTGTTTTCATTATACAGCTGGTGAATTGAATTTGTTTTCAGGTTTTTTCTACAGGGTTCGTATGAATTTTGGAAAAGTATGTTAAAAACTTCAAAAGTTAAATTTGTCTGGATTAGTATTGGAAAAAAAACCTAACCGTAGTGCTCCCTTACTATTTCCCTATTCGGTTTCCTAAAATCTTAAATTAAGAATTTATTTTATAAAAATATTTTTAAACAAAATCTATGTCTACACGTTTGAAAAGGGTGTTTTTTATCTAAAACCGTCCACGTCCAAAGTAGTTTCCCAAAAGTTGCTCATCCACACTGAAACTTCTGAAAACGCTGCACTTACTGAAAACGCTGCACTTACACAAGTACTGCACTTGAGCAAAAACCTAAGATGCCGCATCATTTCTAGAGACTCCATTTCTCACAGTCCACATTGCGACACGAAAATGGTGTTTTTTATGAATTGATAGACTTTGGAGAGCGTTTTTAAAAAGCTACGTTTTCGTGTTTCCAAAAAAACGCCTCAGTGTGGACAGAGAGAAAAATATACATTGTCAAACAAAAAACATTTTAATGTGGACATATTCTTCAGTATTGCTGTAAATTAGAGGTCGACCATTTCATCGGTCTCCGTCTAGAGACGTACCAGCGCCATTTGGATTTCACTTCATGTAGAGTTTGGACATTGGACCTCTTTGAGTGTTTAAAGGCTCTGGCATGGAGAAGCTGGTGTTGGATCTATGATGATGGCAAATGGTATCTCCTGGTTCCATAATCTGAAATAACTGTATAAGACTGTAGAAAGATCATTACTCATAATCTTACATTCCAGTGCTCATGTTAGTTCTCAGAGATAATGTCTGTTGTAAAAAGCGCTATAGAAATAAACTTGACTTGACTTTTGCTGATTAATTGGCACCAATAGTTGATTGCTGGAACTGCATCTGCGAAAACGCTTTGAACTACGTAATTTCCGCCTGCCATTTATTTACTTTCAGCCTCTTTAAAAAGTTGCAGCAATGACTAAAAATCTGCGTTTTCAAATGTATCAACTTCGGAGAGACTTTTCAAAAAGCTACCTTTTGTTAAATGAACGCGTATTAGTGTGAACATGGCCAACGGTGTTTTTTAATGAAGTTGGGAGCAGACTCATCGCTGCCAAAAGATCGTCACTAGACTGGATCTGCACAGCTGTGATTGGTTGTTACGTTGTGAGGCAACAGTTTCCATGACAGTACAGCATGCCGACCGTGCGACTAAACACATGGAAAACATCAGATATTTTGATTCTTACAAATCAGAGATTGTAACTTAAGGCATGTTATAGTTGGAATTAAAAATCATTTCAGATGTTAAATATGGTCTTAAGAATCTTTAGGGCAGTTTGCATATTTAAGTCTGGAAAAGTATGGAATTTTGAAATGAAAAATGTGTAGAAACCATGACTTTGTGATTTACTGAAATAACTCTGTTTAAAGATATGTTTTAAATGTAATTATTTAATTCTGTTTTATTTGTAGAGCCCTTTTAACAGTCCGCAAAACAACTTTACAGTGATAAAGAGGGTATAAAGTTGGAATGTACAAGTTTGTTTCTTATAAGTTGGGGAAAAAAAGGTAAGTGCAGTGGTTAAAGTGTTGAACTTCAGATAATAAGGTTGTGAGTTCAAATCCTAGCACCACCAAGCTGCCTGTGCTGGACCCTTCAGAAAGTCCCTTAACCTTCAACTTCTCAGTTGTATAAACGAGATGATTGTAAGTCGCTCGGGATAAGAGCCTCTGGCAAATGTGAAAATGAATAAAAAACTCCAGACATGGCATGAGGAAGAACCTTTGAGAGGAACCAAACTCAACAATTAACCCATCCTAATCCTCAAACCTGAATGTCCATTCATTACAGTTCCATCATTGTTGAGGTTCAGTGATGGACACTTGGTCTTTAAGGAAGGAACTCCATCCAGAGGTAGTGGGGCAGGATCAATCAGTGAAGAACTGTAAATATTTTATTGTTTACCTTTTTTTTTTTTCTCATCAATGATTTAAAAAACAAAGTAAGTAATTCATTTCAAAAATACCAAAATGCTAGTAATAAAAGTCCACGCTTGTTCAGGGACTTTGTGAAAAGGTCAAACGGAAAAAGACTTTTGCTCCATAATGACCTAACTAGTTAGTTTTGGTTATAAACACGGTATAATAATAGTCCATTTCACTTCCAAGTTGTAACACGCTGGCATTCTGGTCTTCAGTTGAAATCTTACATAACTTCCTGTCTCTTGCCTGGAGGATTCCAGTTTTGCTCGGGTATTTCCACCAGGCTCCAGCCTTAAATCGTCCTCTGTAAACAAAGGCGAGGCTGATTCAGCAACATGGATAACGTAGCAAAAGCAACGTGGAAGCTACCTTTGTCTTTTTGAGGTCTTGCGCAAGCCTGGGAAATTTGGGGGAACTACAACGTTTGGGAATTTATGGAAATTCAGCATGTGTTCCTTCAAACGGAAAGATCTTGTAGATTTTCTCAGAGACTTTCCAATCCATTTTGAATCTTCAATCTATATAAATCTCCTTCTTGAGATCACAGGTCAGGGATTTACACCTGTAATGCACATCTGAGTTTCTTTCTTTTAATTTTTTACCTCAGAAAGGGCTATGAGAGGAATCAGGATTATGTAGTCCAAGGTTTCTACCTCAAGGACCAGACCTGGGACCGTGCACTTTGTCCAAAAATGGCCTCCAATTAATACAACTGATAACGTTTAAAACAATTATAAGCGCATGTCAGGACATGGAACAAGTTGAAAATAAGCAATGTGAAGATCGCTTTTCGAGTTTTGGATCAAAGCCCTGCACGAATGACTGTTTCCCTCTAACACAACAGCAACACGTCATTACCTTTTTGTTATGGATTTGTTATGAGAAACAACTGCGGCTAGGAAGTGCTTTTATCTGTGTACTTGGTTCCTAGTGACAGCATTGAATTAAACAGCTTCTCGTTTGTCCATGAGTGTTTAAGAAAGATTTTTATAAATGTTATAAATGTCTCCTATTAATATTTTCTCATGACAGAAAGCCTCCTGTTATTGCTGTCACTGAATTCCTTCCCAAAAAAATCATATTCATGTTTTCAAGTTTTTAAAAGAAACTATTACAATACAAATATAATTCTAATAATTAATTAATACACGCCATGTCTGACATTTAAACAGCTGATCGTTAGCTTTAACCACAAAACCTTGCCTTGTTTCACATTTTGTAATAAATTCCACCCTTTTTTTTTACATTCATAATTACGTTTAAACACACTTGCTTGGTCATCAGCAATAAAAAAAATATATGAATGTTTTAGAGATACTAAATTCTCTCATGGCAGAAAACATTCTGTTAGTGCTGTCACACTAACAAACACACATTTATATAAATGTTTCAAATTTTTTGTAAAATAAAACCATTACAATACAATTATAATTAAAATATTTGAATTCTGTTGCACAATTAAATGGCTAATCGTTAGCTTTAACCATAACTTGCACTCATTTTTCATTTAGTATTAAATGTCATGCTTTTCATTCATAAATAGTTATGGTTATAATCACTTGTTTGTTTATCAGCATTTAAAAAGATTTCTATGAATGTCATATGCTATGAAGACTTTCTCATGGCGGAAAACCTCCTGCTAGTGCTGCCACGCTAACAAACACTCATTCATATGAATGGGCTAACAAGTTTTTACTTGTTAAAAGAAACGATTACAACATCGTTAATAAACGTTGTGTCACGCATTTTTATTCAAGATTATGGTCATATGTACAGGAAACAGTCTGCTACACCACACAAGGAAATTCTTACTCTGAATCCTCCAAGCAGTAAAACAAGGACTTAGTGTTATTTTAGATGATGTACAGAATTCAACCCCTAGGCCTTCAATGCAGTCCTACCTGAATCAGCTCACCTCTTAATACCATTATGACACCAAGACTATAGAAACAATTATTATTATTGAAAAATGCAGTATAACAGAGCACTGCATCACAGACAGGAATCTCATAAAGTGAGAATAAATGTCATTACTAAAGCAAGAAACCCAAAGAAACACAATTCAACAAGTCTCCTTTTACTGGATCCACAGCACTATACATTAACCTTAACCTCATAAAATGACCGCGCACTTTCCCTGCATTTTATTTTGTTTTGCATTTGTTTTGCATTTTTGTGTTTTTGTGAAAATTCTTCAAGAAAGAAAACACAGAAAAATTATAAACAGTTCATAAAAAAGCTTAACAACTGTTTTGAACTGTTTTGGCCGACCTTTTTTCACAACTCAATTAAATTCTTTTCAATTCATTTTTATTTGTATTGCACTTTTAACAATGTCTCAAAGCAGCTTTACACAGATAATGTGGTGATTAAAAGTGAATATGTTCTTAATAAGTGTAAGTTTGTCCCTGATGAGAAAGCCGGTGGCAACTGTGGCAAGGAAAAACTCCCCGAGACGGCATAAGGAAGAAACCTTAAGAGGAACCAGACTCATTAAGGGAACCCATCCTCATCTGGGTTGCACCGAATGTCCATTTATTGCAGATTATTGCCAAATCTGATTCTTTAAAGCCGCAGGATCTCCGCAGTGCTCATTTCTCCATTAAGACAGTTTTATTTGAACAAAACATGATCTGAAGGCTAAAATCTGATTGGATAGAAGCTCTAACATAAAATTACACCCGGATAAAGAAGCACACCCGAGAGGAAATGTATAAAATAAAGAAAAAAGACTATTGGTAATAATTTAATACATATCCATGAGCAAAAATATAATAAAACGTAAGTCTGTGATTGTGATCAAGATTAGGCCAGCAGAGAAGGCCTTGCTGGTCCTGATGACCTTCCACATTGCAGAAAGGCATGTGCAGAGGGAGATGATTGGGCTCCTGTTGGTATTAAATGGATTTTGACTTTAAACACAACAATTTGCAACAATTTAGTGATAAATATCACACTTTTAATTTACACATAATTTAAAAATTAATTTAAAGCTCAAACACTCAAAGCGTTCCGGAAAGTTCCGGAAATTCCGTTTGGAACACTTTCTCATGGCAGAAAACCCCCTGTTAGTGGACTCCTTTCAGAAATACATACAAACAAACAAACAAACAAACAAAGAAAAATAGAAACAAACAAACCTTAAAACAAACGTTTTTAACAGTAAGTTTTTACATATCAATAATTTCATTTGTTTCAAAGAAACTAATGCTTCCTTTTTTTCTTTCTTATTTATTGAAGTAATGAGTGTGTGTGTGTGTGTATGTGTGTGTGTGCACATGCGTGGGTGGGTGGGTGTGTGTGTGTGATGCGGCAAGAAAAATGCCATTTTCCGCTTATACCGCAGCAATCCTTAATCGATCACATTTTAATTGATTAATTAACGATTATAAACTATTGTTTAATTAAGTGTTAAAAACTGTTGATAGCCCTGACAAGGCCGAGGGACAAGTAGTTCCTGAGTCATGAAAAAGCGGTGACGTTGAAACCCGAAAGCGAAACTAACACCGACGCATTTCCAGAGAACCGCGGGCACGATCACCAACCGCGTCCCTGCGCACTAAACCTGCGCACTACTCAGATCATCCAAGAACACTCTCCTGTACACTTGATACCGAGTGCCCTTGGTGTTAAAGTGATTTGTTACCCAGCCACAAGAGTGCTCGGTCAGTAAACCGTCTGGAATCCCCGTCTTTTTCTCGCACAGGTTCAGCTCAGTTGCTGTGTTCATCAGCACTCCAGGCCTGGTCCTTCACTCTGATGAGGTAAGTTTGATGGGTCGCTTTGTGCTCGAGTATTTCTGGGTCCATGAACCAGGATCAATGAATGAATCAGGTTTGAAGGCAGGGTTCGGGTTCGGGTTCAGATTCGGGTTCCAGGTCCAGGTCCAGTTCCAGGTCCAGGTTCCTCTTCGGTTAGAAACAAACAGGAAAGTTAATAAGGATTTCTGTGTAAATGATAAATGAGTCTGATGTTGTCTGTATATTTTGTCCTTTTGTCCTTTTTTTATTTTTATTTATTTTATTTTTTTTACACATTCCTAAAGTGCACTGTAAACAATTTATGAATCATATTTCAGTACAATGTGAAATATTGTACTGAATATGGTTATTACTACAGCAACAGGGCTGCCGAGACTTAGTTTACATTATTCAGTATAAAGTATATATTAAACAAACAACAAACAAAAAAAGATTATTTACAGTAATATTAGTGTACATTTTTTTAATAACTGTAAAAATATTTATTATTTGCAGTAAAGTAATGTAAACAGCTGTAAAATGTAAATTATTTACAGTACAGGAATGTAAACAACTGTAAAATATATCTAAACCATAGATTATTTACGGTAAATGGATGTAAACAACTGTAAATCATAGATTATTTAAAATTAAGTAATGAAAACAGCTGTAAACCGTAGATCTTTTACAGGAAACTGTAAAAAAGAGATTATTTATAGTAAAGTATAGTGCACAACTGTAAAATATATGTTTATACGTTCAAATAATGTAAACATCCGTTAAACCACAGATTATTTACAGTCAGGTAATATAAACAACAGTAAAAAAAGATTATGTACAGTAATGTACACAACTGTAAATTATAATCTATTTACAGTTAAGTACTCTACCTATTTAATATATAGAGTATTTATTGTAAAACACTGTCAACAATTGTAAAATATAGACAATTTACAGTTAAAAACTGTACACAACAGTAAACCATAGATTATTTACAATAAAGTACAGTACACAACTGTAAACCATGTATTATTTACAGTAATGTAATGTAAATAACTTTATACTGTGGATTATTTACAGTAAAGTACAGTATACATGTAAAATATAGATTATTTACAAAAACAATACTGTAAAACAGTACTGTAAACATCTTATACAAATTATACATCTATCCAGACGATGTCTTTTTTAGTGAAGGCCCTGCTTATTACAGCAAGACAATGCTAAACCGCATACTACATCTATTACAGTTTGATATTCAATTCAATTCAATTCATTTTTATTTGTATTGCGCTTTTAACAATAAACATTGTCTCAAAGCAGCTTTACACAGATAATGTGGTGATTAAGAGTGAATATGTTCTTTATAAGTGTAAGTTTGTCCCTGATGAGCGTGCCGGTGGCGACTGTGGCAAGAAAAAACTCCCCGAGATGGCATAAGGAAGAAACCTTGAGAGGAACCAGACTCAAGAGGGAACCCATCCTCATCTGGGTTGCACCGAATGTCCATTTATTGCAGATATACAATGTTGCGGGGTACAGTGATGATGATCAGAAGCGAACTGTATCCTGAGTCAGTGTAGCAGACTGTTGACATTAACTACGGTCCAAATCCATCCTCAAAGCACCCGTTCTTACTCCGGATTTTCATGGAACCACCCAAGGCGTTGATGAGAAACCGTTCCCAGCTGCACAGAGTGGCCTCCAGTCAAAGAGAACACTATCCAGAGGCAGTCCTGGACGAAGTGGGAAGATCCATGGAGGGGAGAGGGGCAGGAACAGTGGTCACTGGCGCCTCAGGAGCATGTTTAACTCGACCGAGAGATAGAGAGAGAGAGAGAGAGAGAGAGAGAGAGAGAGAGAGAGAAGAGGGTGACAGGAACAGAAGAATATGGATTATTAAGTGTTCTTATTGTTGTATGAAAGTTAATGTCACTTGCAGCTTGCAAGACTCGCTATGGCAGCATAACTAAAAGGGAGAACCAGAAGGTAATACAGACATGAGGGATCTCTGGGATAAGAGACGACCCACCACACCACCGTCAACAAACCTGAGTGAACGCGTGAATGTGAGGGATATTAGCATTTGATATGTTTTATGTTCTATTGCAAATAAAATATGTGCTCATGAGATTTGCTAATCATGGAATTCTGTTTTTATTCATACTCTTCCACACGTCTCAACTTTTTTGGAATTGGAGCTAAAGTAATCTAGATTTTGTGATTTTTGCCTTCTCCAGATATTAACTCACCACAATATCCCAATGGCTCAGCCCAAACCACTCTTCATCCCCTGGTTAAAGGAGCAGATCGATAGTGGTCGATACCCTGGCGTTCAGTGGGTCAACCAGGAAGGCACCAAATTCAGCATTCCTTGGAAGCACGCTTTGCGGCAGGACTCGAACAGTGATGACATCCTTATATTCAAGGTCAAATGCTTTGCTTGGCAATCTGTGGCATGCATGTTTCCTTATATGAACTTTTTGATGCCTAGACTGTTGAATGAGTAGAATTACTAGAATCGGCTTATTATAAAAAAGTTTAGAGGTATATTTTTTTAAATAAAATTTACTTGCTTTTAGCACATTGTGAAAGTCAAGTCAAGTCAAGTCAAGTTTATTTCTATAGCACTTTTCACAACAGACATTGTCTCATAGCAGCTTTACAGAATTTAACAGTTAAGGTGAACGATGTGTGTTTATCCCTGATGAGCATCCATGGTGACTGAGGCAAGAAAAAACTCCCTTACATGTTATGAGGAAGAACCCTTGAGAGGAACTCAAAAGGGGAACCCATCCTCATTTGGGTGATATCACGAGTGTGATTATAAATCTTAAACAATACAGAACACTGAAGAGTGAGAACTAACATGAATGTAAGATTATGAGTAATGTCCTTTCTACAGTCTCCTACAGTCATTTGAGGTTATATAACCAGGAGCTACTGAGCAACTCATAAAATAGCTCAACAGTTGCGATCAACACAGATCCGACACCAGCTTCTTCTGCCAGAGCCTTTAAACACTCAAAGAGGTCCAATCTCCAAAATCCACATAAAGTGTGATCAAAATGGTGCTGGTACGTCTTTATATGGTTCAGGATGTTTTGGGGGTCGGATTCTACTTCTTAAAAGGTCCATAATCTTTATGAGGTGGGACGTGACTGGGGCTGGCGCAACCTCAGGATGCCTCGGGATGGGTAGAGAAAGAGAAGAAGTGGAGAGAAATTAGTGTAGCTGCTGTAATGATATTTACAAAAGTTGATGATGTGCATGTGATCATATGTTCTGGAGCACAAGGTTATGATGTGAGACGTATGTTATGTGTAGGCTTTGCTAAAAAGATACGTTTTTAATCTGCGCTTAAACTTGGAGAGTGTGTCTGAGCCCCGAACACTGTCGGGAAGACTATTCCAAAGTTTAGGAGCTAAATGTGAGAATGCTCTACCACCTTTAGTGGACTTTGCTATTCTAGGAACTACTAGAAGTCCAGAGTTTTGAGATCTCGAGGAGCGTGAGGGATTGTAGCTCGTTAGAAGACTGAAAAGATAAATGGGAGCTAAACAATTTAGGGCTTTGTAATTAAGTAGCAGTAGTTTGTAGTCGATTTGAAACTTAACAGGTAGCCAGTGCAGGGATGATAAGATTGGGGTTATATGGTCATATTTATTGACCTTGTGAGAACTTTGGCTGCTGCATTCTGGACTAACTGTAGCTTGTTTATTAATGATGCAGGACAACCACCTAGTAATGCATTACAATAGTCCAGTCTGGAGGTCATGAACGCATGGACGCGCTTCTCTGCATCAGATATAGACAACATATTTCTTAGCTTAGCAATATTTCTAAGGTGGAAGAAAGCTGTTTTTGTAATATAGTTGATGTGATTTTTAAAAGACAATTTGCTGTCTAAAATAACTCCTAGGTATTTTACTGTAACTAGTAGTTACAGAACATCCTTCTAAATGCAGGTTGAAATGCTGGAGCTTCTGTGCACTGGTTTTTAGGCCGATGAGCAAAATCTCATTCCTATCAGAATTTTATTATAGAAAGAGTCATCCAATCTTTAAATTTTTTGACACACTTAGTTATCCGAGCCAATTGAGCTGCATCGTCTGGTTTCGATGAGGTTATATAATTGGGTATCATCAGCATAACAGTGGAAGCTAATCCCATGCCTTCTAATAATATTTCCCAAGGGAAGCATGTATATTGTGAAAAGCAAGGGTCTTAGAACTGAACCTTGTGGCACACCATAATTTACTTGCATTAACCTGGTTAGCTCTCCATTTAAATCTACAAAATGGTAACGATCAGACAGGTAGGATCTAAACCAGCTTAAATCCTTTCCCTGAATGCTGTTGTAATTTTGTAAGCGATCTAGGAGAAGATCATGATCCACAGTGTCGAATGCAGCACTAAGATCTAGCAAAACTAACAGCGAGATGAGGCCTTGGTCTGAAGCTAAAAACAGGTCATTATTGATTTTAACTAGAGCGGGTTCTGTGCTATCATGGAGCTGAAACCTGACTGAAACTCTTCAAATATATTGTTCTCTTGTAAGTAGGAACATAACTGGGCAGACACAATCTTTTCTAAAATCTTAGACATAAATAAGGGATTTGAAATAAGTCTGTTATTTGATAGTGTGTTAATTTGATAGTGTCTTAATGAGGGGCTTAATAACTGCTAACTTGAGGGGTTTAGGGACATCATGCGGACATCAAATTTTTTTTCTGCAGGTTTGAGTACCAGCTAATACATCCAGTACTTTTTTGAATGCCTAAGCTTTAAAAATACAAAAGTAAAAAATATAAATATGTATAAAGAAATAAACACTTTTTTTTAAATAATTATTTTTATTTTATATCTCATCCATTAGGCATGGGCACAGACGAGCGCTGGCACCAGTGGCCAGATTCCAGGTGACCATTCCGTGTGGAAAAGAAACTTCCGAAGTGCTCTCAGAGCCCGAGGCTTCAAGATAGTGGACGATAACAAGAACGATGCGGCAAACCCGCACAAAATCTTTATGTGGCCAGAAAACGCACAGTCCGGGGGTGAGGAAAATAGACTACATTGATATGCTTTTAATCTGTACAATCCTTTTGTCTTCAGCAACTGGTCTTCTTAGTTCCCAGATGTATTCAGAATGTTATTAAAAGACAATGGGATGCTACACAGTGGTAAACATGGCCCTGTCTGAAATTTTTTGGGATGTGTTACAGCCATCAAACTCAAAATGACCTTTTTTGGCAAAATGGCACATTTCCTCAGACATTTGATATGTTTTTATGTTCTAGCTGTATGTTCGAGAGCCTATTTCTTGTTTACATCAACAGAATGACTTCTTAGTAAAAGAGTCTGGGTGCTGAAATGGCCTGCCTGCAGTCCAGATCTTTCACCAATTGAAAGCATTTGGCACATCATAAAATAAAAAAACACGACAAAAAAGACCCAGGACTGTTGAGCAGCTAGAATCCGGTTTCAAACACATTTAGGACAATATTCCTCTACAAAAATTTCTGAAACTGGCCTTCTCAGTTCCTGGATGTATCCCGACAGTTGTTAATGGCCATCAAACTCAAAATGACCTCATATTTTTTGTTAAAATGGCACAAATTTTTAGAAATTTGATATGGTTTTCTAGTAAGTATGTCCATGGTCTATGCCTTGTCTTATTCTCATGCATGAATGCTTAGTTTGTGAAGATATAAGTAAATACTGACATAATAAATATTGATATTAGGCAGCTTTTATATTATCAGTTAGGATGGTGGTAATAAGGGGTATTGAAGGAGATCCTGGTGTTCTGTTATAGCTCACCACCTCAGTCCTGAAGGTTTTAGATATTTGTTCTGCTCTTGACAAATGCTACTAAAAAGGAAAAGGAATGCAGTTCAGGAGTTTGGGTCCATATTGGTTTTTCTCTGTGGTCCAGGCATCTTCTTGGTTGCAATGATGTTTGCATTAACAATAACTTCATACACCGGTATATGGCTTTTATAAGGACTGTACAAAGTCAGACAAGTTCCACATTTTCAACTGAATAAAAACCAAATGTCTGGATTTTTTTTTAAACGGTTCTTTGTTTCACTTTTGGAATTACAATAAAAAGCAGCACTGATGGGGGAAACTACAGTGAGAAATTCCTAAACACAACATTTACCATCTATTTGCATCTATTTATTTGTGCATTTATCCAAATCATCCAATCATAGATGTTTAAACTTGCATTCTACTAGTTTTTCTACTGTTTTACAATGGTATTTGCACTATTTTGTAGATGTTCACATTAGCATTCTACAAGCTAGCACTAAATGTCTACAATAGTTATTATGCTTGATTTTTTAATACAGCTGTTTAAACTAGCATTGTGTTTTTTTATGTAGATGTTTCGAACTAGCATTCTATTAGCTAGCACTAAATTACTACAATAGTTATTGCGCTTGTGTTTTTATATGTACATATTTAAACAACCAATCTACTAGCTAGCACTAAATTTCTACAATAGCTATTGTTCTTGTGGGTTTTTTATGTAGATGTTCAATATTCTAATAGCTAGGAGTTCTAACCTAGTGGTTATTGCTGCTATTATGTTTTTTTGTGTAACTGTTCCACCTAGCATGCAGTAAACTAGCAATATTCAAAACCACCCTATTGATGAAAAAATTCCATTCCATTCTCTACAAAAGCTAATCATATTCTTTTTTTTTTTCTCTTTATAATTGACCATCTTCAGCATCTACTGAAGGTTCACCAATTTGCAATGTGAGTTTGGCCTTTCCACCTGCACCTTATCTATGTTTTTTTACATTTGTCTACTACTGTTATGTATTATGTTTGCACTGTTGTTTTCTTTGTCTTTATGCCCAGACTACAATTTCCCTCGTGGATACTATGTACCTGGATGAGGACTTGTTGTTGGCAGGTAAGGAGAGCACTGTTAGTGTGATGCATGCATGCTTTCTGTTCGCACAATCAACTTTTCCTCATTGTAAAATGTTTGGCCTTGTTTCCGCTTCCCAGGTGGAATTACGCAGCCTGACGTGTTGGACCAGTGCCTCATGAAGCTGAATATCGTTGAACCTCAACCAGGTACAAAAGGTTTTGACTTGCGATTTTATGCACTTGCATATCATGAGAACTTTACTTTGTCCTTTTTATTTACTCGCCCCACTTTATTAGGAATACCATATTTAGATGTAGTAGAAGTTCTCCTTTTGCTCTATAAACAACCAAATGTTTGGGGGAATCTGGTCTCTGGACTTTGTGATGCATGTTAAAACTCTGTGGTGCATGTTAGAAAATAATGTGAATGAGGTACATTGGCGCAGTTTCACGTGTCAAAACAAACAGGATATGGAGTTAGTAATTAGACTAAACCTAACCCTAGATAGAGGCCACTTTTGTACTATGTAATGACAGCAGACCTGCTCAGCCACTCCAGCAACAGACACCACCTGGAAAAACTATTGGTATTAGTTTAGATTAGATTAGATTCAACTTTATTGTCATTACACATGTACAAATACAAGGTAACGAAATGCAGTGGTATGCATAGTATGGTATTGATTATTGCCTATAGCGGATAGTTCCAGCAATCAACAATCAATGCTGATTAATCAGCAAAACCGATAAATCGGTCAACCTCTAATTTGCAACAATACTTAAGATGTACACAATATGTTTTGAAATTGCATTTTTTCTTTCCGCTTTGGTTTACCGTCCACACTAAATCAGCATTTTTAGTCAACATATTTTAAAAACGCTCCAGAGTGGATTAATTTAAAAACTGGTGTTTTCGGGTCACAGTGTGGACTGTGAAAATGGAGGCTCTCGAAAATTATGACACATTTTTAGTCATTGCAGGGATTTTCAAAAAGTTGGAAAGTAAGGCGAAGCAGTACAGGGACATAAGCGTCTTCAGACATTTCAGTGTGAATGAGCAACTTTTTGGGAAATGAAAGTGTGGACACGGAAATGTTTATATAAAAACTCTGTTTTTAATTGTATCTGGTAGATGTAGCTTATTGAAAATGGTCTTTAAAGGTGATCAATTTGAAAATCAAGTTTTCGCGTTGCAGCTTGAACTGTGTGTGAAAACGGCTTTCGAAAATGTCACGTGACAGTTATGTTATCAATTAAACGGAAATTCAACCAATAGACATCACTGTATGCCAATTGTTCCGGCTCCATTTGGACAGCCTTGTTAAAGATTAATGTCAGTTTATGTACATTCTCCAGATTGCTTTTCATCAAAGGAGATTGAATGTTGATTCACACTTGTTGTGTACCAGCGAACTAGAGGACAGTCATGTTTCAAACCGTACATGCTTTTTAGTTCAGTTCGGTTTATTTATTCCCGTAGGGCCAGAACTTAAATCCTGTCGCATACTCACTCAGACTTTTAACAATTTACATTAACATTTACATTTAGCAGACGCCCTTTTCCAGAGCGACGTACAAAAGTGCTTTGAGTCTCATGCAATAAATAAATCTACACTGGTATGCTAGATTACAAACTTAATATAAATATAACTCTTGAATTCTACAAGCTTGGAAAGTGCTAATTTAAATGTTTTCAGTAAGAGGTAGGTCTTCAACCGTCGCTTAAAGATAAAGATAGCCAGGGAAGTTCATTCCACCACTTAGGTCCAGAACAGAGAAGAGCCTTGAAGTATACTTACCTTTCATTCTGAGAGAAAGGTGGTACCAGTCAAGCAGTGCTGGAAGATCTCAGAGAGCATGGTGCAGTGCGAGATGTGATGAGGTCTCTGAGGTAAGATGGCGCTGGTCCATTTTTAGCCTTATAGGCAAGCATCAGTGTTTTGAATCTGATATGTGCAGCTACTGAAAGCCAGTGAAGGGAGTGCAGCAGTAGGGTGGTGTGGGAGAACTTGGGCAGATTGAAGACAAGTCGTGCAGCTGCGTTTTGGATCATTTGCGGTGAATGAATAGCGTTCAGAGGAAGACCTGCCAGCAGAGAGTTGCAGTAGTCCAGTCTCGAAATGACAAGAGACTGAACAAGCACCTGGGCAGCCTGTGTGGACAGAAATAGTCGAATACTTTGAATGTTGTAGAGAAGAAATCGACAGGAACGAGCCACATTAGTGACATGTGAGAAGAAGGACAGTTGATTGTCCATAGTTACCCCAAGGTTGTGAGCAGTGGCCGAAGGGGAGAGCAGAGAGTCATGAAGAGTTATTCAGAGATCTTGACCTGGAGATGAATCACCTGGGATGACCATTCAATTCATTCAATAATCTTGATACAGTTCCACAAACATGTATCCTGAAGATCAGAGTATGATAGAGTCCTGTTCTTTAAATAATCCAGGGTGCTCAAGTTGTTCACTTGATTGAAAACATACAGACTCTGATTGGACCTTTAGTTATCAAAGATGCCTGTCAGTGACCGTCAGGTCCCGGTTGTGGTGGTTCCCTGGTGATAAAGTAAAGCAAGCTGTCCTTGGATGGTCAAATCTTTCAAAATGCAAATTTGTCCAGGTCTTAGTTAAATGCTTGGATGAGTGGATAAAGGTAACAGGGGAGTCTGTTAGAAAAAAATGGTTTCCATGCCTTGAAATTATTTTTTATTTTATTGTATAAACTCAAACGTGACTTGAACGCCCATCGTAAACTTTTCTGCAAAACTGAATATGAATATCTTACTTTTGTCTCTTGAAGGTAGTGCTGATTTGACTGTAGGGCAATCGAAGAGTTCCGTGTTAACTATATGTTCAGATTTGAAATCAACTAATTTTGTTAGAAATGATTGTGAAATGTGTTCCTGGTGTTTCATGTGTTTTCCAGCCGGTGGTAGGATTTATATTTATAACAAATCCCTACAAAAAAAGCTTCAGGTTCAGACCACAGCGAAGAATCCGAATCCAGATATGGATATCTGGAGGACTAAACACGTACAGATTCAGGTGTCATTGTCATACACTTCTAATACGTAAACCCCAGGCAAACTGTAGACCTAAAAATACAGGGAAATTTACTAAAACTCTGACTGCAAAAAATACCCGTCTAAATATAAGAAATAAATGCATGATTTAAGAAGATAAAGATTAAGATTAAGAAGACAAATAAGTCATTTGATCTTCCAGTGCAGTAAGATAACTACACTGGGTAAGATTTATTGAAATAGGAAAACATATGTAGGCTTTAGTAAAAAAAAAAAAAAAAAAAAAAAATCTTAGAATAACCATGAAAACACTTATTCCAACATAAAACTAGCTTGCTAATTTTTTAACAGGTTCAGTGAAAATATCTTAAAAGCAGGCCTACAAGAGAATTCCTCTTAATTTTAGAATCATCATTATACAGTCTGTCTTTATTTACTTCTCGAAATACTTAAACGTATTGCAACATAAAAGCATTATTGAATGTATTTTGTCATTATTGAACTACAGAACAACTTATAAATAAAAAGCCATAAGTACTTTGTGTAAAAAACAGTTCCGAAAAATAATAACCATACTGGATAATGTTTGGAAAGAGTGTGGTGACTTAAAACAAGCATTTGGAATAAATATTACTAACAAACAAGTCGTAAGTGTGATTATTGTGCTTTTTTTCTTTTTTTTTTTTTACAAAGCAACCAAAACCAGTTATTATAGCTAAGATAAAGTTTTAAAAGCTGATGTCTCTGATGCTAATTAAGTTCAATTTGCCTGAAAACGAACTAACTTAAAGCTTTACTTAATAAACTCAAATAATCCTAATAATCCTACACAATCTGCTTTTGCATAGTACTTTATTTTAAAAATAAGGTCAATAAAATGTTTATGCCTAGAAATAAAATTGTAGGTCTTGACTAAAAGTGAAGTTTTTGCAGTGCAGTGCTCAGGTAAATCATTATCAGCTTAACTTCTAGGATTTAAACTCAATGTAGGAGTCAAACAAGGGACTTGATTATTTAATATGATGTTCTTGTGTTCCCAGAGATACCTGTGGATCAGCCACTCTTCGCAATCGAACAGGAGACCCAGCCCTTGATTGGTGACGCTCGGTTTCCCGTTCAGGAGACTTCTCCGGCTCATGCCACAGGCCAGGTTTCTCCTGCTGAAGGCACGTTGGCGCATGGCCAATACTCTCCACTAGAGGGCGCATTCATGCTTCCACACCAGCAGGAATTGCCTGTTCAGGCCACTTCTAATGACACAGGCATGAGATCCTTTTGCAAATCGTAGTGGTTTCACCTTCTCTAACAGTCAGCTGTGAGCTCACTGTGTCTTTTTGGCTGTTGGTCTGTTTTCAGGCAACCAGTTTGGGACCCATTTCTTGGTGAATGTTTATTACAGAGGGAAGCAGGTGTTAAATCAAGTGGTAGAGAATGAGTCCGGGTTCTATTTAATGTTTAGGTAATAAAGATTCCCTTTTTAATACACATAATAATAATTTATTTACTGTTCATATTTTATCTGTTTGAACTAAATTAAATATTAAATATATATAAACATTAAATAATTGCATATATATATATATATATATATATATATATATATATATATATATATATATATATATATATATATATATATATATACATATATATATATGCAATTATTTATTGTTTATATATATTTAATATTTATATATATATATATATATATATATATATATATATATATATATATATATATATATATATATATAAAAAAATATATATATATATTTAATTGTATTAAATTATTTTCCTTTTAAAGTACATTAGCTTGTACAATTAAATCCTTTGATACTTTTACAGGCAAGACCCCAGCCTAAGATCAAACCTTTCTTTTGTGGAGCTCCCTGGGACTGAGTCTATCCTGGACCAAAACCAGGTCTTGTCAACCCAGGAAATATTACGAAATCTGGGTGGGTTGGAGGTGAGACAAGAGGGCAACATGCTGTTGGGTTATCGTTGGGGAGACAGTCGTGTTTACTGGGGACTAGACAAACACGAGAAAAGGACTACATCCAGAGCACTATCCAAAAACGTGCCTGAGCCCATCTATAGCATTAAAGACTTTGTGTCTGGTGAGTAAATTATGTTTATATGTTAAACTTGGGATAAGTAACAACACAATTTGTTTTCCTTTTTTTTTATTTTTTTTTATGATGCAGTGAAATCCTATTGGGCAATGAAGATTAAAGTTATATTGTGTTTTTCCACTAGGCTTGGTGGGGTTTATTCAGGACCGTGGACTGTCTCCTTCCTGTACACTCTATTTCTTCCTGGGACAGCAGTGGCCCGACCCCAAGAACAAACCATGGGAGAAGAAGTTGATCATGGTAGAGGTAATGACAAGACTTTTCTGTTTTTTATTCATTAGCATGAGGGGCGTTTTACTTGTCACATGTACACTATAGCACAGTCAAACTTTTTCTTCGCATATACCAACGATGTTAATAAGCTGGGGTAAGAGCACAGTGTCAGCCATTAAACAGCACCACTGGAGCAGAAATGGTGAAGGGCCTTGCTCAAGGGCCCAAGAGTGACAGCTTGAGGATGCTGGAGCATAAATCCCAGACTTTCTAATCAGCAATCCAGACCCTTAACCACTGAGCTACAACTTCCCCCTATAGGCGAGTTGTTACAATTGAAAATATACGACAAACAGAATGTGCACATTAATATAAACCCATGAGCTGAATGACATCAGAATTCAACTGTGACAACAAACAAGGAATACCATTCAACAGCATGTGACAGGTGGTGTAATGCAGCTAGTTATGATGGAGACACATGAATGGACTATTTTGAAGCAGGACAGCTCAGTGGACTTTTATCAGTGCTGGAGATGAGATTAAATGTTGTTTAGATTCCCCGAGAGCTCCAGTTCAACCGCCGTGTTTGTTTCCATGAGTGTCAGTCAGTACTGAGCAGCAGGAATACACTAGTTTGCTGATTGATGATCCTGAATTTTTAAAAAACAGTCCTTTAGGTGTCAATATGTTTCAGTAATCAATCTGAAACGTTGAACTCTTTTTTGGCTTTGCAGGTCATACTCTCAACTCTGGAGAGGCTGAAGGAGATGGCCTTGGCAAATGGTGCAACCTCACTGCAGTCATCGGTGGACCTGCAGATTTCCTTAGAGCAGATGATGGAAATGTGTTAGAGATGTGTTTCCAGAACACATTGTAATACATATTTATATTGGGATGTATCGGTACACAAAATTCACGGTTCGGTACATACCTCGGTTCAAAGTTCGGTTCGGAAATGCAAAACATAAAATTGCTTGTTAAAATGCCTGCTTGGTTACATAATATGTAAAATAATATTTAATAATATTTTAGAAAAATGAAATAAATCAAATGAATGCAGTAAACTTTATTATACTAATTAAATTGATTCATTAATTACATTTAAAATCGATTAAATACAATTAAATAAATAGAAAAAATGTAATTAAATTGTTTACATTGGTTTGACCCCATTTGGATAATAATTGAGGTTTTATATTAAATATTTCATTTTCTAAAGATACGTTCTAATTAACTGTTCTACTTATTTAAGCACACTCAATTTTCATTATATTATATATAATAAAAATTTTCATCAATTTTTATATATATATATATATATATATATATATATATATATATATATATATATATATATATATATATATATATATATAAATACACACCATTGCTAGATGGCCTCAAAATCTGATTGGTTAAAACATGTATGAGCAGCATGTATTTTAGACTTCAGGCACCCGCAGTGCTGATTTTAAAATCCACATCGCAAATTTCTGTGACCCCGGCAAGATGTGTTGTGACAACTGAAATAAACACTAACGTAATCAGACACTCCTTGAAACAGCCGATTAGGATTAATTCAATACATATTCATCTAAATAAAATGTAAGTCACTGATTCTGATTGTGTTTAGGCCAACCACTGATTACACACACATTTTAGGGCTGTCAAAATTAATGCGTTAACGCAAATGAACAACATTTGACAACTTTTATAAAAAAAAAAAAAAAAAAAATATATATATATATATATATATATATATATATATATATATATATATATATATATATATATATATATCAGCAAAAAATAAGTTTAATGACTAAACATTTGTTTTACTGATGTTTCACGTTTCAAATCAAGCACAAAAACCTGCCATGATGCACACATCCGGCAACTAAAACTATCCGTGTGGAAACAGCGAGGTGCCCTGTAATCTGAAAAAGTAAACAGGAATGTTTAAATTGCTCAGTGCAAAGAAAGAGAAGTAATTGGGAACCTGGTATTTCTATGTAAATTTTTTAAAATGTGTCTAATAGACATGAATGGATTCTTAAAAAAACATCTATGACCTTTGAAACATGTCTACTTTTCATTCTCTATATTTGCCCATGCCTATGTTGATTAGAATATAAAACATGAAAAAAGATTTATTTAAGATACATTTAGAACAGATCAAAATGTGCGATAAAGTTGCGATCCTGATTAATATTTGAATCAATTGACAGCCCTGACAGCAGTGATTGACAGCACTGGAGTTTGTTCTTTTGCTAGCAGGGGTAACTGGAGTGGTCTGTACAAAAAGACTAACTAGCTCAACAGCGTAACTTTTAATATTTTAGGCACTATGATATAACAATGGGAATAAAATGCATACTGCTGCTTTAATAGGTTTATAACTTGTCATCATAGTGTGAAATACGGGTAAAAACTATGAGCTATTTGTAAAAAAAAGTGATGCAGCTTGAAGAAATCCATGCTGTATGATATTAAGTCACATGCTCTGGATTTTTTTTTATTTGAAAGATTTGTGCTTAGAAATTGGTGGAAAGTTTTGTCCTACAACCTAAGAGGTATAGCATTTATAGTGGTTTTATCTCTACCAAGTCGGTAGGGTTAATCACTGATCAAATTATTATTATTATTTTAAATTTTTACAAAATGATGCATTGGGGTAATGCTAATAGCAGAAAGTGTTTTGCTGCTGCGAACTAAAGGCCAGTAATAATGCACTCCTTCTACAATTTCTTTATCTTAATGTGTTATTATATTAAGGAATGAACTTGCTATCCAAGTAGAACAACACAAAAAACGTGTGTCTCAATGTACAACTTAATCTAAAAACAGATGATGGTCTGTGTACAATTGGTGGGCGAGAAATTGGAAATTCAGAGCATTTCTTTTTTTTTTCTTCAGGAAGATAGAGAGAAAAAGTGTAGGTGTGTAAAAAGTGTAAAGATCAGCCATTTTCCTCTACCTCAATGGAACCCCGATGTCCTGACTACCACATGATGTTAACCAATTACTGCTAATCACTTGTGCTAGTTGTTGTAGTGATGCATGTCGTCCACATGAGGCTGCTGTTTCTCAAAAGTAGGCGATCCACCAAGTCTTTATCCAGTTACGCTGTATGTTGTAAGGATGTGCGTCTCCATAACTAAGGCGATACATTGAAGATACATAGCAGCTGCGATGCGATGCGATGCAATATAATTCACCCCTATTACAATACTATTGAATTGAAAAAGTATAATACTATGCAATTCAATATGGTACAGATACTTTGCATTTATTTCTTTGCTTCAGACAGACAGCAAATCAATTTACTTTAGTGCTTTCTGACTTTTAACGCATGGCCCTTCCACAAACAAAACCCCTTTATTTACCAAATGTTAAAAATTATGCATTACCATCCAAATGCTAACTTGGCCTAAATCACATCACTTCGTTAACTTTTTGGCTGATGCACCAATGCGAATCGCTGAATCTTACCATCCCTACTGTCAATTGTTGTCATTTTGGGTCTTTCGTTTACATTATGCCATGGGCTACATTTCCATATCAGCCCCTGCATGTCACATGACTGAGTCACATGTCAGCGATCACCAACATATGTTTCTTGTAATTAGCGCTTGTATATAAATACCTACATTTGACTGCATTTTATCATTAGTTGTTTTTAATATGGTATTGCTTCATGTTCGGGTTGCGTTTCACTTTTCTTTTATTGTTTAGTATCATTTGAGGGTTTTTTTCCGTCTTCTTTGTCCTTGTTTGTATATTTGCACCCTAATTAAATGTATCTAAACCTGCATCCATGTTTTGAATTTTATGACACTCATTTTCAGCAACTTGGTCATTGTTGCAGCATCATACAGGAACACACACTGCAAGTAAGACAGGACACTTCACACACATTCCCACACTCTTTTAAAATGCAAGAAAATGTTAAGGAGTATAAAATGTGTTTTCAGGAGGCGTTAGGAAACCGGGGGAAACTTTTAATATAACAAATATTATAGAGAGTAATGAGTAATGCGTAAGTGTGACTCAGAAGATCATCAGTGATAGTGTTTTCACGTCAACATTTCCAAGAACCATGTGCTCTCAGACTAATCATATCTGTGGGCCGCTGTGTGTTTTCACAACACACACACAATTTAGCTATGCTATAGGAGAGCTGAATATGAGAGCTGGTTGTATGGATATGGGACTGATGCAGAAACTGTATTAGAATACTATGATCTTTTATGTTTTTTGATTGAAACATGCATGTTCTTAGCATAAAGGACAGCTTCACACAGTTTCAGCACCCGGACAGTTCTTTTCTACTAACATTCAGCTAAAATACTTTACTGTTCCATCTTGTAAAACTCTCCAAAGGTGTTTTTTACTAGTTGGAGATTTCTTGTTGAGTTCAGAGCAGTTCGATAGCACTTATGTGTGGTGTCTGTGCAGGCCATTTCATGATACACAATATTGCCAAAAGTATTGGGTCACCTGGTCATAAGTATGGTATGTGATTTTTGAGCATTGCATTCCATATTTAGTCCCAATTTGCTCTTATAATTTCCTCCACTCTTCTGGGAAGATGTTCCATTAGATTTTGGAGTGTGCTTATGTATATCTTTGTTCATCAGCCACAAGGGTGTTACGAAAGGCAGGTACTGATGAAGGTGAGGATGCCTGGGGTGCAGCTGGGGTTCCAATTCATCCCATCATCCTCTCCAAAGCATGTAAATGAGATTTTCAAGGAGCTCATTTTGTGCCCAGGGGCAGTGCCATGCTGGAAAAGGTTTGGGTTTCCAAGTTCAAGTGAATGCAAAATTTTATTATAGTGCATCTAAAGACGTCCTGTACAATTGAGTGCCCCCAGCTTTGTGGTAACATTTAGGAAAAGAACCACATATAACAGGAAAGATCAGGTGACCCAATACTTTTGGCGATATTTTATAGATAACACTCCAGACGAATGTTTGCTCTCTAAATACTGCTTACAGAGCTTGAATGGTTGCTTCATATTCTTTTTGTAGTCAATTCCAATGAGCCACAGTCCAGACAAAATAGCATTGTGTTTGATAAAGTATAGAATTGTAGCTATGTTGGTATTTGGATTCATTTGACTTTCCTTAATAAGTCTCATTTGGACTCCACAGAACTTTATTCCAGTCATTCTCTTTCCAGTTCATCTGTGTTTTTAGCATCTTTTAACAAGTTTGTTGCATAGAAACAAAAGAAACATCCATAAAAAAAACCATAGAAGACCAGATGTTTCCACAATTTCTCAGAAATTTATACATACGACAGAGAGATATGCAGATTCATTTTGTCTTAAATTTTTACACAACATTTAATCCTGGAAAGTCTTGTCTAGAGCTGAGGAATTCAGAACACTCTAGGAATCTTTCCATGAACAATCTACACCTTTATTATATAACTTACAAACAATACATGTGACATTATTATAAACCAGAACAAAGTCACATTGCTGTTTTTGGACCAGACAGAAACCGACAGGAAATTCTGTGCTGGAAAATAGACAAGGCATGATTTTTTCACTGTGTTGTGCAAGCCTCCAGTGGTGCAGAAAAGGCACACCTGTCTCACGAAAGGAAACAAAATAGCCTGCTAATCGCCTGAATGTTCTGCAATTGTGTACAAAGAGCTATTAATAGCAGCATTAACAGAGCAGCGAATAAACATTGCACACTAAAACGCTTGGCAGACAGGATAAGGATGGTGCCATGTGTGGAAACACACAGATCGGGTCATGTGCTGGACGTGAGCTTCCTTCCTTCCACAAGATCCAGCATTGCAGGCTCAGGCAGACTTGTAAGACCAGATCCACCTGCTACAAACTGTTCCAGCTGATACCATCTGACATGAGGGTTTGCAAACTGAGAATCAGAAGAAGCTGACACACACACACACACACACGCACACACACACACACACACACACACACACACACACACACACACACACACATGTTTACCTAAGCATATCCAAATTATGTATTGTCAAATTCCAATATATACACAGAATCTGTTTCATATTTCTTTACTCTTCTTTCTTGCTTGATATCTGAATGCATTTCTCTCTCGTCTCGTCTTGTCTCTTCTCGTCTCACTAGTTACATAAATGCTACACCCAAAGGTATTAGGACAACCAACTTTTTCCATATGTGACGTTTTTTTCCCAAAACTTTTGCCACAAATTTTAAGGCACACAATTGTATTGGACGAAATTCTCCCTTCTCTCAAACTAGGGAGACCCAAACATCATGACAATGTCCCTGTGCACAAAGCCAGCTTCATAAAAATATGCGTTCCATGAGTTGAATGATGTGGAATATCTCATGATATAAAGCAGAATCCATGTCCTACTGTATCTGTATCTGGCTAGCTAGATGCTACACAATGAATGTACATTATAAACCTCTTGAAACTTGTCTCTTTTGTGTCGTATTTCACTTCTTATTCTTCTTTCAACTTCTTCCATTAGGGGTCACCACAGCGGATCATCCGTCTCCCCAACCACCTGCATGTCTTCCCTCACCACATCCATAAACCTCCTCTTTGGCCTTCCTCTTTTCCTCCCTCCTGGTGACTCCATCCTCAGCATTCTCCTACCAATATACATCATGTCCCTCCTCTGCACATGTCCAAACCATCTCAATCGTGCCTCCCTCACCTTGTCTCCAAAATGTCCTACATGTGCTGTCCCTCTAATAAACTCGTTTCTAATCCTGTCCTTCATCGTCACTCCCAACAAAAATCTCAGCATCTTCAGCTCTGCTACCTCAGGTTTCAGTCCTTTACTCAATGCCACTGTCTCTAAACCATACAACATCGCAGGTCTCACCACAGTCCTATAAACTTTTCCTTTCACTCTTGCAGATACTCTTCTTTCACAAATCACTCCTGCCACTCTTCTCCACCCACTCCACCTTGCCTGCACTCTTTTCTTCACTTCTCCAACACACTCTCCATTACTTTGCACTGTTGACCCCAGGTACCTGAACTCCTTCACCTTCTTCACCTCTTCGCCCTGCAACCGCACCACTCCACTGCCCTCCCTCTTATTCACACACATGTACTCTGTCTTACTCCTACTGACTTTTATTTACCTTCTCTCCTGCATGTACCTCCACCTCCCCAGGTTCTTCTCAACCTGCTCCCTACTCTCACCACAAATTACAATATCATCCGCAAACATTATAGTCCACTGATACTCCTGTCTGACCTCGTTCGTCAACCTGTCCATCACCACTGCAAACAGGAAAGGGCTCAGAGCCAGTCCTTGATGCAGTCCAACCTTCACCTTAAACCAGTCTGTCATTCCTACTGCTCACGTCACTGCTGTTACACTGTCCTCATACATGTCCTGCACCACCCTCACATACTTCTCTGACACACCTGACTTCCTCATACAATATCACAACTCCTCTCTGAGCACCCTGTCGTATAATTTCTCTAAATCCACAAACACACAATGCAACTCCTTCTGACCTTCTCGATTAACATTCTCAAAACAAATAATGCGTCTGTTGTGCTCTTCCTCTGCATGAAATCATACTGTTGCTCAAAGATGGTCACCTCTTCTCTCAGCCTGGCTTCCACTCCTCTTTCCCATAACTTCATGGTGTGACTGATAAACTTTATTCCCCTGTAGTTACTGCAGGTCTGCACATCTCCCTTATTCTTAAAGATTGGTACCAGCACACTCTCCATAAAAAACGCCACCTGGCGGCACTCAGCGTACAGATGCAGCCTCGGTCATGCCTAAACCATGGCGTTCAGCCACAACGGGCATGGAGGAGTAAGTGAGAAACAGATGGGACAGTGCGACGTCTCTCGAGACACGAACAGATCCACCTGGGATCTTCCGAATTTCTTCTCCATTCCTCAGGCATCCCATCACCTTCCAGAATCTTGTTAAACAATCTTGTTAAAAACTCCACTGCCATCTCTCCCAAACATCCCCATGCTTCTACTTGTATGTCATTTGGTTTTACCAACTTTCCACTGTTCATCCTCTTAATTGCTGCTCTCACTTTCTCCTTACTAATCCTATCCACTTCCTGCTTCACAATCTCCACACCATTCAACCCTTTCTCTTTAATATTCCTCGTTTATCAGCTGCTCAAAATACTCCCTCCATCTTCACAACACACTCTCCTCACTAGTCAACACATTTCCATCTCCATCCATTATTGCTCTCATATGCCTTTTCCTTGGCTTTTGCCACATCCCTCTTTACCTGCTGCCTCATCTGCTTGTATTCCTGCCTACTTTTCTCATCACTCTGTTGATCCTAATTCTGTTTTGCCAACCGCTTTCTCCTTATGCTCTCCTGCACTTCCTCATTCTACGTCTCTTTGTCTTCCTTTCTATTTCCAGATGTCACACCAAATATCTATCTAGCTGTCTTCCTTATCACTTCTGCAGTAGTTTCCCAATCATCCAGCACCTCTTCAACACGTCTCCACATCTCCACCCTAATGGCTGGGTTAATTGTCGTGTGATTTTAAAATGTATTGGTTTGTCTGAAAACTTGAAAAAATGAAATTGTACCGCACAGGCTAATTTGCATATGAAAATGTTACCCTGCTGCAGAATGACGTTGTGCAGAATATGTTGTGTTGTGTTGTGTTGTGTTGGGACCTACTTTCCTAGTAAGGTGTAAGTCACACCTATTTATACAGCTACAACATCGCATTTGTCGGTGTCCATCGATATGTGGATTTATATGTTGTTTCTGTGAATATGTTATGTGATTTAGACTTAAGTAAACTTGATACATTGAGGCTTTGTATCTGTATATAATCTGTATTGTTTGTCATGTTTAATAAACTTGGCATAGACTTGGGCTATGTTTACTCTTGGCATAAACATACGACCTGTACCCGGATGTTGTGTACATACACATTGAAAAGACGTGTATACGGAAATGTAGTAGTAAGTTTGTCTGCGCACGGAAAGTTGCAGAACGACTTATTCTATATAAAGAATTTAAATTTTTCCCACCACAGCTGGCAATAGAGCTGGTGTTTCCACAACAGAATCTATCCACCTGCAGAAACTGCAGCTTTCTCATTTTGTGGGATTTGAAGAGAGTCAGAAAGTCAGAAGGAGAAGTCAGATGTGTTCTTGATAGAGAAGTCGGTTGGTGTTGCTAAATGTAAACATACCATGTCCTGACCAATATAAAATTTTTTTATATACCTTACTATTAGATTGATATATATATATATATATATATATATATATATATATATATATATATATATATATATATATATATATATATATATATATATATATATATATAAATAATTAATATTAATTTCTTAAATCCACAAGAACCTTGCAAGGATGCTTGCTTCAGTGTTACCACCCCCTCATGCAACCCCTTGTTTCCAGATCAATTATTTTGCCATGTAAGTTTACTGTAGCTCTATGCTATACATGCATAGGTTTAGCCAGTTCCTGGGTCTCCAAATAGGGAGGGAGACACTGTTGCAGCAGGCTCTTCCATAAGACATAGGTGGTGTGACGGATATTTCAACCCAGATTATGTGAACAGTTACCTAGGCAACAAACAACAAAACCAAATCAGGAGCACTGTAAGCAGCCACCCATATCAGCATACACCGTCATTAATCTGCTTATTAATTGTGATTCCTGTCTAAACTAGAAAAGCTTGATGGAAGGCCTCAGGGGTGTCATAGTTTATTTTTATAAAGGTTTGTGTATTACCACATACCTTACACAATTCCTGTACTACAGCTTTGAACTTGTCATAAAAAACTTATCTAATGAGAGTCTTTGCCTTAGGTCTTAGAGGTAAACTCAGAGGTTAGACACACGAAAGAAATGAACAGAGCAGGCAGAAGAAAGGTAAGGTTCATGTTTGCAACAAGATGTGGGAGATTGTCTAGCAGGCTGTGGTAGCTAGTGCAATCGTCTTCTGGGGAGGCAGCATCAGTGATCAAGATGCTAAAAAGCTTAACAAAGTCTTGGGCTGCACTCTGGGCAGATTTTGAAATGGTAGTCGAAAAGACATTTATTTCATCTGCTTCATCTTTCATCTGGGCCAATCCATCTGGTTCGTCAAGAGTCACGCTCATCTCATCAGTCCACAAAACCTTTAAAAAATCTGTCTTTAGATATTTCTTGGCCAATTCTTGACGTTTCAACTTATGTGTCTTGTTCAGAGGTGGTCGTGTTTCAGCCTTTCTTACCTTGGCCATGTCTCTGAGAACTGAACACCTCGTACTTCTTGACACTCCAGGTAGGTTGCAGTTGTGGAATATGGCAGCACTGGAGGATAATGGGTTCCTGGTAGCTTCATGTTTGTTTCTTCTCAAATCTTTGGCGGTTAATTTGCGTCTTTTCTTCTCGACACGTTTCTTGCAATCCTGTTGACTATTTGCTACAAAACGTTTGATGGTTCTGTGAGCATGCCCCAATATCTTAGATATTTCAAGAGTGCTGCATCCCTGTGAAAGACTTTTTACAATTTTTGACTTTTCAGAGTCAGTTAAATCTCTTTTTTGGCCCATTTTTCCTGAGGAGAAGAATCTGCCTAATAATTATGCACACCATGATATAGGGTGTTGATTTCCTTAGGCCAAACCCGCCGTCGTAACACAAATACACATCACCTGATATCCATTAAATCCAATAAGCATTCAAATGTTTACAGCTTGGATTTGGAAATTATGGATAAAATTATGATATGGTCAAAATAATCACTTGCCTAATAATTGTGCACACAGTGTAGTTATGCCTTCTGTAGGTATTTTTCACCCGATGTGGTGGAGCTGCCATTCCCCAGGTCAACAGGGTGTCTGCTGCCTCGTTTAACCGGCCCGGGATGTTCAATTCAATTCAATTCAATTCAATTCAATTCAATTCAATTCAATTCAATTCAATTCAATTCAATTCAATTCAATTCATTTTTATTTGTATAGCGCTTTTAACAATGAACATTGTCTCAAAGCAGCTTTACACAGATAATGTGGTAATAAAAAAGGAATAAGATGTTCCTATTAAGTGTAAATTTGTCCCTGATGAGCAAGACGGGGGTCATGGAAAAACTCAAGGAAAAACTCCCAGAGATGGCATGAGGAAGAAACCTTGAGAGGAACCAGACTCAAGAGGGAACCCATCCTCATCTAGGTTGCACCGAATGTCTATTTATTGCAGATATACGATGTTGTGGGGTACAGTGATGGTGATTATAAGCAAACTGTAGTCTTGAGTCAGTGTAGCAGACTGTTGACATTAACTACAGTTCTTACTCTGGAATTTCATGGAACCAACCAAGGTGTTGATGAGAAACCGTCCCCAGCTGCACAGAGTGGCCTCTGATGTACACTGCTGTCATAGAGAGGAGTTTCCCCTAGGTCCAAACAGGATCTGGTGTGCCAGCCTGCACAGGGGGCGCGAACGCAGACCTCCTTGATGGTTGATGTAGGAGACCACCGCAGTATTGTCTGTACGGACCAACAAGTGGTGACTGCTGAGGTGTAAGAGGAAATGCTTCAGTGCTAGAAGCACAGCCAGCATTTCTAGGCAGTTGATGTGCCAGCGTAGATGGGGCCCTTCCCACAGACCTCGGCCAGAGCGACCACTCATGATCGCTCCCCACCCCGTGAGGGACGCATCCATCGTTAGCGTTAAGCGATGACCGGGGACTCCCAGCATGGGGCCTAGAGATAGGAACCAGGGATCTCTCCAAACATCTAAGGCACGTAGGCATCGCCACATGACCTTGATGGTGCGGAGGGGGTTGCCCCTCCGTGAGAACCCATGGGTCCTGAGCCACCACTAAAGGGGTCTCATGTACAGCAGCTGCCATAAGCCCTAGCAGTTTAAGGAACTGCTTGACAGTGAGAGGCTGCCTCTCTCTGACCTTCCTAACGGCCGTAAGGATAGCCCAACGCGGGCAGGAGAAAGCTGCGCGCGCAAAGTATTCGAATCCCATATGACACCGATATAGGTGGTTCTCTGTAATGGAGAAAGCACACTCTTCTCGGCGTTCAGCTGAAAACAAGCTGTGCGTATCCCCCCGTAATATAGCGGGGGCAAGGAGGAATGCACAGCCGGAAAGTGTGCTTCACTTTTTTGCTTCCTTTCATTTATTTAATCTTTTCTTTTTTAACAAACAATCTGACAGACAACACAAACACACTTCGGGCTTCGGAAACAAACAGAAGCTGGCGCTGCCTTCACTCGATATGCGTTTTATACTTAATGGTCGTAACGTCACCCAGCCGGTGAAGGCCAGAGTCCAATTTTTGACTGATTACACATTATTTCAGAACGTGAACACTCGGGCGCGTTCCCAAAGCGTTTTGACGCAGCTCGAGTTCCTGAAAGAGAACTATAATTTCATTTTGCCTACAACCCACAGAACACCAGTCTTACTTCTCACCTGTTCAGGAACACTTCATGATCACAAATCAAATACCGAAAGATCATTTGCCTTTTTCATTCATCTATTATGCTGGACAGATATAAATAAATATAAATAAACCACATTTAAGGATAAAATATACAGTGCCGAAAAGACTACCTTTAATAATAAATCGTCTTTAAAGATTGAATGAGAGGAAAAGATCTTCTGTCTTAGCTAGGAAGGAAGCTGGGGAAAAGCACACTGTCAGCCATGAACATACAGAGATAAGGAACTTGCTCAAGGGCTGAACAGTTGCAGGGCTGGGGCTTAAACCTACGGCATTATGATCAGTACCACCACTGAAACCACCACTGGCCTCTTTGATATTTGTTTATGCATATGCATATGTACAGTATATGCATATGTATATGTACAGTATATGTATATGTACAGTATATGTATATGTATATGTACAGTATATGCATATGTGTACTGTATATGGGTATGATGGAATGTGGTAGCTCAGTGGCAGAGTTGGAAGAGAGGTGAAGGTATCTCACTGGCATTCGGTGTCTGCCAAATGCCATTCATGCTATCTATCTATCTATCTATCTATCTATCTATCTATCTATCTATCTATCTATCTATCTATCTATCTATCTATCTATCTATCTATCTATCTATCTATCTATCTATCTATCTATCTATCTATCTATCTATCTATCTATCTATCTATCTATCTATCTATTACTGCTTTAAGAATTTACAATTTAATAACAAGTTAACGTTAATTAATTTTAACTGTATTTGTTTTATTAACATGCGATTAATGCAGTGTGCATTTTTGTACAAAAAATAAAAATAAAAGAGGCGAAATGAAAACCTTTAATGCAACACACATTTATTTATGACGTCCTTTCTTTAAAACACAGCCAAAAAACTATTTATAATCACTAGCCTTTTTTTTTTTACTGATGCTCCAAGTCCCAAATCAAGCACCAAAATCCATGCACACATGAACACATCCAGCAATTAAAACTGTCCATGTGGAAACATAGCTGTTATGTTCACACACAAACACAAACACACACACGCGTGTGTCTAGCCAGAGCAATAACAGTAAAGGTGAGCGAAAGTGTATGAATCTGTCATGCGACCGAATCAGTGTGTTTCCTGGCAGGATACACAGTAATGCCCATTGGGCAGAACAAAGAAGTCGGATCTCACACACACACACACACACACACACACACACACACACACACACACACACACACACACACACACACACACACACACACACACACACTCTCTCTCTTGTAGTCCCCACTGGCACTAGCAGCCTTTTCACAACAGGATGTGTGTTAAAGATAGGCAAAAGGTTCAGGATTTATGCACAACAATTCACACGAGAGCCCTCCTCGTCTCGTTGGTCACACGCTCCGTCCTGACGTTCACACTGCAGCCAATGCGCAAACAATAAACCTGCACCTGAGGGTTTTATATAAACCAAAGGGTCCCGGCTATCCTGCACGGGATCTTAGCGTATCCTGTTGACCTGTTCTGTTTTCTATGAAGTGATCGCACCGCACTCGTCATAGTTTTGCCTAACAAAAGGCTATGTAAAGCTATGTAATACGCATGTTAAAGGTCTGAAATCACTTCTGGTCAAACAATTTAGTTCAGATCATGTCTTCAATAGTTTGTTATAACATACAAAAAAATGTGTGGTTGTGTGTAAGATTGTGGAATGTTTTCGTAATATATCTGATTGAATGTTATCTGCTCAATATATTGCTTGTTTTTCAATGTAGGGGAAATAATGACTCTTGTGAAGGAACATTTTGATTAAAATAAGTTTGATAATATAAATAAAAACTAATTTAAATTTTCAATCTAACTACAACTACACATCTACACAAACTCAAAAGTTTTCAGACATCTATATGTAGAGTGACTGTTTTTAACTCATGCCTCATGTAATAAATACTATTTAATATCTGAGATTTGACTATTAGACTATTAAAATCTGAGATTTGAGGAGTCTTTTATGGTTTCTGAGACACATGCGTGTTTCTTTAGTTTTAGTAAAAGGCAAAAACACACCAGAATTAGAAAGTGAATAAGTGGAAGAAAGTTCTGTGGAGTCCAAATGGCACATTTTTCGTCTTCAAGAGAAGAATGCGTTATCAGACTGCCTCACCCCCACAGTCAAAGATGGAGGTGGAAGTTTAATAGTTTTGGAGCATGGAAGATTGGAGACCTATTCTGGAAAGGGAAAAAAAATCCTGAACCAACATGGCTACCAATACATATTTCAGCATACTCATACAGCCATTTTGTCTAGACTGGGCTCATTTGAACCGATTTTGCCAATCAAAATCCAGAGTGTGTGTCCAAAGCTCTGTGAGTATTTTTTAGAGAATTGCCTGGAGTGTTATCTATCATGGAATGGCTTGGTTTGATTCTATTGAAGCACACCTCGATCCTAATAAACTGTTCTTGGATGAACAAGACATTTCTGACTAGGGAAGAACACCTTTGGCACAGTTTTTACAGGGAAAAGGATTTCAGCTGAATGTTTGGAGAAAAGAACTGTCCAGATGCTGCAATTGTGTGTAAAGCTGTTCTTCATGATAAGGGAGGATTTTTCAATTACAATAAAGTGGAACATCTGGACATTTATATATAACAGGCATTATATATATACATAACATTTTCGATTTGAGATGTCCACCCTGCCCACCTGACCTCAGCTACTTGCAAACAAACAAATTAGGCTTGTCTTTTGTAACTGAATTATGTCAAAGAGATTTAAGAATGTCATGTGTAAGCACCCAACACAATACAGCACCTTCCTTTGTGTTTGAGGAAAAAAGAGGAATTTGACAGATACAAATTTCAGCTTTCTTACATTTTTATATCTAGATGTGTTAACTTAACTTAAATTACATCATGCCACCCTTAATGGAAAACCACACAATTTTTAGACAAGTAAAAGTACTGGAACATTACTTAAAGGAAATGAAAGTGAAAAACAATAAATACTGACCAACTGAAAAACTATTCATTCTTTTTCTGTCATGCTTTTCCAGGTTTGTACTACAACTACCTTCCAATGTTGTTTGTTTTGAAAGGATTTTTCCCATCAATCACCTCATTGGGATGTCAAATACATGCTCAATCTGGTTAATATTTTCTAATAAACTTGGCTTATCTTTAACATTACATTATGTTTATTTCTTACTCACAAAGTCCTTACTTGTGTTGGTAAGGTGTTTTGGGTACATTTCTGGCTGTATAATGATTGCTATTTGATTACTCCTAATTAGATGGCTTAGATCAGGGGTTTCCAATCTTTTCCCAAAAGGCAGGTGTGGGTGCAAGTTTTCCTTCCAACCAGTCAAGTCCACACCAAATTCTACCTTCTAAAATCGAATTATTTTCATTTTTAGTGATTATTAGTTGTGACCCTTGATTGGTGGGAAAGAAAACCTGCACCCACCCCAGGTCTTTTGTGAAAAAAGATTGGACACCCCTGGCTTAGATGGATTTCTTAGATGGATTTCCTTTGATCACATTTCCATTGATTGACCTTGATCAATTTTCCTTTTTTTTGCTCCCCTTTAAAATAGTTTTTTTTTTACCTTACTCATTTACATGAACATTTATGGCATTTGGCATATCCAGAGTGACTTACAATTGATCTCATTCAAACTGAGCAGCTATGTGGTTAAGGGGGTCAGGGGTCCATTAGTGGGAGCTTGGTGTGGCTGCAATTTGAACTCACAGCCTTTCGAATCTAAAGCCTAATGCTTTAACCACTAAGCAACCACACATATACATATATATCTTTATTTATCCTATTAATGGCCAATAAACACTTGTTCTGATATTAAACATGTTCTAATGAATATTTAAAACAGGTAGTGTCAAACGAGAGGTGCCATTTTCAAGAAAACGTGAAGGGAATATATGACTAAATACATAATCCGTAATCAATAATGAACCCATCTTCAATACAGACTTGATCTCCATCACCTTTTCAAAGCAAGGCTCAGAGTCATGCAGCACTGACCTGCAGCACAGGACCTCAGTGGTTAAACTTCTGTGCTAGTCAGTGGAATGCTGTTAGTTCAGCAACCCTGAGTGCCAGAATGCTCCTCTACAAGGCCT
This sequence comes from Silurus aristotelis, assembly GCF_946808225.1. NCBI lineage: Eukaryota > Metazoa > Chordata > Actinopteri > Siluriformes > Siluridae > Silurus > Silurus aristotelis. The sequence continues at coordinate 25,706,699 of NC_139585.1, forward strand.
TTCTGCTTAGTGCTTGGATTGGATTCAGATAGTGTTGTTTGCATATAAGCGTTCACCAAATAAATAAATGTTTCTGTACAAGACATTTGAAGGTCTGTAACATTTTCTATTGTGTTGCAGCTAAGAAAGCTATATGACTCTAGATTACGTTTTAGAAATTGTAGTTTTATACAAGAAATTGATTGTTTCTTCTTAAAAAATTGTGCTTTTCCCTCCAAACTTTGCCTCACTTGCCTCACACACACACAAAAAAACAAAAAAATCCAGGCACCTGGTCATGTTTAACATCCAAGCATAGCTTATTTCTGATTAATGTATCAGATGTGGCCCTCTGCCATCTTTTAATCATAATCTTCTGTGTAACTGTAAAGTATTATTTTGACCGTGTATGAAGACAGATCTGAATATGCTTCGTTCTGATATGGTCTGTTGTTTGGATTTACGGAAACACTTCCAGATGGCCTGCGCAGGAAGACTACACAATAGAATGAGGGAGGGAAAGAAATGACCAGGCGTAGGAGGCAGGAGGCGATAAAATGTTCTCCTTAACCTGGGAAGTTTCAGATTCGGGTACAGTGGGTCCACATTTTTCTGCAGGTCTGAGATATGGCCTTGGTTATTTTTGACAAATTCTGTCATCAAAAAGACTCAGTAGGAGTGTTTAGGATGTTATATGGCATTAGTGATGTTTTTGTACCAAGGATCAGATAAACTATAGTGTATCTTGGGAGGAAAACAGGGCAGGAAAAAGGGTACGATAGAGAAAAAATGAGACTATATTAAGAGCTGGCTTTCCGGCAGATCAGGGATGTGAAGTGATCTTTCCAGAGAAACTGCTGGAAAGCAATACACACAGGAGAAGCAGTGTACACATGAGCAAACACTGTAGTAAATCCCAATCTGTCATATGAATTCAGAGCTAGTTATTGAGGCAGTTATTGAGGCAAAGCAATTAGTAGAGTTATAGGAAATGTATTAGCCATTTTGTATTGTATAAATGTAGAACCTTATTAAAGATTTTGAGATGAAAGTTCCCACAATGTTCATGGATTAAAAGGAAAACTAAGTCAATAAGAAGAAAATAACCTTCATAAGATAATCACTCATATAAATACTCTTTCTACCTAAAAAACTATTTTCCCCAGTTATAAGCTTTTGCATCTGTGTTATCCTGCAGTACTGCTATAATTTATAATTAAGATCATATATAATTTTGAGGAAAATTAATGATATACTGCCAACAGCCAAAATGCCAACAGCGTATATATTTATTTATATATTATATTTATTTTTTACATACATACATATATATATATATATATATATATATATATATATATATATATATATATATATATATATATATATATATATATATATGTATGTAAAAAATATCTATTAGCATATTAGGTCTGCAATGTGGCAGACCCAATATGCCATATTTATTATTAACATATTTACAGGAAACAGTCTGTTACACCATACAAAAGTCAAGTCAAGTTTATTTCTATAGCGCTTTTCACAACAGACATTGTCTCAAAGCAGCTTTACAGAAATCAACAGTTAAGGTGAATGGTGTGTATTTATCCCTCATGAGCAGCCGTGGTGACTGTGGCAAGGAAAAACTCCCTTAGATGTTATGAGGAAGAAACCTTGAGAGGAACCAAACTCAAAAGGGGAACCATCCTAGGGGATATCAAGAGTGTGATCATAAAATAATACAAGAGTTGTAGAAAACTGTAAAATGTTTACAATAAAAAAAATCTGAAAATCATTAAATCTTTATTTTTTGTACATTTTATATATATGTTAAAAAAAAAAAAAAAAAAAAAAAAAAAAAAAAATATATATATATATATATATATATATATATATATATATATATATATATATATATATATATATATATATATATATACACACACACAAAAATATAAAATATATAAAAAATAGGCATGTGTGTGTGTGTATATATATATATATATATATATATATATATATATATATATACGCCTATTTTTTCCACTATTGACTGCAAGCATTTGTATTTTCTTATTCTTTTAAATTATATTTCCTACCATTTTTATATTCTTGCTGAAAACTTTCAACCTATTAAGATCTCTCTCAGCTTTAAGTAGCTTATTAGGACTTTATGGAACCATTAATATCTCTGATCTTCAGTATTTTACTAAAGTAGAGAATTGAGAAATCTCGAAGCATAGCACAGAGGGCACAATCCACACAAAATTGACATATTCATTTTTCTACACACATTTTCCACACAAATTTTTGTCTCATTCCACGTTGTTATATTTACATTGTATAATTATATTTTATAAATATCATTACAAGTCTACAATGAACATGACACTTTTATATGTATTTAATAACCTGTAAAAAAAAAAAAACGTTCACATGTGTGTGGTTGGGTTACTCCCTGCTTCTCCGTCCCAACACTCCTCCCTCGCCCTCCATCTCGGATATAAATTTGGCTCCAGATCTAAAACATGTAGCGCTTCAACCAAAGGAACAAGGAGGGGATTTAATTGCAAGGACAAGTGATAATATCTTCCCTTCATTTCAAGCAGATTTTAAGAGCATTATGAGGAGCGGTGAGTGGTTTTTAGACCAGAAAAAGGTTTCAGGTTTATATTTTTTATCATTGGACCTAACTGCTATTATTTGTGATATAATAATTGATTATTATATATTTGAAATTATCATATTCAATATGACACACATACTTGATCATGAGTCGTCTTTTGGCTAGCAGTGTGTCTGAAATAAATTGGTGTTTTATAACGTTTTCTAACTGTCTGCCTTTCAGTTTATTGTGTCATGGAAATGACTGTGATGCTGTTGCTCTTAATGCCTCTGATAGCAGCCGTGGCGCTCCGGGACGAGCACAGGTGTGTGATTTTTATTTGTGTAACGCTCGTAACATTAGGAATTCATATCTAGATGTGGTTGAGTTGACTGTGTTTTAAAGTGTTTGAGGTGGCTGTAGATGGAAAATCTCTGTGGTTAAGTCATTATACTTTGAATAGGAAGATCACAAGCTCCAAGGCCCTTACCCTCACCTGCTCAGTTGAATAAAGATGTCTGCCAAATGCCGTAAATGTAAAACTTATGGTATAAGAAACAAACCCTAAGAGACCTAAAACATAGCCTGAACCTTATATTTTGATTCAAACTCATTACTGTAATCAGCCAAATAGTACTACATATTGAATTGAGCCAGCGATAGTATTTTGAATCCCACCAGTGTGTACAGAGCTTATTCTCTTTGTGCCTTGGGGATTTGCTCCAGGTACTCTGGTTTTCTCCACCAGTCCAAAGACATTGTGTTGGATATTGATTCAAATATTTGGACTGATTCAAATATGTGCCCCCAAGTTCACTGGCATATTTACCAGCATCTCTTTCTAAACATACCTTGGATAAGCACTGGTTGCTGAAAAGATGTAGAGTATATTACCCTGATCAATTTCACCTTTTTTCTCTCTTTTTCAAATTAGCTTACTTATCTTCCTCTCATGTCTCTCTGCCCTTTATGTTGGTTTATCTCAGAACACAGTGTTTAGGAAAGGTTGTGAGTCGGCTTCTTGCTGTATAATGATGTTTAATTAATTTAGAGGGATTAGAGGAATTTCTCTATAAATTGGCTTTTTTACCGCAGCATTAGTTTAAAGGTCACAGAGAAATGCTACATTGACACTGATGTTAATTTTTTCCAGGCCACATCCAGATACTGTTTCCCTGGAACACAGAATAGGGTTGCCAACTGAACGGCAGGCGTCAAAACCAATACCACTTCGCAAGTCGACGTCGGATATGCTCTTGCAAAGCTTTCTCATGCAAGCCAGGAAGTATGTTGTACTTTCAAATATTTGCCAAATAATGCACATAGCAAGTACTATACTGATAAAGAGAAAATGTAGGGTTACAGAAATGATTTTTTGAGCGAAGCACTGCAAGAACTCGTTCAACCCTGTAAATGTTAAGTTGTAATAGGGGTCTAACGGTACATCAGATTTAATTGGTCGGTACATACCTCGGTTTTTAAGTCACGGTTCAGTTTCATTGGTACAGTTGGGGGAAGAAATGCAAAACATAAAATTTTGTTTTTTATTAACATAATTTATTATTACCATTTGTGAACATCATTTAAAATTGTTAAAACAATTTTAAACAAAATGCCTGTTTGGATAAATAATATATAAAATAATATTTTATAATATTTTATAATAATAAAATATATATAAATAAAATACAATTTGTCAAATTAATGCAATACACTTTTATTATATTGATTCAATTGAATAATTGATTAAAATGGCACAAATTTATTTGATCAAATTATATTTAATTAATGGAAAAATGTTATTGAATTGTTTGTTAGATTCGGTAAGACAGATATATATATACATATATAAGTGTATGTGTGTGTGTGTTTCACATTTAATATTAAATTTTTTAGATATGTGATAGATACTTTTTACATTGTTCTACTTTCCTTCCATCCTTCATTCATTCACTCCCTCGATATGTGGATTTGTCAGGATTTTCTGCTTTTAAGTAAAATTCTTGAAGCTGGACATAAAATGTATGTTTTTCAGTTTACAAATAATAATAAAAAACAAACAAAAACAAAAAAAAAAACCAGTGAAAATGAGCTCAAAGTATTAGGCGGCGACTAAACAAACTTGCGGTTCACCACTTAATACTTTTGTGAGGGAACTCAGATTGTAACTATGTTACATAAAAAGGATTACATTTAGTACACATGTGCACCGAATCGAAAGCCCTGTACTGAAAAAGTTTGAAATGAATATGTGTGCCTTTAATCCTCTAAGCAGAAAACTTGAATTGACTGCATTGTTCTTCTGGACAAAATGTCAAGGTTTGTTATGTTTGTTTAACTTGCAGCGCTCAGGCTAGTTTAAGGAGAAGGCGTGCACCATCCAAAGGTTGCCAGTTCGGCACGTGTCAGATGCACAACCTGGCCAGCACGCTGTATAGAATGGGCCAGACCAACAACAAAGACCAGTCCAAAGGAGCAGGAGACCCCAATGGATACGGTCGCTAAGTGACCGTAGCGGCAAAGATTTCTCAGGATTGCATTCAAGACCGTGAAAATAAGCTAACACATAACAATGTATAGGAATTCTAACAAACACACAATCTACAAGGGATATACAATGATTAAGATGTTGGACTTCTCATTGGAAGGCCATGGGTTTAAATCCAAGAACCAGCAAAGCAAAAAAAAAAAAAAGTGGACTGCTGTAGAAAAAGGCAAAGAAAAATCCCTCTGAATTGCAGATATCACCATAGTTGAACATGCACATCCAGATAGCACAAAACATGGAGTGAAAATAAAGCCTGTGCTCTTTGTTTATTCTCATGAGTGATGTAGGCTGTCCTCTAGCCGTGAGCCACAGAATTGTAAAAATGCCTCAAATTCAAAGAAATACATTTATGTCATTTGGTAGAAGCCCTTATCCAACTGAGCAGATGATAGATAAGGGCCTTTGCTCACCTGGCAGCCTGCCATTATGGGGATTTGAACTAACAACCGCCCTTCAAAATAATTACATCTACGATTTTATTTTTAAAGTTCATGCAATAGAGAAGCTTACTCCTACAAAATTGCTATATAAGACAAGCAAAGACATTAAACCTGTTATTTCAAGTGTGTTTGTAAATGCCTTCCTTCACAGACAAGCCCCGGCACATTTTCTGGGTCAAAGTTCCTTTCTCCACCACACCCATGTGCACCGCAGGTGTGTTCATTCCAAACTTTATTCAAAACACACCAAAGGAAATGACCAATATGTTAATATATTAGCATTAGACTAGCATTACTCCTACATGTGCCTGCAAGAAGATAAAATGCTGATTCAATTGATCGGTACGTTTTTTTTCTGTAAAGGCTAGTGGACTGAACTTTTCCTAAAGGATGATATCAGTATTATTACCAAAAAAACGTGGAATGTACACTCGTCGCCAATTCACAAATTGACTCATGTGTGTGTATGTTGGTATATGCTGCTGTAATTGTACATCTGTATATGTATATATTTTGTATGTAGATGTATATCTGTATTTGTTTTATACCCATCAGGTATTTTATTATAAATTGTAAAAAAAAAACTGTCTAAAATATATAATAAATAAAGTGAATAAATAAATAAATAAATAAATAAATAAATAAATAAATAAATAGATAAATAAATATATATAAAGGCACTCTTTATAGAGTTTTTTGTAAGTTTGTGTGTCTACATCATGCAAAAAAAGAGATTATTGATGCTCATGAATCTGAGAAGGGTTATAAGGCCATCACCAAACAATTGAGGAGTTTAGGTAGGTTACTAAATAAGGTTAGGTAATCATAAACAGTGTGACTATTTCTAGAGAAAGGCAGGACTTTTGGTAGGTTGGTGTTCTGGATCACTCTGGTGTGGTGTGTGTTGATGCTCAGGAATCTAAGGGTTATATGGCCAATTTAACATTCCTGATTAACAATATGAGAGTCTTCAAGACAGTTTCCAGACTTTCCAGGATGTTGGTTCGATCCCTGGTCAGGGAACCAACCCCAGCCACTTTCAGTGCCGGTCCCAAGCCCGGATAAATGGGGAGGGTTGCATGGGGAGGGTTGCGTGAGGAAGGACATCCAGCGGAAAAACATATGCCAAATCGAACGTGCGGAGGATCCGCTGTGGCGACCCCTAATGGGAGAAGCTGAAAGAAAGTTTATTATTGATATATATTAGTAAGCAGTTATTAGTATTAACTTGTGCAATATTTCCTTATTCTCACAATCCTGTTTGCACTGTTTTGCACTCTGCTGTTTGCACTAAGATCCAAGTTCCACTGCACATATATTTCATTGTACATATTGTCATATTGTTATATTTTAGTTTAATTACTTTTGTATATTTTTTTGTTTATTCTTACATTTACTTATTGCTGCTGGTCTCTGACAGCTAACGAGTTTCGTTGTACAATAACGAGTTTCACTACAATAACAATAAAGTATCTAAAGTCTCTTAAGTCTAAAGTCTAAAGTCTATTGTTGCTCACGAATCTGCGAAGGGTTATAAGGCCATCGCCACACAATTACAAATTCATGTCTGTTTGACATGACAAATGGAGATTCCCACCATATTCACTCCATTATATCAGACACAAAGAAAAACTCAAACAGCATGTGACCTATCTATCTATCTATCTATCTATCTATCTATCTATCTATCTATCTATCTATCTATCTATCTATCTATCTATCTATCTATCTATCTATCTATCTATCTATCTATCTATCTATCTATCTATCATCATCTTTTACAAATATCATCATCTGATATTATTTATAATATGATGGTAGGAGTGGTAAGCAGACTGAAGCTTGTAGGCTCATGCAACAACTAGAGGAACACACACACACACACACACACACACACACACACACACACACACACACACACACACACACACACACACACACACACTATGCTGTAGGAAGTGGTGGTTTGGGACACAGCCGTGCGCAGTTAAAGTGCGCTTTTGACAGATTCCTCTGTCTTTTGCCTGCTTTGGCCACACCCAGAAACCGGAGTTTTAGCCCGAGGAAGTGTCAGGTAAAGGTTTCCTGAGCTACAGAACTTCCTGACTTCCGACTAGGATATGTAGGGCGACATGAGAAAGTTTTAAGATCTGGCGAACCCGAATCGTTTGGACATGATCGGGAAGGAGGCGGACGCAGGAGACGCGGTGACCAAATCGGAGAAAGACCTGGTAGGTGGGTGGACAGGAGACACCAAGAACGTAAGCATGCGGAAATGGCTTGGGAATATAATGTAGCTAGGTGTCCATGCTTAGAAGATGTAACAACATGGTGCAACATGCAGCTGTTGCGTCTTGGACGCGCACAGGGCTGGAGCTCCCACCCCAGGTTTAGTAAGGGAAAATGCACTAAACCTGGTTTCTTCCAAATAATGAAATCTGTACTGTGTAATTTCAGAGCTGGTTTCCGTCTGTGATCAAGAAGAGAGTGTGCACCACGTTTGTGGAGGATTCCTTCAGGTGAGCTGGTCCTGTTTTCTCCAACTCACTGACACTCATCCCCAATGCGTCTTCTGCAAACTGCCCTCCCTCTACACCAATGCGCATTTTACTTTCATTTCTCATTTTTATTCATATGCAGTGAAGTCTTATAGACCTCATATTGGCTAACTTTTTGATTTATATACCGGATTTCTAAGTTTTCTTCTTTCACAATAAAACATGCAAAGAAAGAAATTGTTGACGCTCAGGAATCGGAAAAAGGGTTATAAGGCCATCAAACAATAATTTTTAAAAGGTTACTAAAGAAAATTGGGTAATTACCATGTCTGATTATCTTAAAAGAAAAGCAGGACTTCATGAACATATCATACAAAGAAAGCAATTTTTGATGCTCAGGAATCTGAGAAGGGTTATAAGTCCATTAACATATTCATGATTTACAAATAGAGAGCCTTCAGAAAAGTTACCAATCTTCTCATGAATCGACGAATTCATGATCACACTATCTATCGGTCAGAGAGAATAATTAGCAGCCAGGGTTGACTAAAGAAATGCAAAAGGTTAGGTAATCATCATTAAGTCTGAGTATGTCTATAGAAAAGCATGACTTTTGGTAGGTTTGTGTTCTGGAGGACACATGTGTGGATCTATACCATCTAAGAAGGGTTATAAGGCCATTACCAAACCAGACAATAGAGAGTAAATAACGATTGTGTGGTCATCACCAGTTTCTCTCAACATACATAAAACCTCAGACAATTAAACACATGAGATTTCATGATTTAGTCATTTGTTCCTACAAAAATCTTACATTATGGAAACATTTTAGACCTTTTACTACTACTTTCTCATTTAGAGAGGTATTAGCAGCCATGAGTAATAAAGAAAAACGTTTGGTGTTCTTTTGTACTCAGGTGTGGGACTACATCAGTGGTCCCCAACCTTTTTTGCGCCACGGACCGGATTTACGTCAGACTAAATTTTAACGGACCGGTTTAATGTCGGACAATGTTTTCACGGACCGGCCTTTAAGGTTTGGCGGAAAAATACAACAAAATAAAATTATTCGAACGGCAAAAAAATATTTATTTTCCAAATATAATAATAAACGTGAATCCACCGTGTTGTTTTTTGTTCATTTTGCTCGCTTGGGGGTTTGAATTTAGCGGTAATGTATTATGTGTTAGAGGTCGAAGCAGCCCCTTTGAAAGGGTTGTGGATGGAGGTAAGACATGTGACCGAGGCATCTTGACAAGCATCAAGAGTGGGTCCTAGACAGATTTGGCAGAGAGAATCCGGTCATTTTCCAAAATAAAACATCATTCAGAATCAGATAATAAATGAAACAATAGAGAAATAATGTTAATTTATGTATTCTTTCTGTGCGGCCCGGTACCAATTGACCCCGGGGGTTGGGGACCACTGGACTACATGATGCAAAGAAAAGCGATTATTGGTGCTTTGAATCCGAGAAGGGTTACAAAGCATACCATAGCATTTTAAAATTCATTACTGTTTACAAATGGAAATTTACCAACCTTCTCTGCACATAATGTCCCACCATATTCGCTCCATGATTGGACCATTTATTAGAGACAGAAAAACTTAAAGGCTACAGCATGTGACCTACACATTATTTGTTTAGATGTAAAGTTTGAAAAACTATGGCTTGCATGTTTGGTGAAAACACAGCGGTTGGTTTTCACCAAACATGCAAGCCATAGTTTTTCAAACCGCACTGACTCAAGATAACCTCCTGAACTACTACTTCTCTAACAAGGAAACAATTGTGTTGACTTTCAGTAGTTCATTGCTTCACTTTTTCTCCCTCCACTTCCTGTCCTGATGAACCCGACCGATATATTCTAAAATAAAATCCTCTTTTAGTTCTACGTTTTTAGTTTTTCTTTTTGTTAGGGACTAACATCAACTTCTAGCAACATACACATAACACGAGATGGCAATAAAGCACACAAGAGATTTCATGATGTAGTCTTGCAGACACGGATGAATTCCACATTATATAAAAACATATGCGTGATACAGATATAAGGCCAACTGTCCAGCAGTCTAAGTGAAATGCAAAAAACTGATCCTGAGCACACCAGCAAATCGACATCTGAGTCAAATTTCCAGACCTCAAACCCCCAATGAGAGAACTGCACAAAAACAAATGCCTTCAAACCCCAATGAACTGAAGCAATGTTGTCAAGATGTGTGGGAAAAAAATCCAAAAACTTTGTAAGCAACTAATACAGAACTTTTTTTTTTGTTGTATGGTGTAGGGTGGCTAAATATGGAAATAAAGTGTTTAAACAAAAAAAAGATATAAGTCTAAATTTATGATAGTCCTTTCACAATCTGGTTCACATAAATACTAGTAAAGCTGCTCAACAATTTTAAAGTTGTAGCCACTTATCCATTTTATTTCATGAGCTTTGCTTTATTACCTCAGTGCTGTCATCAATTAAAGACACTTAAATGGATTGATTAGATGTCATGGATTTGATATTATATAGCACTTATATTTTGCTGTGTATATTCGATAGAGGGGACCATTTATATTTTGCTTGTGAGAAATACTTTATGGGTTTGGATGCAATAGAAGAGTATAATTATATTTATGGCGCATTTTAGGATTTTGGTCTCCTAACCCTTTTGTTACCTTGCGTACCCTTTTTGTCAATTTGCATTCCCCTTCTGTCACATCGCGTACATTTTCTGTCACCTCGCATACCCATTTTGTTAACTCTCATACTTTTTACGTCACCTTGCATACCCCTTCAGTCACCTTGCATACCCCTTCAGTCACCTTGCTTACCCCTTCTGTCACCTCGTTTACCTCTTGCCACCTGGCGTAAACTTTGTCGTAAACTTTGTCACCTTGCATATCCCTTTTGACACCTTGCTTACCCCTTCTATCAACTTGCAAATCCCCATCTGTCACCTCGTGTACCCCTTCTGTCACCTTGTGTACCCCCGCTGTCACTTCATATCCCTTCTGTCAACCGCCGTACCCCTTCTGCCACCTTGTGTACCCCTGCTGTCACCTCGCATTCTCCTGCTGTCACTTCATGTACCCCTTCTGTCAATTGCCAACCCCTTTCTGTCATCTTGTATACCACTTCTGTTGCAAAACATACCCATTCTGTCACCTTGCGTGCACCTTCCGTCACCTGCCTTACCTTTCTGTCACTTGGTGTACCCTTTCTGTCAACTCTCATACCCTTTCTGTCACCTCATGGACCCCTTCTGTCACCTTATATATCCCTTCTGTCACCTCTTGTGCCCCTTCTGTCACCTGGCATACCCTTTCTGTCAACTCTCATACCTCTTCTGTCTTCTGGCTTACCCCTTCTATCACCTAGCTTACCATTTCTGACACCTTGCATAACCCTTCTGTCACCTTGTGCATCATCTTGCATACCCCCTCTGACACCTCATGTACCACTTCTGTTAACTTGCATATCTCCCTTTGTCACCTTGCCTACCCCTTCTTTAGCCTAGCATATCCCTTTTGTCACCTCATGTACCCCTTCTGTCACCTAGCTTACCCCTTCTGTCACCTCGCGTACCCTTTCTGTCACCTTGCACACCCTTTCTGTCACCCCACTTACCTCTTCTGTCACCTTGTGCACCACTTTTGTCACCTTGCATACCCCTTCTGTTACCTGGCGTACTCCTCCTGTCACCTCTCATTTAGTAATCTAGCATGGAGTTCGAATTTGGGCGCAGCACTAAAGGTGATTTATGATAAATAGGGAATATATATAACTAAGCAAATAGGATCTATCTGGGCTAAGCCTTAGGTGCTTTAGACAAGTTTTTTTATATTTTTTTAAAATAAGCAAAATAAACTGATGTTTAATTTTAATAAAATTTTCAGACATTGTTGAAAGTGTTTTAATTTTTTCCTAATAGATTATTACATGTATTGGAATGGCCATTGGTGACCAGCCAAGAAATACGGCGTGTCTGAATGTAATGTCGAGATGGCAAGCTCAAAGACAAAGAAAAGCTTACAAAAGTTACAAAAGTCCCAAAAATGGCTGATTCCATGAAATTGATCGGCAAATGTGCCAGTACGATTGGATACTCTAGCCATGGGTATTGGCATGTTTTTTTACAATGAGATGGACAGCCTAGGCTAATTGTTATTAAATCCAGATAAATTGCAGTTTATATATGACATGCCATATTAAAAGTATTTTCAAATTAAAGCATTTTTCTTCTTCATAAGCCTTTCTCCAAAAGGTACACTTTGATATTATATTCATATATTATATTCAGGACAATACGTTATGTGGAATATTTTAGTCCGCTTCCCCAGGTTTGAGCTCAGGCTACTGTCTTCTTCTGGGTCTTCTGCTTTGTTTTGACCTACCAGAAAACAAGGCAGGGATGTGTATTGGCTAAGATGCATTGCCCTTAGGTATGAATGAGGATGTGAGTGTGTGTACATGGTACCCTGTAATGGACAAGGTGTTCTAAACTTCTGGTATAACCAGTTCACCAGGGATTGTTCCACAGATAAGCTCTAGATCCACTATGACCCTCACTGACCCTCACAAACTGATCCATTTCAAATTTGGTCAAAAATGTCTACTTTGGTTTTATCAAATGGCTTTGACTTTAACCAACTGTAAAATTTTTTACTGTATTTTATTAATGGCAAATATTTGCACAGTACAAAAACCGAGAGCTAAAAAAAACAAACCTTCAGAAACTTGTGCTGCCCAATCCTGCCTGCAATGGGTATACATCTCTTTAAACAGTCCCAGTGATTTTGTCTGGTCTTGTTGGCTGGAAGACTGAGTAATTCCTGGCTTTTTCTCCTGGGGTTCTGTCCTGATGGCTCACTTTTAAAGTGCCAAAATGAAAACTATGCTATGTTTCCACTTTCAACAAGCACCACATGGCAACTTTTTCTGTCTATTTATCTGTTTGTTCCTCTGTAGGCATTATCAGTTTGTTCAGAGAGTGCAAATCTAATAAAATGTTTTGAGACTTGAAATAAGATGAAGAATTAAAACAAGATAAATTATTGAATAATTTTTTTTTACTTAAAGTGACATAATCAACAAAATTTAAGAAAAAATAAAAAATAAAAATTATATATATATATATATATATATATATATATATATATATATATATATATATATATATATTTTATTATAATTTTTTTTTTTATATGTATATATTTATATATTATTGGGTTGCATAAGTGTACACACCCTTGAACTTGTTAAAACAACTTTGGCATGTAATACAGAATCCACTGTACTGTTTGTTTTTAGGTCCTAATCTGTTTAACACAGTTTTATTTCTTTCTTCCTTGCAAAAAATTCTCTACATCTTTCAAATTGTAAATGTGTTTTGTCTGCAAGTTATTAATTAGCAATTTAATGTGATTCCTTTGTGCTGGAAGGTAATATTTTATTGGCACCTGCAGCTTTTGTACAAAATTGGACAGAATATAAAGTGTTTCAAATATCCAGAGCAACTTGTCTCATGTATACAATTAAAAGGTTTAGAGGTAAGGGCCTTGCTTAAGGTCCAGCAGTGACAGCTTGGTGCTGTTGGAACTCATGACCAGAAGACAAACCATCTTGGGGCTACCACTTACCAAACATGACTGAATAGATCGGATTCCCATTGACAAAAGATCCATGATTTCTTTATTTCCAGTCCCAACTGAATAGATGTGGCCCATAGAATGATGCTGTCGCCACCATGTTTCACTCCAAATACAATGTTCTTTAACATTGTCCTTAACATGCCACTACCACAATGTTTCACTGTGTTCTTTGACATTTTCTACTGTCTGTTTTTCTTTATTTTCTGCCAAACCTGTTGAACATTTTGCTTATTATCCAGAAAATGAAGATGGTTTAATCACAATCTACATCTAAAATATTAAATAATCTCTTAATCCTGAAAAATCCTTAAATCCTGAATGAAGGTATCAGTATGCGATGAAGATATCACTGGTGATTTGTTGTTTGTAATATCTGTCCTCCTGCAGCAATGGAGCCCTGTGTCAGTGCGGGAATGCTAGGGACAGCCATGCCTCAGTCACCCTGAACGATTACTTCAGCACGGCTATTGTCAGTCACTGGGAACGTTCTCAGCACACATCTGAGTCTCCTACGGACGCTTTCGGTGAGGTGGAGTTCGAAGGAGCCAGCAAGAGGCACAGCTATGTAGGTGTTTCACCACTGGAAATTTTTATTTATTTATTATTTTTTTTTTATACTTTATAACAGTCACTATTCAGTCTATTTTCTAAGGAGCCTTTGCAAAGTTCATCATTTTAAAATCAAAACCCTCCTAGAATTTGTACTGACTTTAAAGTATATAATACATTTATTGGGTTTTAATAAACACTGGGTTCCCTCGTGGTCTAGTGGTTAGGATGCGGTGCTCTCACAGTCAGGGAACCAAACCCAGCCATTAGGGTTGCACAAGCACTCTTAGTGCAGGTCCCAAGCCCGGATAAATGGGTAGGGTTGCATTTGAAAAGGGCATCCAGCGTAAAACGTGCCAAATTAAACATGCGGATCACGAATACGGATGATCCGCTGTGGCAGCCTCTAATGGGAGAAGCCAAATGAAAGTTTATTAAACACTGCAAGTCTTGTGGATACCATTAAGAATCAGGAGAACACTTTGATGTACACAAACACACTAAGTCATAGAAACCATCACTTTGTGCTGGTTTTAATTAGAGCTTGATTTTACCGATAACAATAGCTATGGTGGATCGTACTTGTCGATAACCGATTAATCAACTGATAATTTTTTCAATGGATACTGTGTATATACTGTATATAAAAAAATCACTCCATGTAAAATAGTACTGAACTTTATTACAAAAAAAAAAAGAAAATGAAAACAGCATTGAATCATGAAAATGTGCTAATGAATATATTCATATTTATTTTATTTAACTTAATTAATATTGAAGAAAAATAGGTCCCCTGGTGGTCTAGTGGTTAAGATGCAGCGCTCTCACCGCTGCGACCCGGGTTCGATTCCCGGTCAGGGAACCATCCCCAGCCACTCTTAGTGCCGGTCCCAAGCCTGGATAAATTGGGGAGGGTTGCGTTAGGAAGGGCATCCAGCGTAAAACATGGGCCAAATCAAACGTGCGGAGGATCCGCTGTGGCTTCTCCCCTAACGGGAGAAGCCGAAAAGAAATCCTAATATTGAAGAAAAATAAAAAAAACATGCATTCAAACTGAAACACTCCAAATAAATATAAACACTTTCCTCCTAAATGAATAAAAGTGGAACTTTGACAGTCGAGGTCAGACAGGAGTCTCTGTGGACAATGATGTTTGTGGATGATATGGTGATTTGTGGTGAGAGTTGGGAGCAGGTTGAGAAGAGCCTGGAGAGGTGGAGGTACGTGCTGGAGAGAAGGGGAATGAAAGTCAGTAGGAGTAAGACAGAGTACATGTGTGTGAATGAGAGGGAGGGCAATGGAGTGGTGCAGTTGCAGAGAGAAGAGGTGGAGAAGGTGGGGGAGTTCAGGTATCTGGTCAACTGTGCAAAGTAATGAAGAGTGTGTTAGAGAAGTGAAGAAAAGAGTGCAGGCAGGGTGGAGTGGGTGGAGCAGAGTGATAGCAGGAGTGATTTGTGATAGAATAGTATCTGTGAGAGTGAAAGGGAAAGTTTATAGGACTGTGGTGAGACCTGAGATGTTGAATGGTTTAGAGACAGTGGCATTGAGTAAAAGACAGGAGGTGGAGCTGGAGGTAGCAGAGCTGAATATGTTGAGGTTTTCGTTGGGAGTGACGAGGATGGACAAGATTAGAAACGAGTTTATTAGAGCGCATATAGGACGTTTTGGAGACTAAGTGAGGGAGGCACAATTGAGATGGTTTGGACATGTACAGAGGAGGGTCATGGGGTATATCAGTAGAAGAATGCTGAGGATGGAGCCACCAGGAGGGAGGAAAAGAGGAAGGCCAAGGAGGAGGTTTATGGATGTGGGGAGGGAAGACATGCAGGTAGTTGGTGTGAAAGAGGCAGATGTAGAGGACAGGGGGTGGGTATGGAGACGGATGATCCGTTGTGGCGACCCCTAATAGGAGAATCTGAAAGAAGAAGAAGAAGAAATAAACAGCATGTTTTATTGTCGATCTAAATGTATACAGTTGATACAGTGCACCATGAAACGAAACAGTGATCCTCCAGGACCAAAGTGCTCCAACAAAAAAGAGCCAATTTACAGTAGACAACACAAAACTACACACAGAACTACATAAAGTGCACAACAATTGTATAAAACAAATTGTACAACACGGTAAGAACATAATCGCAGTGATATTTTGGACTTTTGTTACAACAGGCCCCATTTATTTGGGAAGGATTTATGTTTGGAAATCATCCCAAAGCCTTTACTGACATCAGACACTGAGTAAGGAGGTCTGGGGTGCAGCTGATGTTCCAGTTCCCTGATTAGTGTGGTTGAGGTCAGGGCTCTGTACAGGCCACTTGAGTTCTTCTAGTCCAGTCCAGCTTTGTGCAGAGGAGTATTGACCTGCTGGAACAGGTTTGAGCCTTTAAGTTCCAGTAAATTGCATTTTGACAGTAGTGTTGTGCTCGTTACTAAAAAATAGTAACTAGTTACAGTTACTCGTTACTTTATTCAAAAAGTAACTTGGTTACTTTGTTGATTACTTACACCAAAAAATAATGCGTTACTGTTAAAAGTAACTTTTCAGTTACTTTTTTAAAGAACCCTCTTTAATGTTCCCATTAATGCCCTTTTATGCGTTATGGTCTCTACAAACACAAAACTGACTTAAACACAGAGTAATTTTTAAACACTATTTTATGTAAGTCAGAGCAGCACAAACTGAATATATCACAAGGATTTCTGAAATAAATAACAAAACAAGCTGAATAATATATTCACAATCAAAAACTAAAGTGGCTTCTGCATCATAATACCTGTTGTTTTGAGCTCTTAAACATGTTCCTTTCACAGCTGATGTATGAAAACTATCAACAATGTAGAACAGAACACCGCATTAGCTTCTAGCTTCTAGCATGGGTTCCTGGAGGAGCTTCAATAGATTGGAGTTGCTGTTTATCGCAGTAGATACGACCTTCGAACCAGAAAGACACAGCTTACATTTGACTCAAAGGTTTTTGTCTTTATACTCAACTAAAGTGAAATAATGAGCATATTTCCCCTTTGAGAAACCCGTCTTGCTGTCAGACCTGAATAAACGGAGACACGCCCACAGTGCGTCTTCTTCGTGTTTACAGTGGTTTATCCACCAATCCTACAATGCGACGCTCCTGTAAACAGGTTAGACTGTAGGCTACACTTCAGCCCAAATTCATTCATCAAAAAAAGTAACGGGTAACGCACCGTACGGTGACGGAGTTACTTTATTTTTAAAAGTAACACGTTACAGTATTAGTTACTGTCAAAAGTAATGCGTTACCAGTAACAGCATATAAAAGACATTCTATTCAACTTTGCACTTCCAGTTTTGTAACAATGGTTTGGGGGAAGAATCACATATGAGTGTGGTGAACAGGTGTCCACAAACCAATATATGACTGTGTATTTATTAAGCTTAAATTTTTTTGTCCCACAGTTTGTACGTCTTTCCTGGGATACTCCTCCTGCTACTGTTTATTCCATCTTGACCAACCATTGGGGCCTGCCAACTCCAAACCTGGTGGTGTCGGTGACTGGTGGTGTGGGGAAGTGTAAAGTCAAAACCTGGGTGCGAGATGTTTTAAGCCAGGGATTGGTCAGAGCAGCCCAGAGCACAGGTACAAACACAAACAGTGTATCTTTAGAAATAACACAAACTATAGCCACATATTGCTTTACATATATTTCGGTATAAAAAAAAAAAAGAAAAAAGAAAAAGAAAAAAAAAACCCATGCTATACAAACTCAATAAATGAGTTATATGAATTATATATTTTTTTATAATTGACAGTCACTCTTTTGGTCTAGTTTATAAAGAGCCACATGTAGTATACAGTATACGTACATGCCTGGAAAAAGTTTGGTAAGTCTTTTAGAATGGAGTTGTGGGAGAGCGTATGAGCTTGGGAAAGAGGAACACCACGACAGGACAGGTTAGAAGGCAATTTATTTTCTGGTGCTTAGTGCCTCAATCGCACGTCTCTAGCACACACACCCACACACACCCTCGCGCTCCTCTTTAAATGCCCCCTCCGATCACTGAAAGAGAGAGAACACTTATTAGACATTATTTGCTTCAGGTGAGGCATTCTGTGTATACCTGCTCCCGGCCTCGCCCTTCATTCACAAACCAGCGCTCGGCCACGCCCCCGCTGCCACAGGAGTTATCCCAAGTTTCTTTTGCAAATATTGTGCAAAAATATATTGCTTTTGAAAGTAAAAGGAATCTCCCTGCAAACTTGACATCATTTTTAATAAAACCATAAAATGGAAACTCTCCTAGAATCTGGAATGGTTTCAAACTATATAAAAAATATATTAGGTTTTAATGGAAACTGTAATGGTCAACATGGGTCTGTAAATATCAGGAGAACACTGTTTATGTACACAAACACACTTTTTAATGGAAACTATTTGAATTTGAATGGGTTAACAGCTGATGCTTTACTAAGGAAACCATTATTATGTCTTTGAGGGTTTTTATATGTTCTAGGTAAGTTGAATTCTTGTATTATAGTCTATCTATATGGCAAAGGTTTGTGGACACCTGATCATCACATCCATATGTTTATTAGGAAACTCCAAAGTCAAGTGGCTTTTATTGTCATTTAAACCGTATACAGTTGGTGCTGTACAGTACACCGTAAAATTAAACAGTGGTCCTCCAGTACTAAGGTGCTAAAAAAATAGAACAACAAATTTACACTAGACAACACAAAACAAAAAAACATGCTGCTAGGTGGATTGGGAAGTCCACGGTAGTCAAATCTGGCGAGTAGGGTGGGTGTGGAAGTGAGATCGTATGAATTGATCTCCGACGAACATTATGCGAAAATTACAGAAATGTTCGGGGGTCGACCTTGTTGAAGGTCTTCCTGATCTCTCGTCGTTTTCCAGTGATGCTCTTCCGCTCTTGAAGCACACGTGCCGATCAAAACACCTCAAACACCTCAAACAGCTCTTTGCAGCATCGCCTTATGTCAAACGTCAGATTTTCCCAGTTTCACACAGAATTTCACGTTTTCTCTTTGTTCTAACTTGTCCATTATGGAATCGCAGACATGGTAACGCATATGGTTAGAATAGCACCAGTTAGCACCATTAGTCTTGTACCACCTCAAAGGTATATACAGAGTAAGACAGCTGCTATAGACACGTCCCATCATCCGTCTTGAGCTAAATGAAAGATTTGTGTGCGATTTTTGATAAATTATTTTGACAAACTGGAGAAAATTTTTGTCTGTCTGTCTGTCTGTCTGTCTGTCTGTCTGTCTGTCTGTCTGTCTGTCTGTCTGTCTGTCTGTCTGTCTGTCTGTCTTTTCTATTAAAACACGTGGCATTTTGTTCTGCTAGAATCCTATTTCTGTATAGAAAATGACTAACGAATGCTTAAACATTAACGTTTAACTTGTCTGGAGAAAAGCTTGGCTTAGCATGAATTTGAAAAGCAATAATCTACTTTTCATTATGGCATGTCATTCTCACGACATTAAGAAAAGGCAATGCTGTTTGTTTAAGTTGTTTGGTTCTCAAACCTTTTCTGCCATTCACATTTTAGAGGGGGTGGGATTTTAATCCCCACCTGTCCTCCATTATCCCCAAATATAGTAATACATTAAATTAAATATATATATATATATATATATATATATATATATATATATATATATATATATATATATATATATTTTTTTTTTTTTTTAAATATCAAGTTCTAAATCAATAACATCGATTAGCATCTGGTTCAAAAGTAGAGAAAATTAAAATTTAGTTGTGTTTGGTACCCTCACTAATTTAAATTTACTTGCATTAATGAACTAATTGTTGGTGGTTGCTTTGAGTGTATGAACTTTATTTTTAATACAGAAATTCATAAATGAAGATTTATGAAGAACACAAAAAAATTATATAAATCCTGCTATTCATTGTGCCCCACCTGTCAAGTCTTTATTCCTCACTAGAGGGCTGTGCCCCACACTTTGAGAAGCACTGATTTAATGCAATTTGATTGCTTTCCACTCAGTCTCACTGTTTGTCTCTAACTCACAGGGGCATGGATCTTATCAGGAGGACTGCGTGAGGGGGTTGGCAGGTGTCTAGGGGAGGCTGTGAGGGATCATTCTCTGGCAGCCTCCTCACTCGCTCTTTCTAAAGTAGTGGCCGTAGGCATAGCTCCCTGGGGTTTGGTGTGCAATCGAGAACAGCTCATCAATCCTGAGGTAGTATCCTGATCTCTTGCTGTATGCTCTCCTAACACATTCCTTCACACTGTGTAAATGCGTATGTAGGAGGTAGAGGTGTTGAAATCTACTCGATGAACCTGTTTTGAGTTTGCCTGCATGGCTTTTGTCTTAATTGTATACCTTTTTCTGGATTGTAAATAATAAGCACTCTAATAGACATGTGCAAGTTATAAAATATGCATGTTAATGTATAAGAGAAAATGACACGAAATCTCATTGACATTTTGACCTTGACCATAATAATAGACATTATTACATAATAATTGACATTATACCCATCAGCTCCTTGTCGATTTCTCTGGGTGTTTCTCAGGGCAGTTTTCCGGCCGGTTACTATGTTCCAAACACGTCGCGAGACTCCTGCTTTCTGGATAACAACTACCAGGCGTTTCTCCTCGTGGATGATGGGAGCGTAGGCCATAATGGTGTGGAGGCAGATTTTAGAGCCCGTCTAGAGGATTTCATTTCCCATCAGCGCACAGGAAAATGGGGTGAGACCACATTGTCCCTACCCCATGTGCCCCAATACCATCACAATGCCCAATGTTTCAACCATATTTCATATCAATATCACCCCCAAATCGTTCCCTACCTCTTATGCCAAACACTATCAGCACCCCGCTGTGTCTTTACCCCGTGCGCCCCAACCATATTCTCAGCCCAATGTGCTGCAAATCTATGTGCCCTATCACTATCCCCATCCCACATGTCCACACTGGTGGCAGTAATAACGAGCAGTGCTTAATAATGAGCAGAAATCAAGATGATCACAAGAGGTTCAATGGGGACCTCTAGTGGCAAGACAAATTTAAACCTTGACAGAATTAAAGTGTAACAATTAAAATTTAAAGTATGAGGTCCCCTGGTGGTCTAGTGGTTAAGATGCAGCGCTCCCACCGCTGCGACCCGGGTTCGATTCCCGGTCAGGGAACCATCCCCAGCCACTCTTAGTGCCGGTCCCAAGCCCGGATAAATTGGGGAGGGTTGCGTTAGGAAGGGCATCCAGCGTAAAACATGTGCCAAATCAAACGTGCGGAGGATCCGCTGTGGCGACCCCTAACGGGAGAAGCCGAAAAGAAAGTTTAATTAAAATTTAAAGTATATTAAATGAGACTCGTTTTTGAAAGTGGATGCTAAAGATCTGTCATATGAGATGATTTTACATCTCATATGAAATTTTTCGATTTCTCATCTTTTTTGCGATTTTCCTAGGAATGATACAAGGTATATCCTCTTTCCTTTTTGAATCTTTTTACATTTTGGTTTCTTTTGTAAACACTGTTCCCATTTCCATGCAACTCTCTATTATAGAGTCTGTCTTTTAGATTTCATATCTCTTTATTGAACTGTACGGATTCAAAAACTGAAAGTATATGTTGTGTCCAGGAAGCGGAAGTATGGAAATCCCAGTGCTGTGTATGCTGGTGTCAGGAGAGCCGTACATGCTAACGGTCAGTTTTGCAAACACATGAAACTGGTCCCGTTTTTTTTTCTTTTCTTTGACTGACAGTGCTTGAAGGTACCAGGGAGGTCTGGTTGGTCAGGCAATTGAGGTAGTAGACCTCGTTTGTAACTTCTGAAAAAAATTCCAGAAAAAGTTTTTTGTTTCTAAGTTATAATTGGGTCTAAAATTTGCTTGCATTCGAAATTTGTACTGTATTGTTTCAAAGCTACCTAAGAGCGTCATCATTTTTCAGAAAATATGATTCATATAATAAATATAAGTGTAATCAACACAATAATCACGACAAATCTAAAACCTCACTGTGTGTGTATTTAATGTTTCTTCTCTTTATTAGCGATGTGTCTTTTAATGAACGATTCATTCATTTTGAACGAGTCTTTAATGTGACGTAAAGAACGAGTGTATATATATGTGTGTGTGTGTGTGTGTGTGTGTGTGTGTGTGTGTGTGTGTGTGTGTGTGTGTGTGTGTATATATATATATATATATATATACAGTGAGGAAAATAAGTATTTGAACACGCTGCTATTTTGCAAATTCTCCCACTTAGAAATCATGGAGGGGTCTGAAATTGTCATCGTAGGTGCATGTCCACTGTAAGAGACATAATCTAAAAAAAAAAATCCAGAAATCACAATATATGATTTTTAAACTATTTATTTGTATGATACAGCTGCAAATAAGTATTTGAACACCTGTCTATCAGCTAGAATTCTGACCCTCAAAGACCTGTTAGTCTGCCTTTAAAATGTCCACCTCCACTACATTTATTATCCTAAATTAGATGCACCTGTTTGAGGTCGTTAGCTGCATAAAGACACCTGTCCACCCCATACAATCAGTAAAAATCCAACTACTACCATGGCCAAGACCAAAAAGCTGTCCAAAGACACTAGAGACAAAATTGTACACCCCCACAAGGCTGGAAAGGGCTACGGGGAAATTGCCAAGCAGCTTGGTGAAAAAAGGTCCACTGTTGGAGCAATCATTAGAAAATGGAAGAAGCTAAACATGACTGTCAATCTCCCTCGGACTGGGTCTCCATGCAAGATCTCCCCTCGTGGGTTCTCAATGATCCTGAGGAAGGTGAGAAATCAGCCCAGAACTACACAGGAGGAGCTGGTCAATGACCTGAAAAGAGCTGGGACCACCGTTTCCAAGGTTACTGTTGGTAATACACTAAGACGTCATGGTTTGAAATCATGCATGGCACGGAAGGTTCCCCTGCTTAAACCAGCACATGTCCAGGCACGTCTTAAGTTTGCCAATGACCATTTGGATGATCCAGAGGAGTCATGGGAGAAAGTCATGTGGTCAGATGAGACCAAAATAGAACTTTTGGGTCATAATTCCACTAAACGTGTTTGGAGGAAGAAGAATGATGAGTACCATCCCAAGAACACCATCCCCACTGTGAAGCATCATGCTTTGGGGGTGTTTTTCTGCACATGGGACAGGGCGACTGCACTGTATTAAGGAGAGGATGACCGGGGCCATGTATTGCGAGATTTTGGGGAACAACCTCCTCCCCCTAGTTGGAGCATTGAAGATGGGTCGGGGCTGGGTCTTCCAACATGACAATGACCCGAAGCACACAGCCAGGATAACCAAGGAGTGCCTCTGTAAGAAGCATATCAAGGTTCTGGCGTGGCCTAGCCAGTCTCCAGACCTAAACCCAATAGAGAATCTTTGGAGGGAGCTCAAACTCCGTGTTTCTCAGCGACAGACCAGAAACCTGACTGATCTAGAGAAGATCTGTGTGGAGGAGTGGGCCAAAATCCCTCCTGCAGTGTGTGCAAACCTGGTGAAAAACTACAGGAAACGTTTGACCTCTGTAATTGCAAACAAAGGCTACTGTACCAAATATTAACATTGACTTTCTCAGGTGTTCAAATACTTATTTGCAGCTGTATCATACAAATAAATAGTTAAAAAAATCATACATTGTGATTTTTGGATTTTTCTTTTTAGATTATGTCTCTCACAGTGGACATGCACCTACGATGATAATTTCAGACCCCTCCATGATTTCTAAGTGGGAGAACTTGCAAAATAGCAGGGTGTTCAAATACTTATTTTCCTCACTGTGTATATTTACAGTATATATATATATATATTGGAGTTTATTTATTCATTTTCTTCTCTGAGGTAGGAAAGGACGTCAGGAATAAATGTGTTGCGCTAAAAGTTTTTATTTTACCTCTTTTTATAATAATTAATGCACGCTGCAATAATCACTCTTTAATCAAATTAGCGCCGTTTAAAGGCATTTGCATTAACGTGTTATTAACGCCTTCATTTTGACAGCCCTAATATGAATTTTTGGAACTATAATCAACGTTTGTGTATGTGGGCATGTTGAAAATGTCATATTTTATTTTATTTCTGATCAAAGGAACGAAATGAACTAAATGATTAATAAAAATTTACAAATTTTTTTTTATGAGGTTTGTATATCCAAGTCACTTAAATGATCCGATCTTCCCATCACTACTCCCTAAACATCTTAGAGAATGGATCTCTCCTTGAAGAAATCTATGCCCTGGTTGGTCCTGGCAGGTTCAGGGGGACTGGCTGAATTGGTAAGCGACATCCTGGACAACGTATCAGCTGCACCGAATCTTCCTGGGCCGGGGTTGGAAACCGAGGGAGAGGCAGCAACTAAAACAGATTTCAGGGGGAGAGTGACTGAGAGAGTGCTGAAACACTTTCCCTCAGAGCCGGACACGGACAAACTAGTGGACAAGGTACATGGTTTTGTTTGGAATGGGATAAAAAATTCACAGTGTGGTAACATGGTGTACAGGGATTTCCATATCCCAGGAGTTCAGTCTCACTGTGTTAAATTTGGACAGGTTTTGAGCATTTGTCAGTGCAAAGATCTGATCTCTATCTACCATGAAGAGCATGAGGGCTTAGATGATTTTGACACTGTGCTGCTAAAGGCTCTTGTCAGGGGTAAGTGGCACTATACTCATATTATTCATTCCTCCTGCTTCAGTGAATAATTATTTTATGTACCCAACCCAATCAGTATCCCAGGGTGTACCTCCCCCCCTATGCACCCTATAACCCTGTCTTCACCCCAGTGCATCCCTACACCATGTGCTTCAATCCTATCCCCACGCCAGTTTGTCTATACTCTAAGTGTCTTTTAACCCTATTTGCAGAACAGTTTGCCTATACCCTACTGTATATCCAACACTATCCCCAACCCAGTGTGTCCCTGCACTATGTTCTCCAACCTTTTAATGTGTTTCTACCCTATGTCACCCTTATCCCTATCCCCAACCCAATGTGTCCCTACCCCATGTGCCCCAACTCCATCCCCACTCCATTGTACCCATGCCCTATGTGCCCCAACACAATCCCCTACCTAATATGCCACAACCCCTCTCACCACCCCATTGTGTGCCTACACAATGTTCCTCAACCCTTTCCCTACCCCAAGGCTCCAATCCAATCCCCTAATGTGTTTCTACCCTATGTCAACCTTATCCCTATCCCCATGCCATTGTGTCCATGCCTTATGTGCCCCAATCCCCCAACACCGTGCCCCAGTCCTATTCCCACCATATGTTTTTGTACTTCTGTGCTACTGCTTCTACTGGTGGAAATCATCAGGGGTACAGGAACAGAGTTTTTTCACATTGTCAATATATTTAAGTAAATTTTTCAATTTTTCAAATATCATTGTTTTTATTAATGTTTTTACTTTTACTACATTTTAGAAGAACATGCTGCTCCTCAGTACTTAGTGCAGGTGGTGACTCAGTGTTAGATGTTAGACTTATGATCAAAAGTTTGTGAGTTCAAATCCCAGCAACATGACACGGCAATTGCTGGGCCCTCGAGCAAGTCCCATAACCGCTGAGTTTTATAATGAGATAATTGTAAGTTTAATTACTTAAATTATTTTAGATCTTGTAGATCAGTACATATATTTACAGGAAAATGCTTGCTCAATGGTTAAGGCTTTGGGTTACTGACCAGAAGGTTGTGGATTTAAGCCCCTGCATTGCTGAGCTGTAACTGTTGGGTCCTTGAGCAAGGCTCTTAACCCCCTGGGTGCTTACTAAAACTTCCTGATCAGCTGGGACATGTGAAGGAGAAATTTCACTGACCATTCATTGTGCTTTCCTTATTTAAAAATCCAACAGCCTTGACAGGTCTAAAGGAGTTTTGTGTGCTTCTGTGCTACAGCGAGTAAGCAACGTCTTTCGACTGACGCTGGCCCCAGTACTGAGGAGCTGAGGCTGGCTGTTACCTGGAACAGAGTAGACATTGCCAAGACTGAGCTCTTTTCTGGAAACATCCAGTGGAAGGTAGGAAATGACTTCTCTAACAGGATTGAAGTTAATACATTTCACACACATAAATGCTGAAATATCATCTTGAGTGCAGAACGAGGACTTGGAGAGCTTCATGACTGATGCTCTGGTGAACGATAAGCCCCAATTCGTTCGCCTCTTCACCGAAAATGGCCTGAATATTCTGGAGTATCTTACATACGGCCGCCTGGAGGATCTGTATCGCTCGATCTCAGATGGATGTCAGGCCCACACGCTGCTACAGCGCTACCTTGCAGAACGGCTTGGTGCTGTTAACATTGGCACATCTCGCTCCGTTGGCAATTTTGTAAACCTCACTTCCAGTCCGGTCAAACAACTGACACTTTTTGAGGTGAGAATTGGGGAAAAATATCTGGGTATTTTTTAAGTATTCATTAATTTGATGAATTATAGGAAACATTATTACCACCAGAAGGCTGGAAATTGCTTTCGGTCAAACTCATCTCCATCAGCATTCATATTGAGTCGTCTTCTTCTTTTTTCGGCTGCTCCTATTCGGGGTTGCCACAGCAGATCATACTACTCCATACTACTCTGTCCTCTACATCTGCCTCTTTCAAACCAGCTACCTGCATGTCTTCCTCCACCACATCCATGAACCTCCTTTTTGGCCTGCCTCTTTTTTTCCTTTCTGGTGGCTCCATCCTCAGCATTCTCCTAAACTTGTTTCTAATCCTGTTCATCCTCGTCACTCCCAATGAAAATCTCAGCATCTTCAGCTCTGCTACCTCCAGCTCCACCTCCTGTCTTTTACTCAATGCCACTGTCTCTAAACCATACAGAATCCACAGTCCTATACACTTTCCCTTTTACCCTTGCAGATACCCTACTATCACAAATCACTTGTGCCACTCTTCTCTACCAACTCACTGTTGACCCCAGGTACCTAAACTCATCCACCTTCACCACCTCTTCTCCCTGCAACTGCACCACTTCACTGTCCTCCCTCTCATTCACACACATGTACTCTGTCTTACTCCTGCTGACTTTCATTCCCCTTCTCTCCAACACGTACCTCCACCTTTTCAGGCTCTTCTCAACCTGTTCCCTACTCTCACCACAAATCACAATATCATCCGCAAACATTATATTCCACAGAGACTCCTGTCTGACCTCGTCTGTCAACCTGTCCATTAACACTGCAAACAGGAAAGAGCTCAGAGCCGATCCATGATGCAATCCAACCTCAACCTTGAACCAGTCTTTCGTTCCTTCACTGCTGTCAGACTGTCTTCATACATGTCCTGCACCATCCTCACATACTTCTCTGCCACACCAAGCAACCTCATACAATACCACAACTCCTCTTTCGTCACCCTGTCATACACTTTCTCTAAATCCACAACATTCTAAAAGCAAATAATGCGTCTGTGGTGCTCTTCTTCAGCCTGGCTTTCACTACTCTTTCTTATAACTTCATGGTGTGACCGATAAACTTTATTCCCTGTAGTTGCTGCAGGTCTGAAAATCTTCCTTGTTCTTAAAGATTGATACCAGCACACTCCTTCTCCATTCCTCAGGCATCCTCTCACCTTCCAAAATCTTGTTGAACAACCTGGTTAAAAACTGCCATCTCTCCTAAACATCTCCATGCTTCTACCGGTATGTCATCCTGTCCTACCGACTTTCCACTCTTCATCCTCTTAATTGCTGCTCTCACTTCCTCCTTACTAATCCTATCCATTTCCTGCTTCACATGCTCCACATCATCCAACCTTCTCTCTCTCTAAGTTTCTTATTTATCACAGCATTCATATAGAGTGTAGTCCTAAGTCTTGGTTCAGGGTCACAGTTTGTATGAACAGTTCTGTAGTTACATTTATGGCATTTAGAATATGCCCTTATCCAGAGCAACATCCATTTATCTGATTTATACCCTGAGCAGTTTAAGTGTCTTGCTTGGGGGGTCAGGGGCCCAGAAGCGGCAGCTAGGTGTGGCTGGGATTTGAACTCATGACCTTCAGATCCAACGGCAATGCCTTAAACACTAAGCTACCATTTCCCCATTTCAGCACCAGTCACTGAACAGTTCACTGTAACAATGGTAGGACTGTAATGAATGTATATTTGGTGGCACCCAGATTGGGATGGGTTCCATTTTGAGCCTCATGAAGTCTTAGGGAGTTTAAACTTATACATTCCAATTACTTTATCTCTGTGAAACTGCTTTGGGACAATGTCCATTGTTAAAAGTTCTATTAAAAAATGGATTGAAATAAATTAGTCTGATGTACAAATACAGACCAAGAAAAATGAAGTTGTTTATCCATCCGTATCCACAATGGCTACTGTTACGAACAAGTTCTCTCTGTCCAGAGTACGGTCTACAAAATAATAACTTTTTTAAGTTCACTACTCAGATACCAATCTGAGGGAAGTGGTAGCTTACTGTAGGTGTTAAGGCATTGGATGTGAAGGTAATGAGTTTAAATCCGAGTCAAACCAAGCAGCCCCTCTTAGGCTCCTAAACAAGGCCCTCAACCCCATAGCTGCTCAGTTGTATGAATACAATAAGTGCTCTGGATAAGGGTGTGTGCCAAATGCCATAAATGTAAATGTACTGATAGCTTTATTCTTCCTACATAAAAACAATTTCAAAAGTTCTTTTGTAGTGTTTATCATTTCCACTTTGGTCAATGATTCCCAGGTGTCCCAGGTCCTGCAGTACTTGCTAGGTGACGTGTGTCAGCCGTTCTATTATAGATGCCTGGATTTGGAGGTTATTGCATCCAAAAGGAGAACCATCAAGGTAAACCATTCTAGATAAAGCATGTTCAGGACCTTTTCAGTATTCAAAACAAATTGATCTTATTGATATTACTTTGTTGATGTGATTTTGTTTAACTTTGTTTCAGAAACTGGCTATAATCTTGCAAGAAGATGCTGAATATCGGAAGCAGAGGTGCCCTTACCCATGGGCTTCGCTCCTCATCTGGGCTGTTCTTCAAAACCGCAGCGAGATGGCTGTCTACTTCTGGGAAATGGTAAAACAATGCCAGTGGGCCGTGTGTTTTACTTTTACATTTATGGAATTTGGCCAAAATATGTAGACAAAGTGTACACCTTTTCGAACATCCAATTTCACACGAGCCCCCGTTTGCTCTTATGAGAATTGCAACTCCTTCTGGAAGATGTTCGACTAGATTTTGGAGTGTGCTTGTAGAGATACTGCCAGTTAGTAATGTCTGGTACTGATGAAGGTGAGGAGGCCTGGGGTGCAGTCAGCGTTCACATTCATCCCAATAGGCTTGAGGTCAGAACTGTACAGCAGGAGATTTGGTGCTTGCTGGCTTTGTACATTGTCATGCTGAAACATGTCTGGTTCAAATGAAGGGAAAATCTTATGCTATACCAACCAAAGACGTCCTAAACAATTGTTTGGGTCCAAGTTTGTGGTAATACAAGGTGGTGTCAAGTTTTTGAGACTAGGTCTGTTTACAAGAAAATACTTTAATGATTTACGTTTACACACTATCACCTTTAAAATAGTCCCCTTGCGCAGCCATACAATGCTCCCAGCTTTCTTCTGGAATGTGTGCTGGAAGTCTTCCATTCAAAGCATTTCAAGCACCTTCTGTGATTCATGCCGGATCTTCACAATGGTGCCAAAATGCCGACCTTTGAGCTGCATCTTTATCTTCAGGAAAAGGGGAAAGTCTGGAGGAGCCAAATCTGACGAATAGGGTGGGTGCGGAAGTGAGATTGTGCTGTTTCTGGCGAGAAACTCACATGTGAGGAGAGCTCGGTGACAGGTGCACACGTGGTCAGAGAAGCAGAACTGGTAATACACAGGGTCAGCATAGTACCAGTTGCACAACTCCTGATGTACAAAGGATGATGTCTTTTGGCACACTGACTTATAAAGGTCGGTGCTTCCTATGACTGTACATGTAGGAGTGTGCTGCCATCTGTTGGCCTGTTACAAAACAAGTCTCAAAACTTTTTAATTCCACCTTTTAGTTTGAGGAAGGACCACATATAGATGAAAAAGTCAGTTTTTCTAATACCTTTGTCTATATAGTGTACAGTAATGTTTAGTAGCAGTAATTGATATTAGTTTTTCTCCATTTCACTCCCTTGTCCAGGTGATCCATGAAGTTGAATTTGAAAAATAAATATTGATGAAAACAATAAAGATCCTTACCTTCTCTCTGTTTCTCTCTCCAGTCCACAGAGTCAGTGCTGAGTGCTCTGGGAGCTTGTAAGCTGTTGCGAGTTCTCTCTAAATTAGAGACAGAGACTGAGATGAAGCACTCCATGAAGGAACTGGCACAGAGATTTGAGAACTTGGCCCATGGTACTGTATGTGCGCTTTGTGTGTGACTCCGAAACGTTTAAACTACTGTCATTTTTTTTATTTCTGTTCTTCTGATTTGTGTAGATATGTTCAGTAAGTGCTACGAGAGCAGTGAGAGTCGCTCTTTCATCCTGCTGAAGAAAAAATCCTTAGTCTGGGGAGGAACGACATGTCTGAAGATGGCCATGGAGGCAGACGCTCGCCTCTTCTTTAGTCACGATGGTGTGCAGGTTTGGTGATTTTTTTTATTTTCTCACGTTTGAAAATATTGAGACCAAAATTCACTGTTTTCATTGTTGCTTTTCCATGAATACATGGCAGGGTTCAGAAGTTAAGGAGGGTTCATTAAGTTTGGAGTAAACTTTAAGCAAACTTTAAGTTCACCAAAATGATTTGCTTTCCTAAATTGGACAAAAGTATGTCGACACCTGACCATAAATATTCTTTGTTTTATGGTTTGAAAAGTTTGTCCTTTTTCCACGTCGAGTCCCCACTCTTCTGGGAAGATGTTCCACTAAATTTTGGAGTGTGCTTGTAGAGATTCGTTCAGCCACAAGGGTGTTAGTAAAGTCAGGTCCTGATGTAGTTGAGAAGATGAGGAGGCCTGGGGTGCAGTCAGCATTTGCATTCATTGTTCAATAGGGTTGGAGAAGTAGATCTTCCACTCCAACCCATATCTTCATAGAGTTGGGTTTGGGGAACAGGTTATGTTCCAAATTCAAATTAAGGGAAAATTTCATGCCACTGCATTCAGAGATGTCAAATACAAATGTGTGGCTCTGACAAAATTGTTGCAGGAGTCATTTTTACACTTTCATGTATAATGGTATATCTATTCACAACAATTTAGCTTATAAATAATGTCGACTTGGACTTGATTATGTCTTGGAGAAATTACAAAACAGGATCTGAGGAAGTGAATTTTTTTTGGTTTTGCCTCTAAAATGTATGGATGTATGTATGTGTGTGTCTCAGAGTCTATTGTCTCAGATCTGGTGGGGGGATATGGACAGGAGCACGGAGATATGGAAGCTCATCCTCACTCTGTTCGTCCCTCCTCTCTGCTACACCAACCTCATCTCTTTCAGGTAACAAATGCTCAAAATTCTGTCCTCTAAATCCGTTTCAGCGATGCCATTTAGCATTGTAGATCTCATGTCGTCCTATGAACCTCCTGAGCCATCTCTTTGTTCTTTTTTGCATTATATTTATTCAGAAATAAATTGTACATGTTGCAAAATTGAGTTTTTTGTTGTTTGTAATTCGAAACCTTCTCCATTAATTTGCTGCTTATTTTGCAATTTTTGTCCTGTTTTCAGGGTTGAGGACGAGGAGGTGGAGGGGACGTCTGAAGAAGTCTCGAAGCAAAAGGAAATAGACTGGCTCTACGCCGAAACCGTCTTCTCTTTCTCGGACATGAAACGCATGTAATCCCAATTAAATATGCACCCCTATACCCCCTACACCCTTCACCACATACCCAATACATTACACACTGCATTTTACACCCTACACCACATACCTTATACCCCACACCCTGTACCCTACACACTATACACTATACCCTTCACCACATACCCTATACCCCACACCCTGTACCCTACACACTATACACTATACCCTTCACCACATACCCTATACCCCACACCACATATCCTATACAATACACCCTTCACCTTAGGGTTTAGAGTAATACATGCCCTATACCCTAAACCCAGTTACACTATACCCTACACCCTATACACAATAATCTACAACTTATACAGTATGCTCTACACCCTATACACTATAATCTATACCCTATACATTACAACCTACACTACATACCCTATACCTTACATCCTCAATAATCTATATTGAAGAATCTTAATAAATCTACTCGCATGGGTTTCCTTTTGGGGTTAATCTGGGGTCTTAATAATAAAAAATAAAAAAAATGCTGTTAGTGCATTGGTCCATAAAATCTGATTGCATAGGATTGCATGGGACGTTTTGACTTAAGGAAAAGCTAATATTTTATAATATAATAGATCCAGTCCAGGTGCGAAGGTGTACTTTATCTTCCATTTTCATTTGTGCATTGCACAATCACCCATGTTGACCATGAGAAATAAAATGCAGAATGTTTTATTAGTCTGTGCATGACTTTTTTTTTTTTTTCTCCATGTCCAGTCCGAAAGCAGATGGGTCAACTCCTGTTCGACAAAGCATAAAAGGTCTGTTCATGAACAACCACGTCATTCACCATAACAAATGATATTTCTTCTCATTTACGGACCAGTTTTATATATTTATTTATATATTTGTTTAGGTTACTCAGTCGGAGCAGTCCGTCCCAAGTTGCCATACGTATTTTCGCGCTGGAGACAGTTCTGGTACGCCCCGGTTACTGCGTTCCTTGGCAACGTGCTGATGTACTTCCTCTTCTTGCTTCTTTTTGCCTACGTGCTGTTGATGGACTTCAAGCCTCCTCCACCAGAGGGCCCGGCCTTCTGGGAGCTCCTGCTGTATTTTTGGGTGTTCACAATAATGTGTGAGGAAATTCGTGAGGTAAAACTCTAGCAGTATTCCACAACCAGTGATATATATGCAACAGTATACAGAGCAAAAGAAGATATAATGGTTTTATGTTTTTTTTATAATGGTTATGCAGAAACACATGCATGTTCCTTTTGTTTTAACTGTTTTCATGTATTCGTATGAAGATTTTTTTTGACCAAACAAATCTATCTTCTCTCAAAAAACATCTCTCTTTTTCTTCGTCTGTTAAAACGAAAATTTTCCATTTGGACTCTTAAGGACTTTCCTTCACTCATTCACTGTCTAATTCTTGTATGTTTTTGCCTTTTACAAACCAAAGAAACATGCATGTGTCTGAAAAATCATGACTTCAGTCTGTATATTAACACATAACTGGTTGCAATAATAAGTGCATGTTTATGTGCTCATAGGCATTTCATTGTTGGTGTTATAAGCTCCTATGTGTGTTTAAATGTCTGTAAAATAGAGGAAAAGTCCTTTTTTTTCGCTCTCCTCTGTCTATCGCTCTCTCTTGCTCTTGCTCCTTTTTTCATTTAGACTTTCTTCGTGGGAAGCATGCCGTTCAAGCAGATGATACGACAGTATTCTCAGGACATGTGGCACAAGTTAGACCTCATTGCCATCACCCTCTTCCTTATTGGTATTGGCTGCAGGTAAAACCCATCTCATTTGCATTTGCAGTGCATGAGATTTCACCTACAATCAAAAAGTCAGATTTTGCCACTACATACAGATGAGTTTACTAGTTTAACATCATTAAGTGGCAATGTGATAGAAAACAATCTGCTTTAAAATCCAGTGCATTGAGTGTTATATATACAGTGGGTACGGAAAGTATTCAGACCCCCTTAAATTTTTCACTTTTTGTTATATTGCAGCCATTTGCTAAAATCATTTAAGTTCATTTCTTTTCCTCATGAATGTACACACAGCACCCCATACTGACAGAAAAACACAGAATTGTTGACCTTTTTGCAGATTTATTAAAAAAGAAAAACTGAAATATCACATGGTCCTAAGTATTCAGACCCTTTGCTGTGACACTCATATATTTAACTCAGGTGCTCTCCATTTCTTCTGATCATCCTTGAGATGGTTCTACACCTTCATTTGAGTCCAGAAATTTTTGATTATACTGATTGGACTTGATTAGGAAAGCCACACACCTGTTTATATAAGACCTTACAGATCACAATGCATGTCAGAGCAAATGAGAATCATGAGGTCAAAGGAACTGCCTGAAGAGCTCAGAGACAGAATTGTGGCAAGGCACAGATCTGGCCAAGGTTCCAAAAAAATTTCTGCTGCACTTAAGGTTCCTAAGAGCACAGTGGCCTCCATAATCCTCAAATGGAAGACGTTTGGGACGACCAGAACCCTTCCTAGAGCTGGCCGTCCGGCCAAACTGAGCTATCGGGGGAGAAGAGCCTTGGTAAGAGAGGTAAAGAAGAACCCAAAGATCACTGTGGCTGAGCTCCAGAGATGCAGTCGGGAGATGGGAGAAAGTTGTAGAAAGTCAACCATCACTGCAGCCCTTCACCAGTGGGGCTTTATAGCAGAGTGGCCCGACGGAAGCCTTTCCTCAGTGCAGGACACATGAAAACCCGCATGGAGTTCTCCAAGATGGTGAGAAATAAGATTCTCTGGTCTGATGAGACCAAGATAGAACTTTTTGGCCTTAATTCTAAGTGGTATGTGTGGAGAAAACCAGGCACTGCTCATCACCTGTCCAGTACAGTCTCAACAATGAAGCATGGTGGTGGCAGCATCATGCTGTGGGGGTGTTTTTCAGCTGCAGGGACAGGACGACTGGTTGCAATCAAGGGAAAGATGAATGCGGCCAAGCACAGGGATATCCTGGACGAAAACCTTCTCCAGAGTGCTCTGGACCTCAGACTGGGCCGAAGGTTTACCTTCCAACAAGACAACGACCCTAAGCACACAGCTAAAATAACGAAGGAGTGGCTTTACAACAACTTTGTGACTGTTCTTGAATGGCCCAGCCAGAGCCCTGACTTAAACCCAATTGAGCATCTCTGGAGAGACCTAAAAATAGCTGTCCACCAACGTTTACCGTCCAACCTGACAGAACTGGAAAGGATCTGCAAGGAGGAATGGCAGAGGATCCCTGAATCCAGGTGTGAAAAACTTGTTGCATCTTTCCCAAAAAGACTCCTGGCTGTATTAGATCAAAAGGGGGCTTCTACTAAATACTGAGCAAAGGGTCTGAATAATTAGGACCATGTGATATTTTAGTTTTTCTTTTTTAACAAATCTGCAACAGTGTCAACAATTCTGTGTTTTTCTGTCAATATAGGGTGCTATGTGTACATTCATGAGAAAAAGAAATGAACTTAAATGATTTTAGCAAATGGCTGCAAAATAAAAAAGAGTGAAAAATTTAAGGGGGTCTAAATACTTTCCGTACCCACTGTATGTTGTATGGCCGCTTCTGGTCATTTCAGTTGAAAACGAGATGAAGGTCTTTTTGATTTATTCAGTAGATCTAAATTTAAATGCAAAAGAAATTATGGCACATGTGACTGATGCATTCAAGTGACAAGGTACTGCCTCTGTATCTTTGGGTGGCAAATATCATAATCCATAAATCCACAAAAGCCCAATTAGTTTTGGATTAGTTTATCTGTAATAATATTTTTTTACTTCTTTTCATGCGGTCATGTGATGATGCTTGATTTACAACATTGTGTGACAAATTAAGGGAAAAAAGTACGTTTTATGCTTTGGGGTGAAATTTTGCTGCCAGATGTTGGTTCTGATGAAAAGGACCAAAAAGGAGTTTAGAGGAAATCCTAGCTTCTACACTAGCTGAATTTAAATCCTCGATTAAAACTCTTTTAATCATATAGAATTTGTATTATTGGTTTACTTCTTGCCATTTACTATCATGTACAGGAATTTAGCCAACTAAAGTTGATTTTAAATGTGCTTTATAAATAAAATTTGATTAGATTTTCTTGTACTGTACAGTATATATATATATATTTTTTGTTTTAAAAGGAATTTCTGTCCATGTCATTCACACAACAATTGCTGGCTTCTTTGTCTCAGGATGTTCGCCGAGACGTTTTCCTTAGGCCGTGCAGCCTTGTGCTTTGACTACATGGTGTTCAGCCTACGACTTATCCACATCTTTGCCATTCATAAGCAGCTTGGGCCAAAAATTATCATAGTGGGCAAGATGGTAAGCTATGGCAGGAAACAAATATATTTGTATTGCTGTAGATCTAAGGTTTCCAGTCACGTAACAAAAAAATAGGGGGTGAATTGATGTTAAGTGTATTTTTTTGATAGCCTGTGTCTTTTGGGTAGACTCAAGATCCAATAGATTTTTACATTCATTTATATTATAACCCCATCAAGCCTTGTGCCCAGAATTTGGCATTTTAACAAGTTGTTCCTGAGAACATTCCTTACTCCTTTAAGCTCTGACGTCCTTTTTTACTTTGGTTTAGACAATTCACATCCACTTACTAGATAACGCTCCCCTGTCATCTGATAGATACAAACTGGAGAGGGTAGTGCAACCAAGTGCTTTTTCCAAGAAATACCTCTGGTTTTCTTAAAGTTCTTGTCACATAGTCAAACCATGCATAGGTGCATACCACCTATTTCCTCTGGCTCGCCCTCCATTTACAAAACCATATTCAATCACGGCACTGCTGCCCCACACATGGCCCCTGGATAAAATGTCTTTGTGTGGCAAATGGCAGAATCCTTTTAGCACAGCTCAACATGACACAAATGCCCAATGCATATTGGATTAGTTTATCCGTTTATAATACTTTTTCTTACTCTTCAGTGGAACAATTCTAGACCTTGGACAGCAGCAAAAATTTCATGCAGTTATTAGATGATGCTTTGTTTACAACATTGTGTCCAAGACAGAAAAGAAACTGGCTTTTATTTCTGTTTGAGGCAAACCAGAGTTCAAGCAACATTCTAACAAAAAAAAGCAGTAAATCACAGTACTGTAAAGCAGTAATCCCAAATTTTTTAAAGAAACCCTGCGGTTTTGCTTCATTATTCGGGCAGCGTTTGATTTCTGCTACTTGCTCTCTTCTAGAAATGTAGACTGTTCCTGTGAAACCATTTGCAGATGCACAGAGAATCCAATTGGAAAAAAAAACTCCATCCAACCCCTTTCCAAAATGACAGGAGATATGCATAGAAAATCAAAGACTGGATCGAATAGATCAGTCAAAAGCAAAATTGGAAAAAACCCACAGAGGCTCCTGGTACCAGTGTTGCTGTCCCTTTCTTTTTTTTCAGATATTCCTGATTCATCCTGATGCCTCACCTCTGGAGTATTTGTCAGTTGGAGACTACTCTGAGAATGGTTCCACAGGAACTTTCTAAAGGTCTAAAGATCCATTAAGTTATCCAGCAACTGAGGAACCATGGACATGGATTTGGACTATAATTAATATCAACAGACTTCTACAATAGTTTGAACAGTTGCTATGAACATTCAAGTGTCTGTCAGTGAACCTCCAACAAGGATGGAATTATAATGAACATTCGGTGTTAAACAGATGAGGATGGGTTCCCTTTTTAATCTGAATCTTCTTAAGGTTTCTTCCTCATTAAGTCTCAAGGAGATTTTTCTTGCCACCTGGCATCACTGGCTTGGTCATTACGGATAAACACATAATTTTGATTGAATTAATTGAAATGACTTAAGGAACCTTCATAAATGTAGTCCGATTTCAGTAGGGCTTTTCCAAGCTAAATTTGGCTTGACCCTAAAAAAAAGTCCTCCTGTTGGAGTATTTGGGACATGAAAATCAGGAAATAAATGATGATATCCAATAAATAGATCAGTTAGCCCAAACATGCATTATTCTGTTATCCTTAAGGTTCACATTTCAAATCTCCTTCCTCTATTTCTTTCCAGATGAAGGACATCTTCTTCTTTCTGTTCTTCCTTGCTGTGTGGTTGTTGGCATACGGAGTGGCCAATCAGGCCCTGATCTATCCCTATGACTCCGACGCCGATAGGATACTGCGCCGTATATTCTACAGACCATATTTACACATTTTTGGACAAATTCCCGTGCAAGAGATAGACTGTATGTTCACACTCATTGCAATCCCATACACTCTCGCAATTAATTGTTCTGCGTCAGGCTCATCGATGGTTCTAATCTTTGTGTGTGTTCAGCTGGATATATATGGGATTTGAATTGCACAGACAATGCGACACTCATTGACGCAGGTATGGAACCATGTAGGGAAGCACACCATAACTGGCTTGTGGTATCCTTACTCGTCATCTACCTTCTGGTCACCAACGTCCTGCTCATTAACCTTCTCATCGCTATGTTCAGGTAGTCATCCATCCATCCATCTGTCTGTCTGTCTGTCTGTCTGTCTGTCTGTCTGTCTGTCTGTCTGTCTGTCTGTCTGTCTGTCTGTCCGTCCATCCATCCATTTATCTGTCTGTTTTTGTCCAGCCATCTATCCATCCATCTATGTGTCTGTCTGTCTCCATCCATCCATCCATCCATCCATCCATCCATCCATCCATCCATCCATCCATCCATCCATCCATCTGTTTGTCTGTCTCTCTGTCTGTCTGTCCATCCATCCATCTGTTTGTCTGTCTGTCTGTTCCGTCCATCCATCCATACATCTATTTTTCTGCCTGTCTGTCCATCCATCTTTCAAACTTCTGCTCATTGTACTTATTATCAAGGTGCATCTCTAAAACACAGATGTTGCTTCATGGGTCAAGTTTTTCATCCCCAGTCCTCTTCTCTCCTTTTCCTCCTTTTATTAAGTTACACCTTTAACAAGGTGCAGGATCGGAGTGACACATACTGGAAGTTCCAGCGCTACAATGTAATTGTAAGCTATCATTCTCGGCCATGTCTTGCTCCACCCTTCATCATCATCTCACACTTTCACCTCTTCATCAAGAGGAACATCCGCAAGGTGCCCTCGGAAAAGGTGCACCAGTTCGGTAGGCTTGTTTCGTTTCCATGTAGAAGAGGGCACACATAATTTATTTATTTATTTGTATTTTCTTTACAAATACAAAGCATCTACTTTATTTCGCTAGCTGTGGACTTAAGGGAGAAAGCCAACAACCGGCTAATGACATGGGAGCGTATTCAGAAGGAGAACTTCTTGTCTGCGGAGGGAAAGAAGTTGAGAGGAAGTGACACGGAGAGACTAAAGCGCATGTCTGTTAAGTGAGTGCTCCCACCTGTTTTCCTTACATTCTACACACTATTCTACAGACAATAGTCATTATACTCTATAGAGAACCATTCTTTACATCTACACAGCCTGTCAAAAGTGGAAACACTGAGTCTTTTATGGTTTTTGAGAGTAAATTTTTTTTTATGCAAAAAACTCTGTCTGTAAAAAGTCTGTAAATGTCCAGATTTTCCAATTTATTTGCATTAGATGAAAAAGGAAGAACAATTTTACACACTCACAGCGGATCATCCGTATTCATGATCCGCATGTTCGATTTGGCACGTTTTTTTACTGGATGCCCTTCCTAACGCAACCCTCCCCATTTATCCAGGCTTGGGACCGACAATCTTTTTAAAACCATTTTTTGGTTTTAAATATACAGAATAATCTAGGGACTGAAATGGAAGCAGACGAGCCTAATATAAGAAAAATGTGGGATAAAGGAAGACACCCACTTGGGGATTCTCCAAATCTATCAACCTGGAGCGATTTTAAGGTTAAATCAGCACAGTGATATTCATTGCCAAATCATTATCACCTACCAATTTCATTCCATTTCCATGAAAAAGTTCCTACCAAAGGAATTCGGTAGACTTTTCACAAATTATGTGTAAATACAATGTATTATAGGCAAAAGCCGTTTCAAGTAAATAGTAGTAAAGGGGTTTGCGCTATAACTCCATAACTGAGGCCAATGCCATTCATTGAAGATGCATATGAAGCAGCTACCGATGCAATACGATGGAAAGAAAGATGCAGCTCTACTTCTGCCATGTTAATGTATATTCTATGTGACTCTCAGGAGACGCCTCGGTCTCCGTAACGTTGTGACACGTCAGATTCACGTAGCAGCAGTGAAACACGAGGAGAAATCGATCTACGTTGAAAATATCGGTCAAAAACCATTGGCAAGTTTATAAATAAAAGTATAACGCTTCCACTAATAATGATGTGTAAATAAATCTTTTTTTTTCCACGCAAATATGTCAACAACGATGCATCGCAATACAAATGGCAATAAATTTGCCATAATTTGACGCATCACATCGTTAACTTTTTCGATTTACCATCGCTTGTGTGCACACTCTGGCCTCATTGTTTTTTTTATTTCTTACAGAGTTTCCTGTTTATGGTTATTATTTTATTTCATTCATCCTTTTTTTTTTTATACCAGTGCATTTCATTGGCTTTGTACTTCTACTTTTCACAGTAAGTATAAAGATGAATCGAATCGAATCGAATTAAAGTTGAAAATAATCAAATATGAGAATTTCTGGGTTTTAATTTTTACCTCACAAACTTCTGTAGTTTAATCATGGACTTGTTATATTATATATTATTATACTATATACACTATATTGGCAATAGTTTGCGGACACGGTCACAATTATGCTATGCACCTTGAGCATCACATTCCATATTTAGTCCCAATTTGCTCCTATAATTCCCTCCACTCTTCTGGGAAGATGTTCAACTAGAATTTGGATTGTGCTTGTGGAGATTTTTGCTCATTCAGACACAAGGGTGTTGGTAAAATCAGCTACTGATGTAGGTGAGGTGAGGAGGCCTGGAATGCATTTAGTGTTCCAGTTCACCCCAGAGGTGTTCAATAGGGTTGGAGCTCTATAGCAGGAGATCTTCCATTAATCCCATGCGAAGCATATCTTCATGGAGTTTGCTTTGTGCACAGAGGTATTGTCCTGCTGAAAGAGGTTTGGGGTCTCCTAGTTCAAGTAAAGGGAAACTTTAATGCTACTGCATCCAAAGACATTATATACAATTGTAATTTCAGCTTTGCGATAACAGTTTGGAAAGTCATAGTCAGGTCTCCCAATATTTTTGTCCATATAGTGTATTTACTGTACATCTGTGTGTTTGCATGTGTAGAGTGGATAGCGTTCTCAAACAGACTACCGAAATCAGGGATTTGGACCGCATGGTGAGAGACCTCAAGTCTGAGGTTAGTGGTCTGATTAAAGAAAACTTAATATGATGTCATCATTTGTGGCAATTGTTTTCTTATTTGCTGTTTTTCTCCTCCAGGTGGAGTTTTGTTCATCGACACTGCTATGGATGGCTGAAGCTCTCTCTCAGAGTGGTGTGCTAAAATCGACCAAACCTCCTCCTACACGCAAAGGTGACTGTTCATCACAGATGACATCACGTGTTTGCATTTGTTCAGTGCCAAAGCCTGAAATTAGAGTGTAATATTTCTATGTAAATGTAATGGAATTTTCTTTTTTACATTTTCTTTTCTAGTAAACCCATCCACCCCGGAGATGTGAGAATGCTTCACTTATCTTCCGTTTTTACATAGCGGTGTAGATGATGATGCATTCCTGCTGTTCAGGCTATTTAATGAGAATGTGGTACTTCTGTCACTTCGGCAGTCTTAGTCTTCTTCTGTTTATCTTTTTTATTATTAAAAAAAGAGATAAGAGTGCAGAAAAAAGTGCTAGAGAATATATATATATATGTGTGTGTGTGTGTGTGTGTGTGTGTGTGTGTGTGTGTGTGTGTGTGTGTGTGTGTGTGTGTGTGTGTGTGTGTAAAATACATACATAAATATGGAGGCACTCTGTGCAGCTTGGGACGGTTTCTCATCAACACCTTGGGTGGTTCCATGAAATTCCGGAGTAAGAACGGGAGCTTTGAGGATGAATTTGGACTGTAGTTAATTTCAACAGACTTTACATTGACTCAGGACTACTTTTGGCTTCTGATCATCATCACTGCACCCCGCAACATCGTATATCTGCTATAAATGGACATTCGGTGCAACCCAGATGAGGATGGGTTCCCTCATGAGTCTGGTTCCTCTCAAGGTTTCTTCCTTATGCCGTCTCGGGGGGAGTTTTTCCTTGCCACAGTCGCCACCGGCACGCTCATCATGGACAAACTTACTTATAAAGAACATCTTATTCATTTGTATCACCACATTATCTGTGTAAAGCTGCTTTGAGACAATGTTCATTGTTAAAAGCGCTATACAAATAAAAATGAATTGAATTGAATTACATTTATACATGATTTTTATTATTTTATGTTTTTTATTTATTATTATTATTTTTGCCTGTAAAGACATTTTGGGTTCAAGATCAAAAGATGAATATGAGAGGAGAGGTTTAAATGTCATCATTTATTTCCTGGTATTTATATCTAGATGTGTTACACAACATAGAACATAGAAACTTTTGTATCTGGTAACCTGATTTTGGGCTGAGCAAGTAAATGAATATAAATTTCATGTAATGTAGGGGTGTAAATTTCTTGAGTGTAATAACCTGCGACGCATTGACTTTTTGTGATGCTTTTTTAGACTTTTACCAAAGGTTCTTTCAGCTGTACTTTATTTATGTGTGGTGGGGTGGACGGGGTTCACGTTGCAATCCTCTTTCCAGGAGGTGAAATTCTACTTGAATAAAGTTAAGGTCTAGTCTAACACCTACCACTGTTTCCACTCTTATTTGGCAGGGATAATTTTCCTGCTGCAGGATAACGTTCCTCTTGATTAATTTGGATATATTTCTTTGTAAATTGCCAGACAGATCTCTTCTAAAGACTTCAGAATTCATTCTGCAGCTATGATTATTAGTTACTTTAATAAGACCTATTAGTGTTTCTGTTCCAGAAGCCATGACACTCTACCCCAAATGCCAACCTTCACCCTCCACTGTGCTGGATTGAGACTGTTCTTTCCTTTTCCATACTTTTGTTTTTCCATCACTTTGGTTGAGCTTAATGTTGGTTTCTCAAAATTTTCTGGTTTACCCACTATATTTCTGCTCTCAAAGTTATCTTTGAACAGCCGACTGTGATACCTTCTCTCTTGCCTTCTTGCGGTTGTTACTGATGTCATGATGCTATTGATGCTATTTTTGGCTTTTTCACCGTAGTTCTCGGTTTTCATTTTTTGGCCAACCATTCAGTGTTTAATTTCTCCTGTGATCGATTTTTCATCTTTCGTCAACTTCAAAACGGCTCGTCATCCCTCAATGATGGTTCTCTTTTGATCGTAGTTGCTTTTGTTGAAATCTTTTAATATAAAAAATATAATTTACATATAAAACCAGGAAATAAAAGCTAAACTTTAAAACTTTCTTCTAATATTCATGTGTTGATCTCAAAACCCTAATGTTTCCTTGTCTACTACAAAAAGAAATGAATTAGCCCTGCTGTTCCAATAGTTTTGTCACTGACTTATTTAAATTATAGTGCCTGCAGAAGTTTGGAAACTTAAAGACTTTTGTGTTTTTTTACAGACATTTACATATTCCTTTTGTTTCTATGCAAAACCATTTACTTTGTCCAAACAAATCTATAAATGTCCAGATGT
The DNA here is from genome assembly GCF_946808225.1 of Silurus aristotelis. Lineage (NCBI taxonomy): Eukaryota > Metazoa > Chordata > Actinopteri > Siluriformes > Siluridae > Silurus > Silurus aristotelis. Next base: position 25,750,420 of record NC_139585.1, read on the forward strand.
TCCAATTTATTTGCATTAAAAAATCCTCCCTTAGCATGAAGAACAGCTTACACAGTTTCAGCACCTGGACAGTTAGTCTTTATCATTGTGAAACTTGCCAAAGGTGTTCTTCGCTAGTTGGAGGTTTTTTTATGATGCAGTTTTTCCAAGGGCAGTTCAATAGGATTTAGTTGCTGTGACTGGACAGGCCTTTCCATGATAGTACCTCTTACAGATCATGGACCTACTCTTTGGCTCGTCATCTTCTCATATGGTCAAGTCGGTTCCAATAAACCGCAGTCCAGTCGGAATTGCATGGTGTATGTTGAAGTATGGAATGGTGGCCATGCTGGTTCAGAATTTCTTTCATTTTTTGGAATAAGTCTCCAACCTTCCCTGCTTCCTCCACTATGTTTGACTGTGGGGGTGAGGTGGTCTGTTAACATCTCTCTTGGTCTCTATCTTACACAAGTTTTTCTGTCAAGTCACATTTGGGCTCCATATAACTTTCTTCCAAAAAAATAACAAAAATCCTATTTAAACATAAAAAAGATTGCACAGGGCCTCCCAAAAGTCACTATAAATAGGAGAATTAGAGAAATGTATTGGAATACCTGACATTTCCAGTCGATATGTGGTTCCTCTGCAAACCGTTACCACAAACACACACTTGTACAGGATGTAGAATTTAGATGCACTAACATGAGGTAACAATTTATTAAAATATATTTAACACTGCAGCTTCCAAACAAAGACAAATCCTGTTAAATAAATGTCCACAAAATCTTGTGGAACATCTTGCTATAGGAGTGGAGGTTCTTATAAGAGCAAATGGAGACTGAATTTGGAATGAGATGTTCAATAAGTACATATAAAATCTTATGGGTAGGTCTCAACAATCTTTGTTTATAAATCACACTCTTGGAAATAAGGGTGGGTTTGAAGTCTGGTTCCTCCCGAGGTTTTTTCCTCATACCATCTAAGAGTTTTTTTCCTTGCTTCAATTGTTTCAGGCTTGCTCATCAGATATAAGTACCAGGTGGCATCAAAAGGTTTCGAGACTAATGGTTCTAACTGGTGCTGTTGCGCGTTACCATGTCAACGATTTCATCATGGACAACAAGTTAGAACAAAGAGCAAATGTGAAATTGTGTGTGAAACTAGGCAAGTCTGCCACACAGACGTTTGACATGACATACGTTTGACATACGCAGAGTCGTTCAAGGTGTTCTGTGTGGCACACGTGCTTCAAGAGTGGAAGAACATTACTGAAAGACGAGAAATCAGGAAGACCTTTAACTAACTCAAACCCCAAAAATGTCTAAACCATTCGGCAACCCATGCAAGATGATCATCGGAGAACAATCCACACAATCTCACTTCCTCACCCACCTTACTCGCCAGATTTGGCTCCTACCCTCCTACCAAAGATAAAGACTCAGCTCAAAGGTTGCCGTTTTGACACCATTGTGGTGATCCAGCTTGGAATGTTTCAAAAAGAAGACTTCCAGGACACATTCCAGAAGAACGCTTCGAGTGCTGTATTGCTGTGCAAGGGGACTATTTTGAAGGTGGTAGAGTGTAAACGTAGATAAAAAAAAACAGAACAGAACCAGTTTACCACTTCGGACACATTAACTTAAATGTGTATTTCGTTCTATAAATCTTACATTGTGTAAAGCTGCTTTGAGACAATGTCCATTGTAAAAAGCTCTTTAGAAAGAACTAAAGACAAGAACTAGAGAAGAACTTTCTTTGAATTAAATTCATAATAATAATAATATCAAGAATTCATCTCGGCTGTAACATATCTCAAGAGCATGAGGATGATGATGGTGATGATAGCTCTGAATGATGATCCCCTTTGTCATCAGATAATCACATGTACTGATCACAGAGACACATGCTTTCATTACATTAAAGCACATTACATTACACTTTGTTTGATTATCTCAAATTGACCTGTTTCAACCCCACATTTCCACATTAGATCCAAGAAGCTACTGTGGAGAAAGACTCAAGAACATTGAGGATTGACTTGGACTGTAATTTCACAGATTGGAACATTTTTTCCATTGTTTTTCTCCTGTTTAGTTCCAACCTGTTAGCTAGGTCATGCCCCTCCCTCTCCCCCTCCCTCCCTTCCTCCCTTAATGATGTTAGAAATAAACATGTTTAGCTTGAAGCATTAATCTCCTTAATCTGTACACATGAACAAACATGCTCACAATCAAATGGATTAGAGTTCAGAAGTGGTTGATGACAAAGATACAGAGATCAAGCTTTTAGTAGGTTGGTAGGTTTATCTTTAATGCAACTTAGGAGACATTATGGCAAGAGATACACTTTTGTAAAACCAGTGGCCGACAAGGCTTTCTCTGCTGGCCTAAACTGTAACAGAATTAATAACTTACTTTTTAATATATTTTTGTCCATGAAGATGTATTCAATTATTCCCGATAGTCTACTCTCTTCATTTTATAGCGTTTCTCCTGGGTTGGAGTTTCTATCCAATCAGATTTCAAACTGCACTTTCTCTTCATCATGGCACCTGTTAGTGGGTGGGATATATTAGGCAGTAAGTAAACATTTTGTCCTTAAAGAGCGAGTTTGACCAATAGTGATTGCTAGACGACTGAGTCAGAGCATCTCCAAAACTGCAGCTCTTGTAGGATGTTACCAGGCTGCAGTGGTCAGTATCTATGAAAAGTGCTCCACGGAAGGAACAGTGGTGAACCGGCGACAGGGTCATGTGCGGACAAGGCTCATTGATGCACATGGGGAGCAGTAAAAGGGGGACCAACACAATATTAGGCAGGTGGTCATAATGCTATGCCTGGTGGTGTATTAGGAATAAATAACTGTTTTTTTATTTCACAATTGCTGACAAAGGAGAGGATGAAAGTGATTTGGAAGGACAGATGGGTCGGCCAAAACAGTTGAAAACAATTGTAAAGCTTTTGCGTGAATGGTTTAAACTTTTTCTGTCGCTGAAAACACACAATTGACCTTCATTTCAAATCCCCAGGAAAACTGTAACACACTTTTTTTTTCAGGTTGATATGTCTGCTAGATACACAAATAATATTTATATATAATATATATAAAATACACAAATAATAATAATATAATTCTATTTTAAATTTTATTATAAATTCTATATATATAGAATATAGTCTCTCTCTCTCTCTCTCTCTCTCTCTCTCTCTCTCTCTCTCTATATATATATATATATATATATATATATATATATATATATATATATATATATATATATATATATATATTCATTCATTCATTTTCTCCCGCTTATCCGTAATTCGGGTCGCGGGGGCAGCAGTCTAAGCAGGCCCCCGCCTTCGACTGATGCCCAATCCTCTCAGCACCGTCCCATATATATATATATATATATATATATCACTATATTTTGTTCTTTTTACATGTCTTTTCTTTTTCGTTTTATTATTCAATTAGATTTTATGAAAAAGAATATTATTATCATTATCATCTTTATTATCAACACAGGTGGCAAGGCACATGGGAAAAGGAGTTTTTTTTTTTTTACAGCCCTGGCAAGTGATTAAATGCTACAGATGCCATTTGAATAAGAAATAAAGCAGTAGATCAGAGAAACCTGGCTTCGGTTTCAGAGGTCAAGGTTAGATTGTGGTGTGTATCGAGAGCTGCTTTATATAGCGTCCCAATCACCTGTCAGGCTCACTGAAGCCTTGCGACAGGCTTTGGAGACTGGGTGGGGTGTGTGATTCTGTGAGTGTGTGTGTATGTGTGCATGCCCTTTTCTCTTGTGCTAGCATGCACAACATTCCTATGTTTGCTATCATTCTCACTCAGGTTGAATAGAGGACAACAGACATGTGGTCTTGTCAGTCATCTCCATGTGCTTCCTTTCTCCATTTTGTTCTCCGAATTGTGCGCGCTAGTGTATTTGCATAAGCGTGCACGTGTACATGCGAATGATCTGCAGTGGTCACTGCCTGCAAAGGAACCAGAGTAAAAAAAAAAAAGCAGCCCTACCGCAGGTTCTCAGCTGCCAGAACTTGTTTGCTTTCTGCTATCTAGTGCAAAGAAATAACGTTAGGGTGTGGGTGCAGACAAATATCCTGTTCTTTCCTGTGTAAAGGGTTGAAAATGGCAGCTCTGCGTCATGGCCTAGTGTGGCTGCTGCTGGCTCTGCTGAGTGCAGGAGTCTGGACTCAGGACACAACGGAGGTAGAGGACGAGAACCTGGATAAAGCAGAGGAGATAGGGGACTGGAGTACAGAAGAAACTGAGGAGAAAGGTGAAGAAGCAGCTGATGAGGGTGCACAGGATCTAGGAGGAGAGAGTGATGATGAGGGAAATGAAGAAACTGAGGGAGATGATGACGAGGACGGAGAAGTATCAAAAGATGATGAAGATGAACAGGCGAAGGAGGAAGAATCTGCTGAGGAAGAGGACACCGACGAGGAGGGTGATGCTGATGTAGAGGAGGAAGAGGCTGAGGTCGAGGCCACTTCAGAACATGACGTTGAAGGTACAGAGGAGGATCCAACTGAAGATGTGGAGGAAGACGAAACTGAGGTGGAAGATGCAGTAAATGAAGCAGACGAAGAAGAAGCCGAGGAAGAGGAAGAAGAGGAGCAAGCTACCAAGCCTGAGGACAACGATGAAAGCGAGGAGGGTGTTGATGAACCACATTCTTCAGCGGAAGACACTGATGAGGATAAGGGGAAAGACGATGAAGATGAGCAAGAACAAACAGACACAGACGGTGAAGCTGAAGGTATCTATTTACAGTTTTACATTTTAGACCTCACGCTTATCCATAGTTTAGTGAGTAGCTCATATTTTAAAAGCAGTGTGTGGATTTCAACTAAATTACCACCAGCCGGAAGATAAAATTTATTATAATCAGAAAACCTTTTTTCAGTTGGTGCTTTGGTTGTCTCATTATAGACATGCACGGTTTAAAAATAGCCTCCCATTTCTGTACAAAAAGCAAGCACTGAAACCGTTCGGAACATTTTAGGAACCTCAGCGGGTGTTTCCCCTCGACACAAACATAAAATTAATAGTTGCTGAAAGCTTTGTCATGGCTGCTGAGATTATTGGTGTGTTTTTGGTGTTTAAAGTGCATATATTGCTTTTTAATGTACCCTTACGTGCTGATACAGAGAGCTGGGTGATAACACCTGACCTCCACCTCCATACACAAGCTTATTGACACCTATTATTGGTTAGAAATCAGCAGACAAACAATAATTATATAACTTAAACAACTAAAGGAAAGCACTCCCATAACTTTAAAACAAATGCCTAATATTGTGTCACAGCTTTGAACCGTCAAGGTCTGAAATCCACAAGACATTTAAAGGTATCTGATGCAGTATCAGGTATCAATACCTTAATAGTAGCTCCTGTAAGTTGTGTAAGTTGTGAGGTGGTCCTAATAATTGTTCAGAATGTTCCTAGAGATGCTTGATCAGATTTAGGATCTGGAAAATTTGAGGCCAAGTCAAAAACTTTTTGTCATGTTCTCAAATAAAAACTTTTTGGGAGGGTTCTCCTGCTGAAAGAGGCCACTCATAATTAGGGAATACTGCTTCAATAAAGAGGTGCACTTGGCACTTGCCTTTTTTCTGGTTAAGCAGCCTTCATACATATGATGTAAAAGACAATAAAATGTGCTTTTGACTTGTCAAATGTACATTGCAGCACAGGAAAGTTCTTACTTCATATATCCCAGCAAGGTTAAAAAACTGGGGGTCAGCCATAATACAGCACCCCTTGTTAAATGTCACAAGAGTGGCAGCTTGGAGATACTGGGGCTTCAACCTGTGACCAGCCGATCGGTAACCTCTGCTCTACCACCTGTGATATATTACACCAGGCCTCCTTGTTTTATTGCTCCTTGGTGCAGTTCTGATGCTCACATGCCATTGTATGCTCTTTTGACAGTGGACATTGGATCAGAATTTAGACATCCCAATTCCACCCTTGTCAGAATCACCCCGACCCTTACAATTGCCCATTTTTCCTGCATGCATCCAACACAACACATCAAGAAATGACCGTTTATTTGCTGCCTAATGTATCTGACCCCACCACTGTAAAAAGTTAATAATTTCACCGTTTATTATTTTAGAATTTAGTGAATTTAATACGAAGTCTGGATGTTGAATATATGGTCTTACTAAAGTTCATTGTTCATGAGCTTCAGTGTTTCTGTGCTTTTACATTCATGCAAATTGCAACCTGGTGACTGGGATGTGATTTAAGAATATTCTCTCATTAGGATAGTAATGTTTGCTTCTTAGAAATAGCACAGAATTTTCTTATTTGAGGTGACCTAGTTCTCTATGCTGACAAATTCAGTAGTATTATATGCTTCACATCATAACCAAGTTTGGTTTTGTTGGATATTTCAAAGCAGATTCAGTGCTCTATTATAATAAAGAAAATGCAGATGATACTAAAAAAAGATCAGAAGATATCTTTTTACAGTATTTACAGACACAAGGTGTCTAAAAGGGAACTTTTACCCTTATCCATGCTACATTTAACACAAGATCAGTGAATAGATTATATTTCAAAGACAGTGGATTGATTTCAACTAAATTACCATAAGTTATTTCTAATACCTTCACTTTTAAATCAACCATTAAAAAGCCTTTCATTATAATTCTGTAGTTTAGAACAGTGTGTGTTTGCATACAAGTTCTGAAATACCCTGCTTAATCTGATCATTAGCAAGATGGAGTAGATGTTCACAAGCCATCTGAATGTATCTGGTAAAGTTTTTGGGACTAAGATGTTAACAGCAGCTCCTTTAAGTTGTGCAGTGGTCCGATTGTTTGTCCAGAAGGTTCCACAGATTGTTGATCAGATTGAGATGTGGGAAATTTGGAAGCCAAGTCAACACCTCAAACTGCCACTTGGGAAAACTGGTTTGGAATGGGTGTGGTCTGCAGTGATGTTTAGATAGGTGGAAGGTAGCATCAATGCAACATTTACATAAACGCCAGGATCCAAAAGGTTTTCCAGTAGAACATGGCCCAGAGCATTACCATGCATTCCCAGAGTGCATCCTAGTGTAGACGTTTCCAGAAAAGCAGGATGTTTTGAATCAAATGTTAGAGGAAGGATTTGACGAAATGAAATAGTATGTCTCTGATAACATAATAATAATAATAATAATAATAATAATAATAATAATAATAATAATAATAATAATAATAATAATAATAATAATAAAATAACTACCTCCAATTGCACCAAATGACCGTAAAGCTGAAATAAAATCAGGTTAATAAGAAAAACAACTTCAATAATTCATATATAGGATGTAGTTACTGGATCCGTATTGGCTCCTCCTCCTGAACATCTTTATTCCTCAGCATTTGTCTGAAAGGTTTATTTTTTAATGCACAGATCAGTTCTACAGAAGATCTTCTACAAAACAGAAGATTGGACTGTAAATACTTATGCTTAAATCAGTCAATCAATTAATAAATCTGTGTGGTTTTAACATTTCTACTGTGCCTGGCATAAATATGTGCCCCATGGATATCCCATGATACTGAAAATAGAGGAAAACAAAATAAACAAACAAAAAAACCCCATAAAATTTGCACAATTATTCTTCCACATTCCATTAATAAAAAATAAGGATATTTGTAATGGGACATGAACATTAAGCACATTTCGACAGTTTTTGCTCTATTATTCTAATATTTTAAGAAAGCTATTATAAAGTTGTATAAAATAATGTTTTATGATACGCACAGCTTGTGTGTGGCTTGCTTGGGAGCAGAGCATGCTAGTCGGTTATGCAGAGGGTTATGAGATGGGCTTGTCCCTATCACCGACCTCACCTACTCAGTCTAGCGTTCGTTTGCAGGCTCGGTAGAATTCTTCCCCCTGTGACGAGCGCATGCAGCTCTGCCTCTCTTCCTCCAAAGAGGGCGGGGTGGCGCTCTGCAAGGAGCTTATTTAGGTTGTGACACACGTCGTTGCCAAGCTCGTTACAACTTGAGCGGTTTATGAGCAGAAAATGCCTTCATCCAGGAAATTAGATGAGCGCTTTATGACACCAGTGTCGCAATCTCCGTGTCGGGGTCTCCCGTTCTTTCCCGATCTGCACACTGAGGTGTCCAGATCATGGGCTATGCCTTTTTGGCCCACCCTTTACCCCTTGTCTCGAATGTGTATTCTCACATGATGGGGAGGAAAGAACACGGGTACAGAGCAATACCGCGGGTTGAGACGCTTGCCAGCTATCTTTCTGCCGGGATCGCCTCTTTCCTTAAGACCCTGACACTACCCACGAAGCCCCTACATAATAAATCGTCACTTATGCGCAAAGCTTATGCTTTGGCAGGTCAAGCCGCTGCGTCACAACATGAGCGTTATAATCAAGTTTACTGGTTAGATTTCTGTTTCTGGATCAAAATCAATCATTAGCTTTAATTAATTTGTATGTCATTGATGAAAATCACGAAGTATGTGGTGCTTCTTCCTCTTCCTTACTGTCAAAGTGTCAAAATTATATAATTAATAAATGCTGAATATAATTCGTTTGCCACTGAATTTGGTTTGTGCAAATGAACAAAATTAGAGAAATGACAACAGAAATTCATTTGATAGCTAAATGGTGGGTCCTATCTTTTATTCACTGTAAAACAAACCTTCCATGCATCACCCTTTTCAGTGCATGTGAAGTTGTAAATGATTAATTGTTTGTTGTTTGCTCAGTAGAAGATGTTGATGATGATGAAAACCCTCAAGAAGCTGAGGCAGACGCTGCCCCATCGTATCACAAGGGATCTCTATGTGGCCTGTGCTCCATCTGTGAGGTATTGTCATGAATTAAACACACATACCTCATGCATCCATCTATCGACCTATCTATCTATCTATCTATCTATCTATCTATCTATCTATCTATCTATCTATCTATCTATCTATCTATCTATCTATCTATCTATCTATCTATCTATCTATCTATCTATCTATCTATCTATCTATCTATCTATCTATCTATCTATCTATCTATCTATCTATCTATCTATCTATCTATCTATCTAAAGCCCAAAGCATCCCTGGTCCACCTCCACTCCATACAGGAGCACTCAGGGGTGTTTTCTTATGTAATATGTTGATGTGTAAGTTTTCATACCTGTCATACTGTTAGATGCCCCAGGTGTTCTGCAAACAGGAAGTTCCTTATTGGTAGCAGTTGATGTCAGTAAATGATTTGAAGATCCATGAATTTGCATAGGAATGTAAATTAAAATGCAAAGCAACTCCCAGAAGGGACTTTTATTTTTTCCCTTTTCTTTCTCAGCACTGCAGTAGTTGCGATATGTGCCCGTGTTACGCAGGAGACTCGGCAGGACATTGCCAACATTGTGATGTAAGTCTATACAAAGTGGTATATCCCATATATATCCTATATATATATATCCTTCTTTCCACCAATTTTTTCCCCATCGTGCCCTTTTCCCATCCATCCATCCATCCATCCATCCATCCATCCATCCACCTGACCTGTCCATCAATCAACCCATTCTTTTGATCACCCATTTTCCATTCTTCCATCCATCTATACATCAACTAATTCTTCTATCCAGCTATTCTTCTATACATACATTTTTCCTTCCATCCATTCATCAACCCACTTATTCTACCATCCAGCAATTTTTCCATCCACCCTTTTTACCATCAACCGTCTATCCATTTATAATTTATATCATCCCTTTCCCAAGCAGGTAACAGACACATTCATGGCCTCTATATAGAGCTCACAGCCTTTTCACAAAATCACTGCTCTAATATTTTAGAACTACTCTTTTCATGAACAGTTCTGCATTCAAATGCCCATCACCACCATAACCTTATAGACATTAACTTATACATTTTAGAAACTCTGTAAAGCTACTTTGGTACAATACCCATTGTTAGAAGTGCACTACAGTTAAAACTGAATTGAATTTTGTTTTTTCTCCTAGCAATGCTCTTACTGCTACATATGCCCTGTGATCTGTGAGACAATATGCGAGCCAGGTATCACATTTTTCATCTTACAAGCATTATTATCACTGTATTCATTCAATTATTCATTCATTCATATTGTTGTAGTATGAAGCTCATCCTATGGCACCCTGATTAGACATTTTTTTTTCAATCTTATAGCTGATAGCAAAACAAGAATCAATAAAGTAAATGTTTGCCCCGTTTTAATTAAATGACTGTGTTTCTTCCACTATATCCATAGAAAGAAAGTAAAATAAATGAGCACATCTCTTTTTCATTTTTCACAGGTGGCTTTGTGGACGTAATGTCAGGAACAGTGTATCAGTGAGTAATATTACCCATATTCTGCTGATCCCGAGTTTTACATCTTTACCAGCCACACAAACACACATCGAAATGAATCATATTTCCTGCTTTGCTGTCCCTGCAGAAGGATCGCCTCCTTTCTCTGAGGACATCTGACATCTCCTCCTAGACCATCCTGTGGTGGACAGCAGAAGTTCAGCTCTTCAGCAGAGCGGTGATTGCCGGCATAATGATGGAAACAAGGCCTTTAATCGTTCATAGTAGCAGGAGAAAGCTGGATAGATTTTAATAGAAGTTTGTTTAAATGCTACCTTTTTTTTGTTTACAGAAATACATTTGATCACAAATTTAATCTAGACTATTTATTTTTTGGGTGCATTATTTTGTTTTATGATAAAATGAACAATTATTTCAATAAAGGACACCTAAGAATCACCAGTGTGATGTGTGTATTTCAAGATCAATAATAATTCATGCAGTGATTGGTTCTCCTGATCCAGGTGCCGTAGGCTCGCTTGCATTCAACTTCAAAACAACCGGAAAATAAAATTTCGCTTTTGCGATCGTGGTGATAATCTACAATGTACAGCATGTGGAATGAAAGCATTGTTATTTTCAACCACCAGTGTGCATTATCACAATGACCCTGTCACGCTGTTAGGCTTCTGTCATCAACTTACTCAATCTGCTGCACATGGAGCTTTCTACAGAATTCTACAGGAAAAAAAGAAAAATATCTGCATATTCATTAGTGTCAGAATTTGATCTGATAGGTCACCTATGTTCTGCTTGGCATGCGTTTCCGCCAATGTTTCCACATGTGATTGGAAATTCACTCAGATTACATCTATGTTTGCTAGGTTCACTGCCACACCACCATAGGGTACTTTTTTTTTTTTCCAGGCATATCCTAAATTGCTTCAGTCACTTCCTCCAACATAGTAAAGGAAAATCCTTTTTAATTGGAGTCATTTAGATAATTTTGTTCCTTTGTCCAGATCATATTTGCACCATAGATTTTTTCAAAGCGATGGATCACTGTATACAGAATATTTAAAGAACCTATGTTTGTAGGGATAATGTACATTGTGGAGGGCCAACAGGGCCAGCAAGGCATTTTCTGCTAGTATAATCTCTATGATAATCACTGACTTCTGTTTTCATATATTTTGTCTAACAATATGTATTTAATTATTCCCAGTAGTCTATTCTCTTTATTTCATTTCATAGCATTTACATTTTAATTAATATCATTTAGCAAACGCCCTTTTCCAGAGTGACGTATAAAAGTGCTTTGAGTCTCTATCAATTCATAAATCTACACTGGTACACTAGATTACAAACTGTTGAAAGGATTTTTTTTTTTTTTTTTTGTAAAAGCAAAGCAAACCTGGAAAAGTGCTAGTTTAAGTATTTCAGGAAGAGGTGGGTCTTGAAAGTCTTGAAGCCAGGGACTCCGCTATTCGGACATCTAGTGGAAATTCATTCCACCACCTCAGCAAGCTATTGCTCTTATCTGTTCAATCAAAAAAGACAGCTTTTAGTGATAGCTGTAACCTGAGACAGAAAAAGAGTGCTGGCAGAGCTTGCAAGACAAACACACACAAGTCAAATTATCATAAAGGGCTACTCCCATTTGAGCAAAACACTCTAGAAACCGTGACATCAGCAACTAGTCACTGGTATCAATTGTTTCCTTTGTTTCTATAATCTCTACATTCACAATTATCGCTCTATCTCACCCTGAACACCTTTCCAAGTTATAAATGATTGAATCTACAAACATCTTTGTGTGTTTAGTCTCAGAGTGCAAGCAGAACACAACAGAACCCACTTTTTATAGCACACACACCCTTGTTTTGGACATCTGGGGCATTTGGATTATTTATAGAAAACATTGGTGAACTACCGAGGTCTGAAGGTATCTCAAATTCCATTTAAAATATGAAATGGGTCACTATTATATATTCTGCATTCAACCAGTCAATACAGCTACTCTTCACTTTTATTAAAAACCTAACAGCATTGCCATCCTTGATTGGTGCATCCAGTTCACAGTGGTCTAGTGATTTACAATTACCACAAAATATGCATGAAATAAAAGGTATAGTTCATACAAGGTCATACAACAATGCCAATTATCTGAAACACAAACACAAGTCCACTTCAAAATCAAAAGAACCAAAACATTTTGAATGAAAGGTTTTAGATCGCCTTAATTAAATCCCACTGACTAATATGGGCAGTTCATGGTTGTAGGTCTTTCACTGTGTAGTCCAAAGGTCCCTCCCAGATATAGTAAGCATTCATTTTGTCAGAAATGATGAGTGTGCTTAAGAGTGGTGATCTCGGCAGGTCAGGAGAGCTGGGCGACGCCCCCAGGCAGGCAGGAAGTTTTGGCAGTCCCCCCCAGCAGGGCTCAGGGGCCGGATGGACAGCCATCTTAAGATGTCATCCAGCCTATGTATTGGGCATGACGTGCCCTAATGGACTTCATTCTCTGCTGGGGGCTGAACTTCAAAATATCGACCATCTTGAGTGTGTCTTTGATTTGACAGTTTAAGTCCAAAGCTTTGGTGAAAACAAACAAAAAAAATAATTAAGGAATGAAGTAAGCAGGTTCAAAGCAAATTGGATCAAAAATAGCTGACAGACAGAGCAATGGGGCAAATGCAAGAACACTGTCTGATAACCAGTCTAGGACACAGAGCAATGCAGGGAAAACCAAAATCAGGAATCAACAAGCATTCCAATAATCCATGAGCCGGCAAACAAAAAACAAAGTCCAAAATCCAAAACGAGATGAGGCAGGGCAGAGTAGGGAATATGAACAGGAGCAGGAACAGGAACAGGAGCAGGAACAGGAACAGGAACAGGAACAGGAACATGAGCAAGAACCGGTACAGGAACAGGCAGAGTGGCAGGATTACTCTCAGAAGCAAACAAACTAAGGAGATAATTTGGCCCGAGTATGTGTCCTTTGTGTGCTTAAATACTGGGTGGCGCAGGAAAAATTGCAAGATGGCCGCCGACCCAGAAACACATGTTGCGAAACCAGAAAACCAGAAAACCCTGACACATTTACAGTTGTTCCTGCTAATGGCACAAGCATTAAATTTAAGGTGAAAATGGCATTTTCACACATTTGATGTGGGTGTTGCATAGTCTTCCTTTATACAAAAATGACATACTTACAAAAGGACACTTTATTGTCATTTCAACCATATATAGCTGACGCAGTACACAGTGAAATGAGACAACGATTCTCCAGATCCCTGGTGCTTTATAAAACGACACATAGAGCTACATAACAGAACACAGAGCTAGGATTAAAGTAAGGTCTCCTAGCCACATAAAGTGTACAATGTGCAAAAGAGAACTGTAGTGGGTTACTGTAGTGTCATTGTAAATATGAACATGAAAAGTTGTGCAAACCAGCAACAGCAGCAATCAAGTAGATGTGCAAAACAGCATGTAAACAGTTATATAGTTATAATAAAATAATAATATAAAACGGGTGGTGCTAAAGACATGAATATTTGTGTACTGAGTGTGTGTTTAAGTTAAGATTTGTAGCAGTTTAGTAACACACAGTTAAGTGAGTGTGTGCGTGTGAGTTGCAGTTCCAGTTCCTGACGGCTTGAGGGAAAAAAACTTGTTACACACTCTGGATGTGAGGGCCTGAAGGCTTGTTTCTAGAAAAAAACAGTCACACTGCGTCAGTGTTAAGGTATTTAGATTTCATCTAAAATGTGACTTCATTCCACGTCAATCATTCAATCATTTCAAATCTACCAGCATTGTCAATCTACATCAAATAGTCCACCATGTGACTTTCACAGAACTTATTCAGGTGACTGACTGTTTAGAGTCAACATGAACCTAGTTTATAGATACTTAAGCCCCACTTATTCTTTTTCTCAGTTGCTTTGGAGCGTTACTTATATCAGAAATGAAATTCCCAAAACTACTTGTTTAACCTCCACATCATTTAGTCATTTGTGCACATCATAACAAAACTTCTCGTTGCTTTGATCAAATTGCGAATGCTTTGGTACATTCATTTAATGGATTGTGTACAAGTGTCTGCTGTTTCCTACATTATCAGATGTTTATGTCGTGTTGATAAAAATATATTATACTGGTTTCACCTGAATAGTTTTAACCCACAAAACATCTCAGCATCAATTCATTGTAGGTCTTTGAATGCAAAATGGTTAAACCAGTTGTCATCATCTGTCATCTAAAATTTCTATTGAACTTTGTTTTGGAAATGTTACTTGAATTGATAAATTGTGCAGATGAATCTTGAATGTCACTAATGAAGAGAAGTGACCGGCATCAGATCAACCAATAAACAACTAGTTCTCTAAAACAGGTCAAAGGTGAATCTTGTGAACTTTCAGTTGGAGAGTGAATACAGACAGAGCAAAACAAAGAATTATAAATTTTGAAAATGGATGAACAACTGAGGAAACAAACAAACACTTGTATAGTACAGTCAAATTGTAAATCCTGTTTGGTCTCTTGCAATCAAATAAATGAATTTTTGCTGCTGAAATTCATAGAAGCCAAACAGGAAGTCAAATTTTCTGAATTTTCAGTGACTGTGATCCAAACTATAGTTTATATCAAGAAATCCTGAAACTGCATCATTATACAACATTTTGATGATTTTGTTTGTTAACAATGACAAAGGGACATTTTATTCTGATGGGAATGAGATGTTAATTGACACAAATCATTACTTTTGAGGGATGAACTGAGGATTTTGAGAATGGTATAGGCTTTTGCAGGAAATCCAATGTATTGTGCTGTTTACAAAAAGTGTTTTGAGAAACACACTTACCGGTTTGCAAATATTAAGGATGATTCGAGAAATGCTTCAAAGTGGCTGAGAAAAACTGTATCTCTCAAAATATCTTTGTAAATGTGTTTTGAATTTAGGAATTGTGCAGATGAATCTTGAATGCCACTTATGAAGGTGATTGTATGGCAACAGATCAACCAATAATCAACCAAAATAGTTTGATTAATTTTAAAACAGGTCAAAGGTGAATCTTGTTAACCTTCGATTGGCAACAGAGCAAAACACAGAATCACAATTTCTAAAATGGATGAACAACCAGGAAATAAACGAACAATTGTCAGTACAGTTAAAGTGTGAATCCTGTGTGGTCTCTTGCGATCAATATCCCACATACAGTGATGTGTACATTTGTGCTGTTGACATTTATAAATGTCATACAGAAGAAATTCAGCCTTGTGCATTTTCAATAATTGTCATCCAATCCATAGTTTACATCAGGAAATACTGAAACTGTTCTTCCTCATACTGTCAACATGAGCAAACATTTTGACGTTTATGTTCATGAACAGTGACAAAAGGATTTGTTATTCGATGGCAATATGTTAAAAATATGCAAATATTAAGATTGATTGGAGAAATGCTCCAAAGCAACTTAAAAAAAACACAGTAGAATAAAAAAGTTGAATATGAACAAATTATGAAAAAATATAAAATATAAGATTAACAATTATCATGAAAACTTGATAACGATTTATTGTATGTAAAAAACACAACTATGTAAGTAGAAAGACTAGAACATTTAACTTCCATGCAACAGGACATGTTTATTTTTGGAGTTCATTTTCTTCAAATGTCCTTAACCAGATAAATATCAAACTCTTGATGCCAAAACTCAATTGCACAAGGGGCCAAAACTCAAAGCACACTTTAGGTCACGGGCTGAACAGGATAAACATTTATTAAAAAACACTAAAACCAAATGTTTTTTAAATAAAAACAGACAGGAATATTATTCCAGAATAAATAAACCTAAACTTAAAATAACTTAAAATATTTTGCTCTCCATAAAAATATCTCCTGTCAAAATTAGACAAATTCAAAAGATGAACATGCTGCAAAAAAAACATGGAAATGTAAATAAATTGTGTGCTTTTCAGCTAAAGTTAAAATAACAACAAATCAAAACATTCAGAGCCATTTTGTCAGAGCTGGATGCTTGGCATCTTTTTTGGCAACAAGTTAGTTTTTTTTGGTAAATGACTGCGTTGATTTGGTTATCTCCTCTGCCACAATAAAACTTGCTTTCACGAAAGCTGTTTCTTCTTCTTCTTTTGGCTTCTCCCATTAGGGGTCGCCACAGCGGATCATCCATGTCTTCCCTCTCCACATCCATAAACCACCTCCTTGGCCTTCCTTTTTTCCTCCTTCCTAGTGGCTCCATCCTCAGCATTCTCCTACCGATATACACCATGTCCCTTCTCTGCACATGTCCAAACCATCTCAATCTTGCTTTTAAAACGTCCTAGATGCGCTGTCCCTGTCATAATAATGAGTCTTTCGGCTTCTCCCATTAGGGGTCGCCACAGCGGATCATCCGCATGTTTGATTTGGCACATGTTTTTACGCTAGATGCCCTTCCTAACACAACCCTCCCCATTTATCCGGGCTTGGGACTGGCACTAAGGCTTGTGCAAACCTAATGGCTGGGGTTGGTTCCCTGACCAGGGATTTAACCCGGGTCACAGCGGTGAGAGCGCTGCATCCTAACCACTAGACCACCAGGGAACCCTTCTGTCCCTCTAATAAACTCATTTCTAATACTGTCTATCCTCGTCACTCCCAACAAAAACCTCAACATCTTCAGCTCTGCTACCTCTAGCTCTACCCACTGTCTTTTAGTCATTGCCACTGTCTCTAAACTGTACAACATAGCAGGTCTCATCACAGTCCTATAAACTTTCCCTTTCACTCTTGCAGATACCCTTCTATCACAAATCACTCCTGTCACTCTTCTCTATCCACTCCACCCTGCCTGAACTCTTTCCTTTACTTCTCTAACACACTCTCCATTACTTTGCACTGTTTTCCCCAGGTACCTGAACTCCACCTTCTCCACCTCTTCTCCATTCAACCGCACCACTCCAATGGCGTTCCTCTCATTCACACACATGTACTCTGTCTTACTCCTACTGACTTTCATTCCCCTTCTCTCCAGCGTGTACCTCCACCTCTCCAGGCTCTTCTCAACCTGCTCCATACTCTCACCACAAATCACAATATCACCCGCAAACATAGTCATCATAGTTCATGGAGACTCCTGTCTGACCTAGTCTGTCAACCTGTCCATCACCACTGCAAACAGGAAAGGGCTCAGAGCTTGATGCAGGGCTTGTCGTTTCTACTGCACACTTCACTGCTGTCACACTGTCCTCATACATATCCTGCACCACCCTCACATACTTCTCTGACACACCTTACTTCATCATACAATACTACAACTCCTCTCTCGGCAACCTGTCCTGCACCTCATTACCGGGTTGGTCAAAAGGTGTGGCTTTCCTCTCGGGACCTCCCTCTCAAGGCTGTGTGTCGCAAGCTCGCCCCGCGATTTCTGGGACCATTCCCCATCTCCAAGGTCATTAACCCGGTTGCTGTGCGCCTCAGGCTGCCCAGGGCCCTTCGGATCCATCCTATGTTCCACCTATACGGTGCGTCGTTTGCTATGCTCCCGCCGTCGAGGTAGAGGCCTCCAATATCTTGTGGACTGGGAGGGCTATGGCCCGGAGGAGCGCTCCTGGGTTCCTGCGCGGCATGTTCTGGACCGCAGTCTCATTTCTCAGTTTCATCTGGGCCATCCTGAGCAGCCTGGACGGTCGTCCGGAGCCGCCTTGGGGAGGAGGGTACTGTCAGCCGACGGCGTGCGCACTTCCGGTAATCCAACTTCCGGTAGTCCAACTTCCGCTTCCGGTGCGGCGCCAGCACAACGCGACGGCCATCTTTTGTGTGTATAAATAGACGCCGGCTCCTGTTATCCCTTGCCAGATTGTCTTTTGGCTTCGTGTATGGTTTTTTTTTTGGGACTTTCTTGCCGTTTTTTCTCTGTGGATTATTTTGCTTTCACTTTGTATGTCTCTCTTTTCTCCCCGGTTTTTCTGCCGGTTTTTGGACGTTTGTTTGTTATTGTTTTCTGTGTTCTTCCAGTCTCTTCTGCCCTGCTTCTGGTTTGTTGTTTTTGTTTTTTGCCCTTTTCTGCTCTTTGGTTTTTTTTCCATGCTCTTGTTAAGGGAAGTGCTTTTGTTTTCGGGCTGTTTTTTGCCTCTTTGTTTTTTCCCTAATTAAAGACTGCCTTTTGAATTTCTCACACGTCCTGCATTTGGGTCCTTCCTCTCGTGCCCCTGACATCTTCTTTCAGTCCTCACTCTTCTCCTCTTCCTCTTCACCTCCAAAACCATCCTGAAGACCACTATCCGATGCTGTCTAGCTACACTGTCCCCCGCTAACACCTTACAGTCTTCAATTTCCTTCAGGTTGCATCTCCTACATAGAACATACTCCACCAGTGTGCACCTTTCTCCACTCTTATTCTTCAACCTATGTTCCTCCTAATTTTTTAAAATAAGTACTTAAGACTGCCATTTCCATCCTTTTAGCAAAATCTACCACCATCTGCCCTTTCACATTCCTCTCTTTAAAGCCATACCTACCGATCACCTCCTTACCAACATGCCATTTCAATTTGCCCCAATCACCAATCTTTCATTTCTAGGTACACCTTCATCTAACTCACTCCAGAATTGTTCCTTCTTCTCCATCTCACAACCCATTTGAGGAACATAAGCACTGATGACATTTATCATCACCCCTTCAACTTCCAGCTTCATGTTCATCATCCTATCAGAAACTCTCTTCACCTCCTCTACACTATTACTGTACTCTTCCTTCAGCATCACCCCTACACCATTTCTCTTTTCATCCACACCATGGTAGAAGAGTTTAAACCCACCTCCAATGTTCCTGGCCTTCCTCCCTTTCCACTTGGTCTCCTGAACTCACACCATATCTACCTTTCTCCTCTCCATCATATCAGCTATCACTCTCTTTACCAGTCATAGTAACAACATTTAAAGTACCCACCCGAACCTCCACTTTCCCTCACGTCTCCCTTCCCTGCTGTCTGTGTTCCCTGTCATCTTCCTTTAGCCAACAGTAGCCCAATTTCCACTGGTACCCTGTTGGCTAACAATACCTGTGGCGGTCGTTGGTATCCCGGGCCTCGACCAGTCGGGTATGAATTTCTCTTTTGCGGGCTTGGGACTGGCACTAAGAGTGCACTGGCTTGTGCAGCACTAATGGCTGGGTTGCTTTCACAGCCGCTTCACTTTGTGCTTTTGCTCTGGTGGAAAGTGTCTGCTGAAATGTCAGATTCTTCTTTAACTCTTCTACTTTCTGTATCTTCTGCTCTGCATTCAGGCTTTTCAGCTTATCCTGATGTTTTGTCTCATTATGCCATCTTAGATTCAATTCCTTAATTACAGCCACATTAGCTCCACAAATAAGGCACACAGGTTTACCAGCAATGTCAGTAAACATATACTCAGCCTTCCATCGGTTTTAAAAGACTCTATTTTTAGAATAAACTTTTCTCTTCGCCATTGTGAGTAGCTAGCTTCGCAATAACTTTACAATAGGGTTGTATACATTAACAGAAGCTTGACTTGATTGATGCGGGAATGTTCCCAGGTAGCCTAACATTCAGCAAGTCACTAAAGCACTGCATTATTGAATCTGTAGTTTGTGTGTTATCAGCGCTTTATATCGCCAGGCCATTAATAACAATAATAATAGATTTATAAAAAATTATCTTGCAGGCCTTATACAATTGTACGTCGGGCCAGATGTTGGATCCCATAGACAAATATAATTTGTTGGAGTGAAGGGAATGAATTAGATGTTGACTGATCAGTTTGTAGAACAAAAAATTGGAAATGTTGACTCTCCTACGCATAGAAAAGTCAAATTTAGTGTTCCACAAGACTCTGTTTGAGGACCGTGTCTCTTTTCTCTCTTTAAACAGTGTACTAGCTCCACTGTTTTCATGGAATGTGTGAGGCGACTTTACAGTAATTATGAATAAATTCTTCCTAACAAAAAGTACTTCAACTAAAGCCACAGGCAGATAGAAATTAGCTTTCTGATTTTGTATTAACTAATACAGAATGTATGTATTTGTGAAACCAGCCAATCATATGAGAGCAGTGTAATGCATAAAATCATGCAGATACGAACCAGCAGTTTTAGGAAATGTTCACATCGACCGTCAGAATGGAGAATTTCTATAACCACTGATCTCTTCAGATTTTCACATGCATGTAAAGTCTCTAGAGTTTACTCAGATCGTCCATCAATTCAATGGAAGAAAATGTCTTGTCAATGAGAGAGGTTAATGAGAGCCAGAAAAGCTACAGCAGCTCACATACAGTAACTAATCTGTACAATTATATCATCAGAAAAGCATCTCAGAATTTACAAATAATGATAGAATATAGACCTACGGAAAGCTGAGGGTGCAATTGCGGCACTTTATGTGGTGAGGACACTTACTAGTCCTTAGCTCTGTGTTTTCTGTTATGTAGCTTTATGTTGTTAAATGTAGCACCAGGGTTCTTGAGAAACATTGTCTCATTTCGCTGTGTAATGCATCAGCTATATATGGTTGAAAGGACAATAAAAATATTCTTGACTTGACTCTTGACTTGAATTGAAAACTGGAAAAATGTATCATGGTCTAATGTACTGCATCCTAATTTCTGCTGAGGTACACTGATGGTAGACTCTGAATTTGGTGCCAACAGCATGAAGCCAAGGATACCAGCTGCCTTTACATTAATATCTGTTTTTTTTTTACTAGTATACCACAGCGTATGGGGCATTGTTGGTGTCCATGTCCATAATTTCAAGGCAAGATTTCCTCCTTTTCTAATGACTGCTTCCAACATGATCATGCACCAGGCATGTCAGTAAGGAAAAGTTATCCCAAATTGGTTTTGTAAGCATGAAAATGAGTTACATTTTCTTCAGTGCTCTTTTCCAGTCAACAGATCTGAATCTAATAGATTCTCAATTGGTAGAATTAGTAGTGCACCTAAATAAGCTGTAGGAATATTTCTGGATCCAAACATGTAAAAATGACTTAGAATCCAAGCTAAATGTTACACAGTAACACATCTTATTGAATCCAATACTAAGAAATTAGGTTGTTTTTACAAGAGGCCCAACCCAATATTAATACTAGCAATCGTAATAAAGTGCTCTGTGAAGATATGATGCAGATTTTACGATGCAGAAAAACAAGTTGCTTTTTTTTCTTCCATCTATTTCATTCCTGTTGTTTAAATGTTGTAGTTTTTGTACAAATATGCTCCAATTAGTTTAGCATGCAGAATCTGTACTATAACCAGAAGATTTGATCACCCAGTGTTTTCACTGGCTGCTGGTAAAAATTTTGCATCAGTAATAAATCACTATTAATGCATTTAAATGCTTTAAATCATTAAATCTGCAATTCAGACTTCACGTCTAAGCATAAATAGACATTAAGGGTTCATGGGAATAGACAGTTTTGGTAAATTCGCATGTTTGAACTCATTAAGTGTTATTAATTTTAAACAGTTGTAGTAACATTTAGCAACTAATGACATTAATTGACAACAGGTCAGTAAGATGAGTGGGATAAATAGTGTATGGATAGTAAAGATGGGCAGAGCTTCACCAATCTGTTGAAAAATCCTTTTACAAACTGTGGAACAAATTCAGAACAATGTTCCTCAACACCAAATTGCAAAGACTTTGAATATCTCATCATCTACAGTACATCACATGAACACAAGGTTCTGAGATTCTTAAGAAATCTCTGTGCACAAGGGTCAAGGGCAAACATTTATATTGGATGGCCATGATCTTCAGGCCATCAGGCAGCACTGCATTTCATTCTGTAATGAAAATCACTAAATGGGCACATTACCACCTCCAGAAATCATTGTTTGTATGTTTGTAATGTCATCCACAAATGCAGGTTTAATCTCTATCATGCAAAGAAGAAGAAACGCTGCCATCCTCTCTGGGCCAAATGTACTGTGGTAAGTGGAAAATCTAAATTTTTGTTTCTTTTTGGAAACCAACACCACGTCCTCCAGACTAAAGAGGAGCGGGATTATCTGGCCTGTTATCAGCGCTCAGTTCAAAAAGCTTGCATCTCTGATGGTATGGGGTTCATTAGTGCCTATGGAGTGGGCAGTTTCCCCATCTGGAAAGGCAATTCAGACCAGATCAATGCAGTCCAGACCTTTCACCAATTTCAAACATTTAACACATAATGAAGCGAAAAATACAAAGATGACCAAAAATGTTGAACAGCTAGAATCTGACACAAATGGGACAACATTCCATTTTTTTGCTGTATTTTGCTGTAACAAAAATAGTGAATGTTAGAAATGGTGTAAATCCTTTTTAATGTTACTGGAGAGACCCATAAAGAATGACAACACTATGAAGATGGATTTGGAATGTAACTAATATAAAGTTTGCCACAATGCTTGGGGGCTGCAGTTGCTATGAAAAGTTTTACACTTTACCTTCCATCAGTTATCCTCATAAATTGTTAGTGCAATAATGAATGAACATTTGAGGATACCTAGATGATGATGATGGGTTCCCATTTGAGTCCAGTTCCTCTTAAGCAGGGGTGCCCAATACATCGATCGTGATCTACCGGTCGATCACAAAGGTAGTGTGGGTAGATCGCATGACATTGAAAAAATAGATATTTATTCATGCATTTTTATAGTAGGTAGATAATTTTGACTTGGTCTTTTTATAAGTAGCTCGCATTCTGAAAAAGTGTGTGCACCCCTGCTTTAAAGTTTTCTTCCTCAGACCTTGCTACTGTCACCATTTATGCCTGTAAAGCTGCTGTGGGACAATGTTCAAACCATTGTTCTGATGATTGTTCATGTTGTGTTTTTACTTACCTTCTCTCTTGGTATACTCTTTAGCTTGTCCAATGGCATTGTCCCCTTTGTGTCTGGTTGCACAATGTTTTCAACTTACAATGACTTACAATGATAATAATAAAGTGCACATGTCCTACCAGTATTTTAATTGATTATTTTAATACATAATGCATGCATGTATATTTTGTCTGTAATCCTTCATTGTATTCATCTATTTCCCTGCTTGGCCTGTTAACATTGCACAATTTCCTGGTTACGTGAAGTGACTTGCTGCTGTCTTCTCCCTGCTAAATTCCACACCATTCAGTGCACATCAATCATTATTAAGCACTTGAGTGTCTTCTAAATGACAGCACTGCTCTTACAGAACAGGTCCTGCTTTAATCACTAAGTCACTAAGCATACTGACAGTGGGTGTTGACAGATGGGTGTAGACGCTTCTAATGAAACTAACTATTCAAACCAGTACTATACCCAGACCAGCTAGTTTTTCCAAATGCAACCAGTATAATAAAATTAATTGTTGGAAGATTTCTGTTCTGTTAGGTAGCAATACATTCATATACTTTTATTAATGTATGATCTTCAATTTGTTGTACTCTGGGAAATACTGACTTAAATTGGTCTCCAACTTACAATTAGTGTTTTGTTTATCCACAATTCATTGTGTTCTATTTGAATACAATATACAAAATACTCTGAATACTCTGTGGACTGACGAGACAAAAGTTGAACTTTTTGGAAGGTGTGGTTCCCATTATGTCTGGGGTAAATGTAACAACGCATTTCAAAAAAAGAACATTATACCAACAGTAAAATATGGTGGTGGTAGTGTGATGGTCTGGGGCTGTTTTGCTGCTTCAGGACCTGGAAGACTTGCTGTAATAAATGGAACCATGAATTCTGCAGTGGATACGTTTATTAGAATAACCAGCTTCAGACCCTGCTTTCTGCTTCTTTCTTACCACTGATTTACATAATTGCTTTTCGGAGTTCAAGTGGCAGACTATCCAACATCCACTATTTAGAGGAGATTGTGTGAGTCAGACATTCATGGTCAAATTGTGGCAAAGAAACCATTACTTTAGAAAAACAACAAGCAGAAATGACTAGTTCATGCCAAGAAACAAGGAATGGACATTAGATAATTGGAAGATAGATAATTGTTAGATGTACAGAGGGTGAATGGACGGTTCCTGAATGTGTGGTACCCACTCTGAAGCATGAAGGAGTGGGTGGGATGGTGTGGAGTTGTATTGCTGGTGACAATTTTGGTGATTTAGTGAAAAATTTGGTCACTCTTAACCAACATGGCTGTCACAGCATTCTGCAGCGATATACAATCCCATCTCGTTTGCACTTAATGGGACCATCATTTGGCTTCCAACAGGACAATGACCCCAAATAACCCTCTAGAGCTATTTGACCAAGAAGGAGAATGATAGAGTGCTGCATCAGATGAAATGGCATCCACAATCACACAATCTAAATCCAGTTTACATTGTTTGGAATGAGTTGGTCTGGAACGTAAAGGAAAAGCAGCCAACAAGCACCTAAGCACCTATTGGAATTTCTCATGATTGTTGGAAAACCATTCTACGTGACTACCTCATGAGGCTGACTGAGAAAATGCAGAGAGTGCAAAGCTATCATCAAATAAAAAGGTTGCTACTTTGAAGAATTTAAATTATAAAAGATATTCTGGGTTATTTTACATAGAAATGTAAGTTTTTGTTGACTATGTAATTCCATACGTGTTCTTTGGGTCTATTGAGTTTGTAGTATTGTAGTATTGAATATTGAATACAAAAGCTAACAAGTTTGGGTTTTCTGTAACATTATTAACTGTATTTTATTTTCTAATGAACTATATACAATGTAATAAATAAAAAATCTAATATTTTTTACATTTCAGCTGCCACTTCTTGGCATTAAGGTTGTATTTTTAAACATGCTTCTCTAGATCTTTTCAATTGTGAATGGTTCTTCTTTGCACCACCATTAAATTGGATGATTGGGTCATTCCAAAACATCTAATTGTAGAAATTATATTCTAAGGTCATTGTCTTGCTGGATGCTAAAAATCTTCAATTCAATTGTCTAACAAAACCTTTAATGAAAGGAATCCCTATAACACAATGCTACCAGCACTGTGCTTAACTGTGGCTGTGGTGTTCTTTAGCTCTTCAAGGATGATGGTTTAAAAATTGGCCTTATCGGACCAAAGCACATAATCATAACATTATTTTGGTTAGCTTTGATGAATTTTTTCTGGATAGAAAGGGCTTTAACAGGATCGCCAAACAAGCCAGAAGGAGCCACCGGGGCGTTCAGCAGGAAAGCCTTGTCCCTGTCAGAAATCTCAGACAGCCACATGTGGCAACTTGGGCTTACATGGACAGACCTACGGGCTGTGCTATTTCCTTGGTGGCTTAAAGGGTTAGGTTGGCAGCATGACGTAACTCCTTAATATCATTAGCACCAGAGCTGAATCCCATGTCCATCTCTCACAGCAGGACAGCCTGGTGTGCACTGCTGCGTAAGCCTTGCCTACTTGGACCAAAGTGGCTCTCATCAGTTTAGTAGGCAATACATTGCCTACGGCCTGTATTGCATTATTGACCCGGTATTCTTTGAGAGCCACTTCGGTCCAAGTAGGCAAGGCTTAACCCTCAAGGCCACCAAGGAAATGGCACAGGCCTTTCTTCTTAAGCGATGATGCAATACCGGGGGAGAGATAGCTAGCTAGCGTCTCTTCCATCCTTGCCATCGCCCCATAGCCATACTCCTTGAACCCAACAGCGTTCACGTACAGCAAGGTCCATTGGGAAAAGGTATGGGCCACATATGGGGTCCCACCTTGGCATGTAGATCGGGGAAAATGGTAGGCCCCAGCGTGGAGGCTGTGATGTGGGCGAGGGAAACGTTAATCCAGCTTACTGAGTGTGCGCTGCTTTCACTTTTCATCCGGCCAAGTTAACTTGAGCTTGGACACAGCTCACGTCACTACCTCCAGGAGTTCCTCATACATTCCTCGCTAGCCTTCAAAATTTCTTCTTTTTGGAGAAGAAACCATCGAAGGGTGTGCTTCCCCTGGGGATTGAGTGCTCGACCCGGCAGGTGAGGCCAAACAGGACTTATCCGTCTCTGTCCCTTCTGCTAGATTTGCCTGCAAGCCCCACGATCTCCAACGCTGTGGCGCGAGGGAGAGGACTCTCCTCGGAGAGCGCATAGCCACACGGCTACAATGATAGCAGTTAACTCCCTCGAGAGCCGACTGAGCATGCTCCTCACCTAAGCTAACAACACATCGGCTGTGTGTAACCCTCCCCTTCTGATTCTGAATTCTGATTGCTTTTAAAGCTCTTGCCTGCACACATTCACACACCAAGCGCTTACCTGAACAAACAGAACCACTGCTTGCGCATTTTGTAGCTTCCTGGTCGCGACGTCCAGCAATGACGCCTTGCCGTTGGCCAGATTTCAGACGTGATTCAGACCATCAGCAAACACGGAGGCGTGACCAGTGTTGTGACGCAGCATGAGTTCCCGAAAGGGGAACCATATTTAACTTTAACTGATTTTATACTTTTAGTTTTTAGTATTTTATCAAAGTCTACATCTATTATCTCCTTTCTCCCTTCATGCTATCATTTCATCTTTGATTTTAAGATAAGTGCAGTGGACATGTGAACAGATGGCACACTCTCTTTTTTACACCATGCACTTACATGCTTTTGAAAAGATATTTTGTGAAATGCGTCATTGTCTATCCACTTTTGATGAGATAAAATTCATGAAGCACATCTTTTGTCAATTCGACTGCTCAATCAAAACCACCATACAATAGTCACATTCAGGTCATAGATTATCTCAGTTTATTTAGTCCCTATTACTTACAGTGGATATAAAAACACATTTCTATGAAATTGCAGCTTTCTATAAATTACAAAGACAGAAATAACAGCAACATAAATGACTTGCTACATCTTTAATGTGATGTTGCAACAAACCAAAATCTTGGGGAAAAAAATTATATTTCATACTTGGGAACATAAAAAAAATAAACTACAACACCCTGATTGCAAATGTCTGCACACACTTTTATAGTAGGGGCTCTAACTGTCCTCATATTCAAAATAAATGGTACACCTGCAATCGATTACAGTGATTATGATTAAAATCAGATAGAAGTTAGCTGTTACTATAGGACTTGTTTTAATTTTTGGCGTTGCATTCTACTAAAAGCCCTGGACCACAAAGAGTCAGCAAAGAAACTGGAGGAACCAAGCAGGAGAGGATATAAAAGAATATTGAAGGCACTGAATGTACAATGAAACTCCCAAACCCATCATCAATACGTTGAGAAAATGTGGCACCACTGAGATCAGGACGACCCTCCAAAACTGATAAGAGAACGAGGAGAAAAATTATCAGGTAGGCTACTAAAGAGACTAAAAGCAACATTGAAGGAACTACAGCAATTTTCAAAAGGTCCTTCTGTCCAAATCCTTTGGTTACTGTTAACTCTATTTTTGATTGCTGCTACTGCTGAATTGCACAAATTCTGTTTACATTTTTCTGTTTACACTGCACCTTATTCTGTTACGACAGGTTTTACTGGCGGAGCTATTTCTATTTTTAATTTTATATTTTGTGTATTGTGTATTGTCCTGCACTGTCCTGTGTTGTCTTGCACTGTCTTGTGTTGTCTTTTGCACTGTTTGCACCAGCTGCACACATGCACTTTATGTGGCGAGGATCTTAGTTCTCGGCCCTGTGTTCTTCTGTCCTGTACTGTTTGTTTTATGTTGTTCTATGTAGCACCTGGGTTCAGGAGGAACGTTGTTTCATTTCACTGTGTACTGCATCAGCTATATATGGTTGAAATGACAATAAAAGCTTCTTGACTTGACTTGACTTGACTTGCATGTTTGAGCAAGTCTGAGCTGAGGAGTATTCTTACAATGAGGACTACACAAGTCGGTCTGAATAACACCAAAGATTTATTGTTTCACCCCAAACCATGTGGGAAAATGTGGAATGGTATGATGAGACAAAGGTTGAACTTTGCAATGCAGAGCATCATCCATGTAACACGATACCAGCTGTTAAGCATGGTGGGGGTAGCATGATGCTTTGGGGCTGCTTTTCTTCAGCTGGGAGATGGATAAACATACCAAATACCAGGACAATTTTGCACAAAACCTTCTGTCTTCTGTCAAAAAGCTGAATTTCACATTTCAAAATGACAAGCAAACAACAAAATCAATAATAACATGACTTTAAAAAGACAAAGACATGGCTCAAAGTCCTGGAATGTCCCAGCCAGAGCCCAGATCTCAATCTCATTGAAAATCTATGCTAACTGTACTAAAAAGAGTCATACCCTCTCAATTTCAAGAACTTTATTTTAAAGAAGAGTGGGATAAAACTTCAAAGTATAGATGTGTAAAGTTAATAGAGACTCATTCACAAAATCTTGATGCCATAATAAAAGCAAAAGGTGCTTCTACATTGTATTATTTGGAATGGGGTGCAGATTTATGCAATCAAGGTATTGAAGGTTTTTTCATTTAAAATATTCCCAAGGAATAAATATTTCTTTTTTTTTCCTTAGATTTTTGTTTGTTGTATGATCACAACAAATATGTAACAAGTCTGACATTTAGGTTATTTCTTTCTATATTTAAAAAAAGCTGCAATTTCATAAGGGTGTGTAGACTTTATATTCACTGTATAACTAGAAGAAGCACAATGCAAAAATCAAGCATTCCCCATTCTAGTCTGGTTTCTCTGTAGGTTTCTGCCTAATATATCTCATGGATTTTTTCCTTGAGAAGACCAGTTGCTAGAGTTCTGGGAAAAAAAACCTTCTACCATTTGTGTCTGATAGCAAATTGAACTTGCCAAACAATCCTGGGTCTTCTTTGTCATATGTTTCCATTTCATGATGAGCCAAATGTATTCAATTGGTAAAGGTTTGTACTTTAGGCAGACCAGTTCTAGGTGCATTATGCAAATATGCAAGGCCTCCTGTGAAAAAGACATCATCTAGATGAAAGCATATGGTGCCTTTCCAGGTGTGTGCTACATTTAGCTCTTTTGCTGACAGCTTTGCACATTAACCCAGCCATTATGGTTGCACAAGCCAGTGCACTCTTAGTGACGGTCTCAAGCCAATAAATGGGGAGGGTTGCGTTAGGAAGGGCATCCAGCATAAAAAAACATGTGCCAAATCAAATATGCAGATCACAAATAAGAATTTCATACCGGATCGGTCGAGGCCCAGGTTACCAACAACCGCCACAGGTATCGTTAGCCTACAGGGTACTGGTGGAAATTGGGCTACTGTTGGCCGAAGGAGGAGAAGGAGAGGAGGAAGACGTCTACAGAGACATCAGGAAAAGGAGAAGTGAAGGAGAGTGGAGGTTTGGGTTGGTACTTTAAATGTTGGTACTATGACTGGTAAAGGGAGAGAGTTAACTGATATGATGGAGAGGAGAAAGGTGGATATGTGTGAGGAGAAGGAAAAATTCTGGCGTGAATTAGATGAAGTGGTAGATGGTGTACCTAGGAAAGAATGATTAGTGATTGGGGCAGACTTTAATGGGCATGTAGGTGAAGGGAACAGAGGTGATGAGGAGGTGATGGGTAGGTATGGCCTTAAGGAGAGGCATGTGGAAGAGCAGATGGTAATGGATTTTGCTAAAAGGATGGAAATGGCAGTGGTGAACACTGATTTTAAGAAGAAGAAGGTGCATAGGGTGACATATAAGAGTTGAGGAAGGTGGACACAGGTGGACTATGTTCTATGCAGGAGATGCAACCTGAAGGAGATTGGAGAATGTAAGGTGTTGGCGGGGGACAGTGTAGCTAGACAACATCAGATGGTGGTCTGTAGAATGGTTTTGGAGGTAAAGAAGAAGAATAGGCACAGAGTGAGGACTAAAAGAAGAATTAGATGGTGGAAACTGAAGGAGGAAGACTGTAGTGTGAGGTTCAGGGAAGAGGTCAGACAGGGGCTTGGTGGTGGTGAAGAGGTGCTGGATGATTAGGCAACTACTGCAGAAGTGATAAGAGAGATGGCTAGAAAAGTACTTGGTGTGACATCTGAAATAGAAAGGAAGACAAATAGACGTGGTGGTGGAATGAGGAAGTGCAGGACAGCATAAGCAGAAAGAGGTTGGCAAAACAGAATTGGGATCGACAGAGAGATGAGAAAAAAAGGCAGGAGCTGATGAATGAGGAAAATCAGAGAGAGAGAAGGTTGGATGGTGTGGAGTTGGTGAAGCAGGAAGTGGATAGGATTGGTTAGGAGGAAGTGAGAGCAGCTATTAAAAGGATGAAGAGTGGAAAGTCGGTAGGACCAGATGACATACCGTTAGGAGCATGGAGATGTTTAGGAGAGATGGCAGTGGAGTGTTTAACCAGATTGATTAACAAGATTCTGGAAGCCTGAGGAATGGAAAAGGAGTGTGCTGGTACCGATCTTTAAGAATAAGGGAGATGTGCAGACCTGCAGTAACTACAGGGGAATTAAGTTGATCAGTCACACCATAAAGTTATGGGAAGGAGTAGTGGAAGCCAGGCTGAGAGAAGAGGTGACCACCTGTGAGCAACAGTGTGGTTTCATGCTGAGAAAGAGCACAACGGACGCATTATTTGTAGGGTGCCGAGAGAGGAGTTGTGGTATTGTTAAGGAAGTCAGGTGTGTAAGAGATGTATGTGTGGGTGGTGCAGGACATGTATGAGTACAGTGTGACAGCAGTTAAGTGTGCAGTAGGAACAACAGACTGGTTCAAGCTGGAGGTTGGACTGCATCAAGGATCGGCTCTGAGCCCTTTCCTGTTTGCAGTCGTGATGGACAGGTTGACAGAAGAGGTCAGACAGGAGCCTTCTTGGACTATGATGTTTGCGGATGATATGGTAATTTGTGCTGAGAGTAGGGAGTAGGTTGAGAAGAGCCTGGAGAGGTGGAGGTATGCGCTGGAGAGAAGGGGAATGAAAGTCAGTAGGAGTAAGACAGAGTACATGTGTGTGAATGAGAGGGAGGGCAGTGGAGTGGTGCAGTTGCAGAGAGAAGAGGTGGAGAAGGTGGGGGAGTTCAGGTACCTGGGGTCAACAGTGCAGAGTAATGAAGAGTGTGTTAGAGAAGTGAAGAAAAGAGTGCAGGCAGGGTGGAGTGCATGGAGAAGAGTGGCAGGAGTGATTTGTGATAGAAGAGTATCTGCAAGAGTGAAAGGGAAAGTTAATAGGACTGTGGTGACACCTGAAATGTTGTATGGTTTAAAGACAGTGTCATAGAATAAAATACAGGAGGTGGAGCTGGAGGTAGCAGAGTTGAAGATGTTAATGTTTTTGTTGGGAGCGGCGAAGATGGACAGGATTGGAAATGAGTTTGTTAGAGGGACAGCACATGTAGGACGTTTTAGAGACAAGGTGAGGGAGGCGAGATTGAGATGGTTTGGATATGTGCAGAGGAGGGACATGGGGTTTATCGGTAGGAGAATGTTGAGGATGGAGCTACCAGAAAGGAGGAAAAGAGGAAGGGCAAGAAGGAGGTTCATGGATGTGGTAAAGGAAGACATGCAGGTAGTTGGTGTGACATAGGCAGATGTACAGGACAAGGGGTTGTGGAGACGGATGATCCGCTGTGGCGACCCCTAATGGGAGAAGCCGAAAGAAGAAGCTGACAGCTTTGCACATTCTTGGCATTCTTTCAGTCTGCCTCATGAGGTAGTCACCTGGAATGTTTTTTTGTCAATCTTGAGGAGTTCGAAGAAGTGTTGAGTGGTTGTGTGCTGCTTTTCCTTTAATCTCAAACCAGCTCAGTTGGATTTAGATCGGGTGATTATGGAGGCCATGACAGAGATACTTGCTGGATAGCTAGAGATGTTTTAAACATGTTTTTGTTTAGTGCATGATTCCATATTTGTTATTTTATAATTTGGAAGTCTTCAGTATTAATGTACAATATAAAAATAACTATTCTAAATGAATAACAAATGTGTTCAAAATTCTGACTGATACTGTAAATATAAATTTGTATGCTTTTTTCTTCACAGATATTTCAGTTGTGAGTTCTAGTCAATAGTATCAGTCATGTCAGTCTTTTCACAAAAGATTTTACTTGAAGAAGATAAAATCTTGTGCTGCCAGTGTGACTGATATGACATATATTTGCATATTGAGTCATTGCTTGCGCACAAGCTCGTGTCTGTCAGTCACCTGAAAAGACTTGTGTGACCGTACAACAAATGTAAAAAATTCATATGACGCACATGTAATCCAGCTCTTATGATTTATTATAATATGTTAATAAAGTGCAATCAAGTAAACTGTATTACTGAATTAACGTCAGCAATAAAGAGATTTAGAAGTGTACATGTGAAATTTTTAACTGAAATCAATCCAGTTTGGCATGACTAAAGCATTACAGGCACGCTTGGTGTTTCCCTTTACGTGCACTCGGGTATGCAGAACAGTTTTGTTGATGTGACTGGTGTCTTTAAGGATGATTTTGTACAAACTTGGCTTTCAGCCTGTTTCGTTTTTTTTTTCTAATATTAGCAAAATACTAACTTAAACTTTTCATATCTTTTACGTAATATTAATAGATTTTTGCAGCACAACCAAATAAAGTCATGAAAAAGAAAGTACACCCTTTTTTAAGTCTATGGTTTTATGTATCAGGCAGAGGTGGAAAGAGTACTAATGTATCATTACTTCAATAAAATTTTTACTTAAGTACTTAAGAAAAAGTATTTCCTATGTTCCTTTTTTTTTTAAAAATGGGGGTGAGGTTGGGGATTTTAGTGTAGTTTAAAAAGAGATCTAAAACTGGTTGTTTTTAATTGAATAAACACCTTTACAAAATAAAGTGCAGCTTTTAATCAATCAATCAATCAATCAATCAATCAATCAATCAATCAATCAATCAGTGCAGTAGTTTACTCTTGCAATATTTTAATTTATTCATTTATTTACTTAGTAACGGAAAGGATTTTAAATGTAGTTAAGTACAATACTTCAAACAAAATATACTTAAATAAATGTAAAATTACAGATTTTAAAAACTACTTGAAAAAGTAGAATTACACACAGAAACGTGGGAAAATATAATAAGATATTTTCCAACTCTGGTAGTATTAGGACATAATAAAAAAAATCACCTAGTCCTTATCAGGTCTTAGAAATACAACCTCAGATGATTTAGCTATGGTTTAGTTCTCGGATTGTTGGCATCACATTTGAATCTAGAATACTTTGGAATACAGAAGAGATCATGGTGGACTCAATGTTTGCAAGGTGCCCAGGTCCAGTGGCTGCAAAACAAACCCAAATCATCGTCCCTCTCAGTTGGTATGAGGTGTTTTTGCTTAGTTGCTGAGGTTTTTTTTTTTGGATTTGGTGCTGTGCATTTTAGCTAATAATTGAGGAAAAGACCTTATAACCCTTCCCTGATTTCTTTCCTTCTTAACATTGAGTTAACACACTGCTGCATGCTCCCGACCAGCAAACTGATAAAACTTCTTATATAACGTCTTTTATAGAGGAGAGCACAGTTGCTAATAATCAACTAATCAAGTGCATTTAATCATCAACACCTGATATTTAGCCACTCAAAGCCTATAGAAGCAATAAAGGTGTACTAAAATTCTCCACACATGGCTTTTATATTTTGGCTTAATTTTATTTATTTTTATAAATAATGACATGGAGTAATATGCTCAATAGTTTTAGCAGAGTGGAGCAGAGCAAGGGTCAAGAACAGGATCAGGAACAGGAACAGGATCAGGAGCAGAATCAGGAGCAAGAGCAGGAACAGGAATAGAGCAGGCATGGTGGCAAGAATATTCTCAGGGCAGTTGGAAGCCAGTGAGATAATCTGGCCCCGAGCTTAGTCTGGATCTTGGGTGTTTGTAAATACCTTGAGGCACCAGGAAAAAGGGCAAGATGGCAGTGATCCTGACATCAAGTCTTTAATTGGAACAGTACTTGATGGCAAGATGGCAGTGATCCTGACATCAAGTCTTTAATTGGAACAGTACTTGATTATTTGTTAGTATTTTAACCCAGTACATTAAGGATAAAGACTCAAAACACAAGGGCCTCACAGCATGGTCTTTTCAGTGTAACGATCAGCGTTTTACATCAATGCAGTGCTAATTTCCCTGTACATTATGACACATCATCATCATCATCATCATTGGTCGAGTCTAGGTTGAAGGGTCCAGAGGCTTCTTCGGTTTAGGCACGACGAAATGTTTCCTCCACAGTTCCTTGTTCTTCCCTAATGCTCGAATTTCCTCGGTGCTGAGTGGCTCCTCGCCCTTAGGAATGAGGTATGACGAGATCTGTTGTCGATACGTCCTCCTTGGCGCGCCGGGTCGAAGTGATGGTCGAATTTTGGACTCGTACAGGACGAAACGATTGACTGGTTCGTCTTCGGCCATGCGGATGCAGCGGCCGGTAAAGTTGAGCTGTCGCTGACGGATGGTGTCGTGCAGTGGTAGCTCATTAACTCGTTTGGAGAGTGTAGAGTTCCTAACTCGGTCTACGGATTGATTGATACCCAGCATTGTCCGGTAGCATGCCCTGGCATATTTGTCGAGTCAATCACTGAGCGTTTCCGTTAAGATCCAGGTCTCGCAACCGTACAGCAAGATGGAGATGCAGGCGGCTTTGAAAATGCGGAGCCTGAGATGAAGACGAAGAGTTGAAGTTGTCAGGATGGTTCTGAGCTTGTTGAATGCTCCCCATGCAAGGCCAATGCGTGCGTTGATGTCCTTTTCGCTCGATGCCATGTGAGAGCCAAGGTACTTGAAGTCGTCGACAACTTCGATGTTTTCGCCATCGATGGTAAGTGGCTCGGTCTCGCTGTGCCTTCGGGTAGATTGAGGGTCGCAT
This sequence comes from Silurus aristotelis, assembly GCF_946808225.1. Taxonomy (NCBI): domain Eukaryota; kingdom Metazoa; phylum Chordata; class Actinopteri; order Siluriformes; family Siluridae; genus Silurus; species Silurus aristotelis. Next base: position 25,785,472 of record NC_139585.1, read on the forward strand.
CTGTTTGGTCTTCTTGATGCTGATATCGAGACCAACTTGCCCAGCGTTCAGTTTGAGTGCGTCCAATTGTCCCTGGGACTGTGCTGCGCTGTTTTCGAGTAGTCTGATGTCATCTGCATAGGCAAGATCGTTGAGTTTGTAGTCCGGTATACGTGTTATGTTTCGCAGTGTCCGGCCACTCTTGTCTTGGTCGTTGCCTTTGTGCGTTAGGTATCCAAACCCTCCTGCTGATCGCTCTGAGACGTAGTCAATCACGATGTCGAAGAGGAATGGTGCGAGCACGTCGCCTTGTAGCACTCCGGTTGTGATGTCGAAGGGTTCGGAGAGTTGGACGTATACTTGACTCTTTGCCTCGTCGTACAGTACCCTTATTGCAGCCACAATCTTCGCGGGTATGCCATAATGTCGCAGGATTGCGAACATCATGTCTCGGTCGATTTAGTCGAAAGCCTTCTTGAAGTCAACGAAGGTGATGAATAGTGGGATGTCTTGTGAGTGCGCCCCGTCTATTATGCGTCGCAGGATGGTGATCTGCTGGATGCAGCTGCGACCCTTTCGAAAGCCGGCCTGATTTTTCCGTAGCTTCTTGTCGATGTGGTCACGGATGCGGTTCAAAAGCATCCGGTTGAAGACTTTGGCTGCAATGGACATCAAACTGATGCCTCGCCAGTTCGTCATGAGTTGGAGGTTGCCCTTTTTCGGCAGCGGGATGATGTAGCTTGCGGTCCATTGTTTGGGCGCGTGACAATTCTTGTAGACGAGGTTGCAGATGGTGAGCAGTACGGCCGCAATAAAGTCGGCACCGTCTTTGAGCGCCTCTGCTGTCATGGCGTAGTCTGGTCCGGGTGATTTGTTGCGACTCATGTCCGCGATTGCCTGTGCGATTTCACTTTGTGTGAACGCGGTCGTCTTGATGGCTGTGATTGGAGGAGATGGTCCTGGATGGTGACTCAGATCGGCATTAGAGTTGGCGTTGTTGAGCAACTTGTCAAAGTTGCTACGCCACTCAGGAAGCAGCTTGTCCTTGCCTTTTGGCAGTGAGCCATCCAACATCCGGACTTTGGTAGGGTCACCGTCTCGTCTCTGGTCGGCGAGTTCAAGGGCGATGGGCGATTGTGACACAACCAATAGGTAAATCCTTCACTCTGGTAAATTTCCCTCCCCCTGGAGGAAACTAGGTGTGTCAGTATTGACCCACCAATTTAAATTATTTTATTGAGAACATCAACCATTTATGGAAAACATAAGTGGACATGCAGATGCATTTGGATGTCTGGATCAAGCTTCTAGACCCATCTGCTGCTGGCTGAAGTGGTACACTGCTTGAAAATCTCTCCTAACCAGGTCATCGAGACTACCTCTACATGCCACAGTATCTACGAGAGAAAGGTGTGTTCAGGTAACGTTTAGAAATGATTGACGTTCCCTCTGTGCTCTAGATGACTCCAGAGCCTCTTTTAAGGTCTCAACACAGGCTTAAACTAATGCATTGTTATATTTTTTCATCCTGATATTTCGGGAATTCATCTTTCCAGAAATGTTATTGTTACATAATGATAACACATAATGGTCATGGTTGTATAATAAACGAATATAAATTCTAATGCTTTGAATGTCTTTCTCGCTCTCTCACTCTTTTTTTCTATGTATATCTCTAACACACACACACACACACACACACACACACACACACACACACACACACACACACACACACACTGCAAAAGTCTGTACTATACTGTATACTGTAATATACACCTGTTATGGTCCCTGTTAAAACTTTTTTTTTTTTTTTTTTACTTTGTCCGGTGTAGGTAAAGACTCTCGCTCAACACACACACACACACACACACACACACACACACACACACACACACACACACACACACACACACACACACACACACACACACACAGACAAATTCAGCCACATATACACATGGTCTTTCTCTCACACACAAATACACATGGTATAATCTCTTTATTTATTTTTTTTATATCTCGAATATAAAACATATACAACTATATTTTTATATTAAATAAATTATATATTAAAAATATATTTCTATTTCTATTTTTATAAATATAAAATATATTTACTTTTAACAATTTACTATTTATATTTTATAGTTTTTAATTCTTTAGATTCTTAAATCTAAATTAAGAAATATGATTATGATATGATTACTGAATTTTTTATTTGTTTTTTACTTTTGAAAATTGTAACATTTACATATTTGATTCCAGAATATTTTATTTATTTATGTATTTATTTATTTTACTTAATATTTTATCAGTTTATTCAGCTCAGGATTAATCAAAAGGTACATCTAAGCAAGAAAAAAAGGCAAATAAAAAAATGATAACCATTACAGTCATTTTCTAAATTAAATCCCTGGAATCACTGAGACCTCAAACGATAAGGGACTAAAGCAAATCTTGCCAGAACAAATGCTCTTCTTTTTTTTCTTCTTTTTTTTCGTAATAAAGGCAGGTGCTGTCATGGGATAGTTATCATTTAATCAGGTCATATGATGCTTTTGAAATTCCATAGGTGTTGCTCTCAGAGTCACTCGACACTCCCACACGGAGCATTAAAGGGGTATTTAAAGAAGCCATCGAGAGCGACACCTAGAATTCTGCACTGCACTTGAACCCTTTCCTTAAAAATGGTAAGCCTGTTTTAACAATGTACACTAATGACAGAATACTTTCTGAACAAATACATTTTTTGGTTATTATTTGTATTGTTTTTCCATTTATATTAACAAGAGGACAGGCACAATTTATTCACACAAGTTATTATTAGAACTTAACTACATTTTTTGTTATATATTTCTGTAATATTTCTGTAATATCAAGATTCTTTGAAATATTGTGACATGTTGCTTTAACCCTGTTTTGTGTTTGCAGGTGAATGTACAGCTTGTGTTTTTCCTCATCACCTGTTTGCCTTTCACTGTCTACAGTGAAGGCTCTGTAGGTAAGTCATGTCTGCATTATTACAGACTGCATTATTGTCAAGACTGACAAATTGAAGTTGAATCATTACAATACTAATATTATCAATATAAGTATTGCTGCTTTCTTACTTTAGTCCAACTTTTTTTCTAACCCCTTACAGACTTCTGCTATACCCTGCCAGCATGCAGTAAGTTTTCCGTTTATTCTCCTGATTGTATAGTCTGGGTCAGTTTATGTGCAGAAGAGATTTTTAACTTACTAACTTCTAAGTGCATAGATGTGTTTAGATGCATAATTTGACTAATTTGCAAATCTAAACTGAACAAATGAGAATCTAAAAAAAATCATATGGTGCATGGCTGATAAAATCTTGGCAAATTTGCAAAATGTTAATAATCTTACTGTATGAACAAACCTAATGAACGAACAGTCATAACTGTTTCCCGGAACGGTTTGAGAAACATTTCAAAATGTTTCAGGTGTTGATTTGCCCATGACATTTTAAAGATCTCAAAGCGATTAAGCATTTGGTGATCCATATCTGATCCATGGACTTACAGGACACCAAACAACACAGAACATCTACAGTGCCTTGTAGTATTGGTGTTTTTTTTATGGAGAGCGGCTTACATTTATCAGTTGAGGGCCATGCTAAAGGGCAGTGGCAGCAGGGAATTGAACCCATGACCTTCCAAACAGAAAGCCAACATCTTATCCACTGAGATACTACTTCCCTACATGGTATAAAAGGACCTAATCAATATTAGGCAGGTGGGTTTAATGTTATGGCTCATCGGTGTATAAAAAGTCTGAAATGGTGACCACCTGATAGAAGACTTATGTATTTATGTATTTATTTAATTATTTATTCACTGTACATTAAGTGTTTGTGTCAACATTACTGTGTGTCAATTTGCATCCCGCATATGCATCATAATGATTTTTCTGTTATCTGACCTTTATTTTCCCACAGAACCGTAACAAACAGGCCCATATTTACTCAATCTCTTACATCTAGTATGTAGTAGTAAAAGTAATCAAATACATGTGAATATTTACAGTTACGGCATTTAGCATTTAAATATATAGCCACTACTTGCCTGCGCCTCTCTATATGTTAGAATCAATATAATAAACGGTGTGAAGAAGCGAGGACGTGATTAGAGCTTGCATTCTCAATTCTCAGCACTCGGATCCTAAGCCGTCTTCTCGTTTTGATCTCAAACCCATGTCTTCAGCCCATAGCAATTGAGCATAGCATTGGCCTCGTCGCGGTAACGGTTTGGGTTTTTTCCTTTTTTTAGCGATGCTGTTCCGCATTATTGAATTTCTGATGAATTTAAATGCAGAGCCAAGATTATTGAAGTCAAATCTTATCCAATCAATTTGAATAGATTTAAATTCATAACCTGAACTGGATTTTCCTCGCAGGACCGTATCATTTTGAAATGAAAAACATTTTTCATTTTAATTTGGACAATCCCTGTTCACTGTGGATTGGGGATTTGATCAAATGATGTATTATAAATGAAATGAATTAATTGCCAAATCCTCTACCACTCCTCAATCCTTTCCAAAACTGTGGACTGACCCGAATTGAGTTTTAAATGGAAAGAAATTTAAATGAGACCAGAGATTAAGATTTAAGCTTTTATTTCCTGGTATTTATATCTAGATGCTTATTGTATATATTACTCATTGAATATTATGTATCAGACTACCGTAATTTCCGAACTATAAAGCGCACCCATATATAAGCCGCACCCACTGAATTTGACAAATATTTTTATTTTGAACATAAATAAGCCGCACCTGTCTATAAGCTGCACTTATAGTCTACACTTTTGTACATAACACAGGCATTAACGAAAGACACGTTACACACGGCTTTAGGAGCATAGCGGTATTTTGGAAAAAGACCAGCACAGCATTTTTCCGGTATTACTGCGTGTGCTCAAGACGAGGATTATGTCCTTATTATTTTCTGATTCTCATTTCTGATTCTCATTTAGTCAAAGTTTCTTTGACTAACCCGTAACGCTGTTGCCAAGAAAAATAAAAAAGCTTGAGTTTTGGAAACCTGTCTGTGCTTATATGATTTCTGTTGCAACTGGAGTTACAACTCAAGCTATCCCCTAACCCAGACTCATTGCGCTATAACGGCTTGTATCTAAACAGTAGCCTACCAAGAAAGTAATTGTTCGCTGTCTTCATCCTTCCTTTAACAACTATTTCTCTCGGGAGTTTATCTTTTGGCATTGTCGTGCGTTTTAAAAAAAATGCCGTGCAGCTCAGAACACAGGTAAGGTGCGTTTTTTCCGTTCGAAAATTTAATTGGTCCAATGTTATGGGGTTCAGTTTTTTGGCTTGAAGTTTGTTAAATTGGGAAAAAACCCAGGAAAATTTCATAAATTAGCCGCTTCGTTGTTTAAGCCGCGGGGTTCAAAACGTAGGAAAAAAGTAGCGGCTTATAGTCCGAAAAATACGGTACCTAATTTGCAGGATAACAGACGTATAAGACGTCTTGTACTAAGTAACAGTAAATACCACTTAATATTTGGTTGCATATTTTTTGCTTGCGTCAAGCTTGCAACTTGATGCCATTATCATATTGCATTTTCAGGCTTGTACTGAAACTTCTTTCAGTTTTTTCCTGCATTCCCTTCAGCAGGAGGGGGAATTGTGCTAATTTATTTGACCACTCTAAAATCGTCCACTGCTTTCCTTTAATAAAGCCCTCTGTTGTTTTAGCAGGGTGTTTTCTTGATGCATGATAATGTTATTTCTGATTATTTTGTAAATTTCATACATTCTGTTGCTAGCATTAGTAGTGAGTATTGCGCTTGCGCTTTGGATCATTGGTGGCTTCTTTCTTTTTTAGGACCTTTCAAATTGCTTTATTGACTAAGCCCAATTTAAAATGGCTTGCTTTTTTCCCCTAGACAGCTCTCTGATCTTCATGCTTGATTTACATTTGTTTGGCTACAAATACAGGTGAAAATGAAGGCTATAAACAAGGGTAGATGTTTGAAGCTATTTTACTGTTTATACATTCAGCCTAATAGAATAAATCTAAGTGTTGTACTTAGATTTGGTGGTCGGATAAACAATTAGTACCAGGAAATAAATGCTGAAATTTTTATTAAACATTAAAAAAACAGCTGCCACAGCTGGCTCCTTTAGCAAAGCTTAGTTGCTCAGCAGAAATGGAAATAAGCTGCAAATAGATTGTTATTGCCTTCTTGTTTTCTCAATAGATGCAAGCATGTGGTCTACTTTATCACCAAAATACTGCAATGGTACTCGTCAGTCTCCCATCAATATCGTGACCGCTGATGTGAAGGCTGATATAAACTTGACTGCGTTCAATTTCACTGGCTTCAATGACAGTTCCCACATCATAGACATTGAAAACACTGGAAAGTCAGGTGAGTAACAAGAGTCACAACAGCTGACACTATATACAGCAAAATATGATTACAATATTTATCCTAGTCTAGGTCTTGTCCATAAAGCCATTTTTTTGCCTTGACGTGTAACCTTTTACTGGAAACCCTCCTGTTGCATACTGTAGTTGCTTATATTTGCACAGTCATGGAAAAGAATGTACTGAATATGAATTCAAATTTTTTTTTTTCTGTGGATGAACTACAAGTTTGCGGTCCTCATTTAACAAGAATAGAAAATATACAAGTTGTTATTTATTAGTTTGTAAAATAAAGTAAAACAATTTCCTTTGGATTGATGAAACCAAGATGGACATCATGTATGTCCGGTGAATGACGTATCACCACAAACACATTTCAACTGCATGACAGGTGGAAGTGATTGTGCATGGGGTATAGGGCTGATGATTTGGAAAAACAAGATTTTAGAAGAATATTTTTGAGAAAAATGCTTTATCCACCTGCTATTGGTATGTTGAATTACTATATACAGTGAGGAAAATAAGTATTTGAACACCCTGCTTTTTTGCAAGTTCTCCCACTTCATCATGGAGGGGTCTGGAATTGTCATTGTAGGTGCATGTCCACTGTGAGAGACATAATCTAAAAAAAAAAAATCCAGAAATCACAATGCCTGATTTTTTTACTATTTATTTGTATGATACAGCTGCAAATAAATATTTGAACACCTGAGAAAGTCAATGTTAATATTTGGTACAGGAGCCTTTGTTTGCAATTACAGAGGTCAAACGTTTCCTGTAGTTTTTCACCAGGTTTGCACACAATGCAGGAGGGATTTTGGCCCACTACTCCACTGATGTTCTCTAGATCAGTCAGGTTTATGGCCTGTCGCTGAGAAACACGGAGTTTGAGCTCCCTCCAAAGATTCTCTATTGGGTTTAGGTCTGGAGACTGGCTAGGCCACGCCAGAACCTTGATATGCTTCTTACAGAGCCACTCCTTGGGTATCCTGGCTTTGGCTTGGGGTCATTGTCATGTTAGAAGACCCAGCCTCGACCCATCTTCAATGCTCTAACTGAGGGAAGGAGGTTGTTCCCCAAAATCTCGCAATACATGGCCCCAGTCATCCTCTCCTTAATACAGTGCAGTCGCCCTGTCCCATGTGCAGAAAAAAAACACCCCCAAAGCATGATGCTACCACCCCCATGCTTCACAATAGGGATGGTGTTCTTGTGATGGTACTCATCATTCTTCTTCCTCCAAACACGTTTAGTGGAATTATGACCCAAAAGTTCTATTTTGGTCTCATCTGACCACATGACTTTCTCCCATGACTCCTCTGGATCATCCAAATGTTCATTGGCAAACTTAAGACATGCCTGGACATGTGCTGGTTTAAGCAGGGGACCCTTCTGTGCCATGCATGATTTCAAACCATGACGTCTTAGTGTATTACCAACAGTAACCTTGGAAACGGTGGTCCCAGCTCTTTTCAGGTCATTGACCAGCTCCTCCCATGTAGTTCTGGGCTGATTTCTCACCTTCCTTAGGATCATTGAGACCCCACGAGGTGAGATCTTGCATGGAGCCCCAGTCTGAGGGAGATTGACAGTCATGTTTAGCTTCTTCCATTTTCTAATGATTGCTCCAACAGTGGACCTTTTTTCACCAAGCTGCTTGGCAATTTCCCTGTAGCCCTTTCCAGCCTTGTGGAGGTGTACAATTTTGTCTCTAGTGTCTTTGGACAGCTTTTTGGTCATGGCCATGTTAGTAGTTGGATTTTTACTGATTGTATGGGGTGGACAGGTGTCTTTATGCAGCTAACGACCTCAAACAGGTGCATCTAATTTAGGATAATAAATGTAGTGGAGGTGGACATTTTAAAGGCAGACTAACAGGTCTTTGAGGGTCAGAATTCTAGCTGATAGACAGGTGTTCAAATACTTATTTGCAGCTGTATCATACAAATAAATAGTTTAAAAATCATATATTGTGATTTCTGGATTTTTTTTTAGATTATGTCTCTCACAGTGGACATGCACCTACGATGACAATTTCAGACCCCTCCATGATTTCTAAGTGGGAGAACTTGCAAAATAGCAGGGTGTTCAAATACTTATTTTCCTCACTGTAAATAATATATTGCCAAAGGTTTGTGGAAACCTGTTCATAAGTATAGTATGTGCTTTTTGAGCATTGCATTCCACATTCAGTCCCAATTTGCTCTTATAATTCCCTCCACTCCTCTGGGAAGATCTTCCACTAGATTTCCGAGTATGCTTGTGGACATTTGTGTTCATCAGCCACAAATAAAGTCAGGTACTGATATGTAGGGTAAAGAGGCCTGTGGTGCAGTCAGTGTTCCAGTTCTTCCCAAAGTTGTTCAGAGCAGGCTACTCAAGATCTTCCTATCCAAACCATGTAAACCAGATCTTCCTGGAGCCCTGGAGGTTTGTGTTTCCAAGTTCAAGTGAACACAAAATTGTATTATACCACATCCAATGCTGGAGGCACACATACAATTGTGTGCATCCAGCTTAGTGGTAACTTAGTGGAGAAGAACTTCATATGGCAGGAACGGTCAGGTGTCCCAATTCTTTTATCCATATAGTGTAAATATATATATACACACAAGGGGTGTTCAAGTCAAACTGGGACATTTAATTTTTATATAATAAAAGAACAAATTACAAGGAGTGGAAACTGCATTTATTTTTTTATACACTCGCCTACTACATTTATACACTTATCCCGCTGACGGACAATATTTAAAACGTATATACCACTTAATTTTCTTACTGTGACTGAGCGCATCATCACCGTAGTGTGCGTGAAATATTCTGTAGATATCCACAGGTTTTCCACCTTCGTTTGTAAGAAACTTTAGCACCACACGCTGTTCCATGCTCGCACTAACTCCATTGTCTGCCATCTTCATTAATGGTCTCTGGACTGGCCCGTGACTTCATTAATAGGATACACAAGCCACTTACTACTGCATGAAATACCGACATGCAAGCATTCATTTTTATAAATTACAAGTCCCAGTTACACCTTAGTATACTTTTGCATGTAGCTAAGAATCTGAGGCACCCATGGATCGGATTATTATTGAGACACTGATATAAGAATTCTTTGCCTTTTTAGTGAAAATTCTTTTGGACGCTTTGAACATTGGCGTGTCAGGTGGAGGCCTTCAGAGCCAGTACAATACCACTCAGGTGCACTTTCACTGGGGTAACGGCTCCTCTATCAATGGATCAGAACACACCGTGGATGGACAACAATATGCAATGGAGGTAGGGAAAAAATTTAAAAAAAAAAACCTTAATGGAATTTAAGACTGCAATTTATTCAGCATTTTTTATTGTTGTTTTTTTTTAGATGCACATAGTGAATAGTAGGGCTGATTTAAATGCCACTGCTGCTCTCAGTGACTCAACAGGATATGCTGTTCTTGGTTTCTTCATTGAAGTAAGTATTAACTTCTTCGCTCAGGTTTAAAATGCATGTGTAGTTGCCTTGGAAATATTACATTGTGGTTCTTTTTTGTTATATTCGTAGGCAACCAATGACACTGGCAAACCAGAAGTCTGGAAGAACCTCACGTCGCTCTTAGCAAATATTACTAAAGAAGGTACGAAAATAATTCTTATTATGTATCTGATATGACACTGAACCCATTGAGAAGCGCCATTCTTTTACACAACGTCTGCCATTTGATTGGTCATTCTAAGAAAAAGCTCCATGTGGCCAAATGGGTTATTCAATTGGAGCTTTTTCTTAGAACGACCAATCAAATGGCAGCTATGTAAAAGAATGACGCTCACTCAAACACCTCAGGTTCCTCTCTCTTACGATGATGAACCTGAGGTGCTTGAGATTACTAACAGGAAATCGGATTAACTGTGATCTGTAGTATCTTCTTGCACCACAATCTTCTTACTTTAAATCTAAATCTCCTTTTTCCCCTTGATTTCAGCTGCCTCAGTGGACATTAAAAATCAATTCACAATTGACAGCCTGCTTCAAGGAGTGGACCGGACAAAATATTATCGTTACCGTGGCTCTCTGACCACGCCGACTTGTAACGAAAATGTGGTGTGGACTGTATTTAAAGACACAATCAAAGTCAGCAAAGATTTGGTAAGTTTGTGTAAGTTTGTGGAAAAGATTTTGTAAGTTTGTGGAAATATCACTATGTGTTGTTTCATTCGATTTATCAGTTTGCCAAGTATTTTTTTTTTTTCAAAGTGCCGAATACAAGCAATTCAAGTGTGCTCTAGAGCTTAAACTAAGTACAGTCAAGTTTCTAGCACCAAAACCACAATCTATGAGTTTTAACTCTAATATTACAGGAATGTTTTACAACCCCAATTCCAAAAGTTGGGACCCTGTGTAAAAATGCAAATCAAATTCCATATTGGGGCATCCAATATTGATTTAGGAACATTTAATATCGACAGGAACATTGTTCTGAAATGGATCCCCAATTTTTTTAAAAAGGTTTTTCACAGATTGGTGAAACTCTGCCCATCTATACTTTTCAGAGACTCTGACTCTCTTATTTCTGAAATACCAAATCATTTTATTGACCTGTTTTCAATTAAATTAATTAGTTGCAAAATCTTTCTCCAGCTGTTTTACTTACTTACTTACTTACTTACTTACTTACTTACTTACTTACTTACTTACTTACTTACTTACTTTTACTGGTACTTTTTTTAGAGATGTTTTGCAGCCATCTATTTTATCTATTGACCTAATTTTTTTCTTTACAGTGGGACATTTTCTCAGTTTAAACATTTGATATGTTTTCTATGTTTTATTATGAATAAATTATTATTTTCTAAAATTTTCAAATCATTCCATTATGTTTTTATTTCCACTTAGAGAAGCCTGAGATTAGGATTATACGACTACAGATTCACTAATCGCATTTCAACCCAAGCTATTTTATTCTTTTTGCCACTAGATCGATCTCTTCAGCTCCACAGTGCACACCAATACCACGGCCGATCCTTTCATCATCACCAACTACAGACCGGTTCAGGCTCTCAACGGTAGGGTCGTGACATCGCAACCGACGACAACCGCCGCACCCAGCACAACCCCATCGAGTGCACATCATCACACTCTGTCTGTCAGCACGGCCCTCCTCTGCTTGTCCTTGTTTCGGTGTTTGTAATCCCCATCTACTTCAAACATTGTGGTTATGAGAGTGTTTTTTTAGTCTAGACACTTGATTGCACTGAATGTATGAATCGTGCCTTAATGAAGTCGTGCGCACACACAGGCAAAATATAAATTAAACGTAAATGTCTACAGTATATTTATTTTATTAAAGATATTTTAAATATCTTTATTTTTAATATTATAACCTCGTAGAGAGCGTATGTTTTGTATAGCAGTCTGTTTGTTTATTTTTCTGTTAAGGTTTAGTTAATAATTAATATATTTAAGCAACTAATTTCCAGCAAATAAAATTGTTTTTTTTGGAAATCACACATGTTCACTGTTTGTTTATTTTATACTCTTTTTAATTGGTTGTTTTGTGCTGCAAAAAATCGAAAACTGCTATTATAGTTTTTTTTTTTTCATTTCAAGAAACAAATTAAATTTTTTTGTGGTGAAAAAGCTTATAGCTTTTGTATATAATTCAAGCTGTGTTGTGTGTCTGTATTTGCTATATATATATATATATATATATATATATATATATATATATATATATATATATATATACAATGATAGGAAAATTATACAGCTAGACAGAATCAGCGTTCCTTATAAGCATATTAAACCTCTTTGGTGCTTCCCCTCAGCTGATTGCAGCAAAGAATATTGCAACCCTAGACTGGCAAAAGGTCTCCAAAAGTAAATTAGAGAGTCTGGAAGTACAATCCTCAGGAAGTACAGTCAACTCATGCCCATCTTGTAGAATGCCAAGATGTTGGTCCTGCAGTGTTTAGGTGGAGACCAAGGTATTTCTAATCACTGACCTACCAGAACCTCTTCTTTGATAAAGACAAGCTGGGGTACCATGTTCTCCCACAAATAACACTTTGGTCTTCCCAAATCCGTCCATCCCCATCCTGTACTTTTCCGCCTAAACATTAATAATACACCCTACAGTAGCTTTTGCAGAGTCATTATAGAACTTGATTTAATGTTGAATTGAAAAAACAGTCCCTTCCTGTTCTACAGGCCACCTGTTCAGGCATGCTGCTACTCAGTTGAACCAACCAAGGCCTGTCAGACAGGTTGTCTGGAAACCAGGATATTGAATGAGATATTAATTCTAAAAAAAATTAAATCTTTTTAAATTAATCAAATTAAATCAATTAAATCTTATATTGATTATAAAATACTACTACTGACGTATAAAGCACTTAACGGTCTCGCACCGCAGTATCTGAGTAAACTTCTGTACCAATATGATCCTCCATGCCTACTTAGATCAAAAGCTGCAGGCTATTTGTTCCTCCTAATGAAGACTACAGCAGGGGGCAGATTCTGAGACACAGTCTCAGTGTTAAAATCGAGGCTGAAAACATTTATTTGGTCATGCCTTAAATCAGTAGAATTGTCTTAGGTAAAGGTGCAGATCTACAGGGATCATGGATATAGTGTTCGGTGAACTGGGATATTTGTATGCTGTCGTCCCCTTACTCTCACACATTCACTCATCCCTGAGATCCCTAATGTCTGTGTTACCTTCTGGTTCTCCCTTTCATTCATGCTGCTATAGTGAGTCTTGCCTGAGTCCCAAACTGCACAGTGTCCTTAACTTTTATACAACAATAAGGATACTTAATAATCCTTCTCTTGCTTCTCTCTCTCTCTCTCTCTCTCTCTCTCTCTCTCTCTCTCTCTCTCTCTCTCTCTCTCGGTTGAGTTAAACATGCTCCTGAGGTTCCAGTGACCACTGTTCCTGCCCCGCTCCTCTCCTCTCCATTGATCTGCCCACTTTGTCCCGGCCTGCATATAAATTGTGTTCTCTTCGATTGGAGGCCATTCTGTGCAGCTGCGGATGGATTCCCTCATGAGTCTGGTTCCACTCAAGGTTTCTTCCTTATGCCATGCAGAGTTTTTCCTTGACACAGTCACTACCGGCTTACTCATTAGGGACAAACTTACACATAAAGAACATCTTATTCATTCTTTATCACCACATTATCTGTGTAAAGCTGCTTTGAGAGAATGTTCATTGGTAAAAATGCTCTACAAATAAAAATTAATTGAATTGAATTGAATTAAATCTTTAGCACCTATCTTGATCAAAAGGTGCAGGCTATTTGTTGGTACCTCAAATAACAAAGACTACAAAAGGGGGCAGGGCTTTCTCTTACAAAGCCAAACAGTTATGGAACAGCCTTCCAGAGTTGCAAAACTGTGGATTTATGTTAAGAATTTGCATTGAAATAAAACATTTAGATCTCCTAATCATTTAGCGAAAATCTAATCTATTTTTACAAAATATTAATTTACATTTTAGGCATTTTCTCTTATAAAGAGTGACTAAGATTTTTAAAACTCATTCATACAGCTGAGCAGCTACATGGTTTTCGGCCTTGTTTAGCAGCCCAGGAGTGCCAAATTGCAGTGGTTAGAATTTGAACTAATAACCTTTAGACCCAAAGTCCAATACCTTAACCACTAAGCTACCACCTCTAACAAGTGATAGCAATTAAGCTGAGTATCCACTCTTTTTCCTAAACAGAATGTCACTAAATGTTGCTTGCAGCCCAGAACGCAACCTGCTATGTGCAATAGGTTGATAAGGAAATGGCAGGAGCCAATTAAAGAGGTGTGGCTAAAACTAGGCTATGGTTTAAAAGTGGGCAATGAAAACTCCCTCCAATATGAAGGAAACCAAACCAGTCAAATCCAAGTTAGTAAAATGGTAATTTGTTGTTAAAATGTTACTTGTATATGCACCAATACATCTCTTTTTGTGCTCCTGTGCAAAGTTCTGCTTTAAAGTCAAGTATTTGCTTGGAGTACATTATTTATATAGGTTTTTTTTATTGATCAATTTTCATTTAGGGCAATAAATTAAAAATGCCCAAATTTTGTTTCTCTAGAATCACAAAAAAATAGATTTTTTTCTTTCTAGGTCTTCTTGTTGCTTCTGTACCTCTTTGTTGTTTGGTTTCTCCCTGTGGCCACAAGTGCTGATTCCTCAATAGGCAAGCAACAATTCTTAAACATTCATAAAAATTGCATGCTGTTGTAGCATATTTGCAATTATTGTTGTAGTTAATTGTTACCAATTCTATGTTGAATGTTTAGAACATTTGAGAATTAGGAAGGAATTGATTCTCTTTTCAGCTTGGTGCTATAAGTTTCCATTATGTGGTGAGTATGCTTTTTTCCCAATGCTGATTTGAAGCTAAACTTGCACTGTGACTGATTTCAAGCTTAAAAATAAAAATAAAGTTTTTTCTTAAAATGGTCAAAGAAATCTGACTTTTGCCTTCTTTGTTGTTGAATAAAGTAAAGAAAAGTGTTTTGTGTTTTCTGAGGAAACAATGCATGCTTTTCAGATGAATCCACCTGGTCTTTAATCCCCAAAGCATACTGCAATGGAAGCCGCCAATCTCCTATTAACATTGTGACCGCAAATGTCCAGGCTGACGTGAACTTAACATCATTCAAATTCACTGGTTATGATGATGGCACGGTCATGAGTGAAATGGCTAATACTGGCAGGGATGGTTTGTGTACCCACTGTGCTGTCTGTTTTCCTATTTTAATTTATGTGTCGCCCAAAAATTTCTATAACCATTTACTACAACCCTAATTCTTATAAGCTTTTTCTAGTGAAAAATGTCTTCACTATTTCTGGATTTTCTGTAGTATTATTTTCCTCAGTCATATTCCATGTTCACTTTTATATGACCTTAACTTAAGTCAATTACTTTGACTTTAGTTAAGGTCACATTAAATCAAGACCAGATGGTGGTTCAAGGTGGAGCGCTTCCTGGCATTTACCATAGCCAGCATTTCCACTTTCACTGGGGCAACGGCAGCTCCACGCCTGGATCTGAGCACACTATAAATAGCAGAAGATTCTCTATGGAGGTTTAAATGCACACTTGCATATTATACACACCTTCTTTTTTTTTCATTGCCTGATTTTAATTAATTTTATCCTTTGTCTTTGTGTAACTAGCTGCACATAGTGAATATTAAAGCAGGATACAGTTCGACTGTAAGTGTCCTCGAAGATCCAAAGGGGGTTGCTGTTCTTGGTTTCTTTGTTGAGGTACAGTTGCTTTATATGTGAGTTTAAATGTACATTATAGGGGATTTGTAATGGCATCAAACATTACTACCTAGTGCAAAATATTACTTGGCGGTGGGGAACAAAATGGGGTTGGAAAGTTCAGGGTTTGGTCTGGGGTGTGAATGATCTTTTTTTATGTAAATCTCAAGATACTATAGTTTGCAAATGAACTATTTGTTATGTAAAATTATGGCATTTTATGAATGCAAAAGTCACAAGCATGCAAACCGTATTTGAGGTTCTGGTGCATGTAGGATACCGGTGCATTAAAAATAAAATGGGTTTTAAAAAATCTGTAACTGTTGAGATTTCTGAATTCAATGCAGGTCATGGGTACAACTTGGAGGCAAAGCAGGCAAATTTCTAATCCATAGTGTTATATTTTGTTGCATACTGTTTTGTATAGGCGACAAGAGACACTGGTAAGCCCAACAGCTGGAAGACCTTAACCTCCTACCTAGCAAATATCTCTAAAGCAGGTAATGAACCAAGAAACATGCTGGTAAATTTATTCTATAGACCAGTCATCTATGATGCTACACCTGTATGGCTAGTGTAAACAGCTATAACTTTAGGAAGTTTTGACTTTTCTTCAGGTGGTCACACAAATTTCGCCAGATTAAAATGTTCTGCTTTGGATTTGTCCCATACTGTAGGTAAGTTTACAGAACCATGAATGATTAACAAATTCGTGTTTTTCAGGTGAGTCAGTAACAATCACTGAAAATCTTACAATGGACAGTTTGCTTGAAGGAGTGGATCGGACTAAATATTACCGCTACTTGGGCTCTCTGACCACACCACCTTGTAATGAAGCTGTTGTGTGGACTGTCTTTAAAGATCCTATTAAAGTTAGCCATGATTTGGTAAGTTTGTGGAAACATCACTGTTATGACTTTTGTTGAAATGCAAGTAATTAAAGAGTGCTCAAGAGCTTAAAAAAAGACTTTCTTGAAGTACGGTCAAGTTTCTAGCACCAAAACCACAATCAATCAGAACCGCAATTTTGTCACTTTGCATTAGCGTCAGTTTTTATTGGTTATATTAGTAACCGCTGATTGAAGGAAAGTGATCTTGATCAGGCTTTTGCATGATTAGAAGGAGAACCACTGCAATCTGTACTATTGCCTCCTACTTGCATGCCATGTATTTTTGCGTACTTTCTTCTTTGATATACATTCTTCTTGTACACCTCCATCTTCTATATATTTTTTTTTTTAATAAAAAGTACATGTTAAAAAATATATATAAACGCACATATATATACAGTGGGTACGGAAAGTATTCAGACCCCCTTAAATTTTTCACTCTTTATTATATTGCAGCCATTTGCTAAAATAATTTAAGTTCATTCTTCTTCCTCATGAATGTACACATAGCAACCCATAGTGACAGAAAAACACAGAATTGTTGACATCGTTGCAGATTTATTAAAAAAGAAAAACTGAAATATCACATGGTCCTAAGTATTCAGACCCTTTGCTGTGACACTCATATATTTAACTCAGGTGCTTTCTATTTCTTCTGATCATCCTTGAGATGGTTCTACACCTTCATTTGAGTCCAGATGTGTTTGATTATACTGATTGGACTTGATTAGGAAAGCCACACACCTGTCTATATAAGACCTTCCAGATCACAATGCATGTCAGAGCAAATGAGAATCATGAGGTCAAAGGAACTGTCTAAAGAGCTCAGAGACAGAACTGTGGCAAGGCACAGATCTGGCCAAGGTTACAAAAAAATTTCTGCTGCACTTAAGGTTCCTAAGAGCACAGTGGCCTCCATAATCCTTAAATGAAAGACGTTTGGGACGACCAGAACCCTTCCTAGAGCTGGCCGTCCGGCCAAACTGAGCTATCGGGGGAGAAGAGCCTTGGTGAGAGAGGTAAAGAAGAACCCAAAGATCACTGTGGCTGAGCTCCAGAGATGCAGTCAGGAAATGGAAGAAAGTTGTAGAAAGTCAACCATCACTGCAGCCCTCCACCAGTTGGGGCTTTATGGCAGAGTGGCCCAACAGAAGCCTCTCCTCAGTGTAAGACACATGAAAGCCCGCATGGAGTTTGCTAAAAAACACCTGAAGGACTCCAAGATGGTAAAAAAATAAGATTCTCTGGTCTGATTAAACCAAAATAGAACTTTTTGGCCTTAATTCTAAGCGGTATGTGTGGAGAAAACCAGGCACTGCTCATCCCCTGTCCAATACAGTCCCAACAGTGAAGCATGGTGGTGGCAGCATCATGCTGTGGGGGTGTTTTTTAGCTGCAGGGACAGGACGACTGGTTGCAATCGAGGGAAAGATGAATGCGGCCAAGTACAGGGATATCCTGGACAAAAACCTACTCCAGAGTGCTCTGGACCTCGGACTGGGCCGAAGGTTTACCTTCCAACAAGACAATGACCCTAAGCACACAGCTAAAATAAGGAAGGAGTGGCTTCACAACAACTCCGTGACTGTTCTTGAATGGCCCAGCCAGAGCCCTGACTTAAACCCAATTGAGCATCTCTGGAGAGACCTAAAAATGGCTGTCCACCAACGTTTACCATCCAACCTGACAGAACTGGAGAGGATCTGCAAGGAGGAATGGCAGAGGATCCCCAAATCCAGGTGTAAAAGACTTGTTGCATCTTTCCCAAAAAGACTCCTGGCTGTATTAGATCAAAAGGGGGCTTCTACTAAATACTGGGCAAAGGGTCTGAATACTTAGGACTATGTGATATTTCAGTTTTTCTTTTTTAATAAATCTGCAACAATTCTGTGTTTTTCTGTCAGTATGGGGTGCTATGTGTACATTCATGAGGAAGAAGAATGAACCTAAATGATTTTAGCAAATGGCTGCAATATAACAAAGAGTGAAAAATGTAAGGGGGTCTGAATACTTTCCGTACCCACTGTATATAACACACACACTGGTAGATCATTATAACTTTCCTATACCCCCCTCATTTCCTCTTCTCTTTACTGTTTAATATTGTTAATATTTGCTGTAGTTTGCCTGTAGCCTCACTTAAGCATTTCATTGTGCAAACGGTCACTGACATCTTTACATATGACAAATAAGGCTTGAAACTTGGACCCAAAATTGCCCTTATAATGTCATTTTGCCAAATTGGAAATAGTGCTATGTGATACAAAATGCGTGGTTATACGGCTTTAAGGTAAGCACTCAATGCTATTTTACAGTGTATGCTATAGAAAACAGTGCAGCTTTGTGCCCCGTATGTAGTTTTTTCAAAGAATCACAAAAAAATTCCCAAAACAATGCGTAAATAATTGCAAGTTTTCTGCTTTTAATTGCGTGCAACTTATTTCTCTCTAAGGTTAATCTCTTCAGTGCTAGTGTGTATTTCAACAAGACCAAGACCCCTTACCTAATGACTAATAACTTCAGGCACACTCGGCCCATAAACGACAGAGTTGTGACCTCTCAGGACCGAAGAACTAAAGCAAGTGGGCAGTCAAATTCAGCTGACATCAATGTCTACAGTATCGGTGTATGTACTGCAACGCTTCTATGTGTCATCTTTTGGTTCTAGGCACATGGTGAGTAAGGAACACTGCATTTTGTTTCTTGTATCCACTTATAACCAGCTACCATTTTTGTACTGTATCATCTAGGTGAAATGCGGCAGAATTAATTCATATCCATCGAATTTAATATTAGCACTTTTTAACATGTATGTTCATGTAGTCATTAAATAGCTCAATTATTTATCAAAAAACATGTAGATATTGATATACTGTAGGTAACAAATGGGCTGTTTTAAGTATTTAAAAAACTGCTGCTCTCTTGGGATTTTCTAACATTCTGATCTATAGAATTTCCCTTTAACATCCTGTGAGACGAAGGTTTGCAGTAGTGATTGGAAGACCGGAAATTGGATTGGAAGCTTGTTCATCCAATTTTATTTATTATTATTATTTTTTTTTTTTCATTTAGTTTATTTAACCCAGCTATTAGGGTTGCACAAGCCAGTGCACTCTTAGTGCCGGTCCCAAGCCCGGATAAACGAAGAGGGTTGCTTTCGGAAGGGCATCCAGCGTAAAACGTGGAAAATTAAATATGTGGATCACGAATCAGAAATTCATACCAGATTGGTCAAGGCCCGGGTTACTAACAACCGCCACAGGTATCATTCGCCAACAGGGTACCAGTGGAAATTAGGCTACTGTTGGCCAAAGGAGGAGAAGGAGAGGAGAAAGACGTCTACAGAGACAGCAGGGAAAGGAGAAGTGGAGGAGAGTGGAGGTTTGGGTTGGGCACTTTAAATGTTAGTACTATGACTTGGAAAGGAAGAGAGGTAGCTGATATGATGGAGAGGAGAAATGTGTTTAGAAGACGAAGTGGAAAGGGAGTAAGGCCAGGAACATTGGAGGTGGGTTTAAACTGTTCTTTCATGTTGTGGATGGAAAGAGAAATTGTGTAGGGGTGATTCTGAAGGAAGAGTACAGTAAGAGTGTATTGGAGGTGAAGAGAGTTTCTAATAGGGTGACTAATGTGAAGCTGAAACTTAAAGGGGTGATGATGATAAATGTCATCAGTGCCTATGCTCCAAGTGGGTTGTGAGATGGAGGAGAAGGAAACATTTTTGAGTTAGATGAAGTGGTAGAAGGTGAACCTAGAAATAATTGTTTGGTGATTGGGGCAGACTTTAATGGGCATGTAGGTGAAGGAACCAGAGGTGATGAGGAGGTGATGGGTAGGTATGGTCTTAAGGAGAGGAATGTAGAAGGGCAGATGGTGTTAGATTTTGCTAAAAGGATAGAAAATGGCAGTGGTAAATCCTTATTTCAAGAAGGATCACAGGGTGACGTATAAGAGTGGAGGAAGGTGCACACAAGTGGACTATGTTCTATGTAGGAAATGCAACCTGAAGGAGATTGGAGACTGTAAGGTGTTGGCAGGGGACAGTGTAGCAAGACAGTATCAGATGGTGGTCTGTAGGATGGTTTTGGAGGTGAAGTAGAGGAGGAGAGTAAGGACTGATAGAAGAATAAGGGGGTGAAAACTGAAGGAGGAAGACTGTAGTGTGAGGTTCAGGGAAGAGGTCAGACAGGAGCCTGGTGGTGGTGTTGAAGAGGTGCTGGATGATTGGGAAAAATGAGAGAGAGAAGGTTGGATGGTGTGGAGATGGTGAAATAGAAAGTGGATAGGATTAGTAAGGAGGAAGTGAGCGCAGCGATTAAGAGGATGAAGAGTGTACGACAGGGTGCAGAGAGAGGAGTTGTGGTATTGTATGAAGTCAGGTGTGTCTGAAGTATGTGAGGGTGGTGCAGGACATGTATGAGGACAGTGTAACAGCAGTGAAGTGTGCAGTAGGAACGACAGACTGGTTTAAGGTGAAGGTTGGACTGCATCAAGGATAGGCTCTAAGCCCTTTCCTGTTTGCAGTGTTAAAGGACAGGTTGACGCACGAGGTCAGTCAGGAGTCTCTGTGGACTATGATGTTTGCGGATAATATTGTGATTTGTGGTAAGAGTAGTAAGCAGGTTGAGAAGAGCTTGGAGAGAAGGAGGTACATGCTGGAGAGAAGGGGAATTAAAGTCAGTAGGAGTAAGACAGAGTACGTGTGTGAATGAGAGGGAGGGCAGTGGAGTGGTGCGGTTGCAGGGAGAAGAGGTGGAGAAGGTGGAGGAGTTCAGGTACCTGGAGTCGACAGTGTAAAGTAATGGAGAGTGTGTTAGAGAAGTGAAGAAAAGAGTGCAGGCAGGGTGGAGTGGGTGGAGAAATGTGGCAGGAGTGATTTGTGATTGAAGAGTATCTGCAAGTGTGAAAGGGAAAGTTTATAAGACTGTGGTGAGACGTGCGATGTTGTATGGATTAGAGACTGTGGCATTAACTAAAAGACAAGGCAGAGTTGAAGATGTTGAGATTTTAATTAGGAGTGAGGAGGATGGACAGGATTTAGTTTATTAGAGGGACAGCACATGTAGGACGTTTTAGTGACAAGGTGAGGGAGTCGAGATTGAGATGGTTTGGACGTGTGCAGAGGAGGGACATGGAGTATATCGGTAGAAGAATGCTGAGGATGGAGTCTCCTGGAAGGAGGAAAAGAGGAAGGCCAAGGAGGTTCATGGATGTGGTGAGGAAAGACATGCAGGTACTTGTTTTGAAAGAGGCAGATGTAGAGGACAGGGGGGTATGGAGACTGATGATCCGCTGTGGTGACCCCGATGGGAGAAGCTGAAAAGTTCATTTTTTTCCTTTAATAAGAAATAAAGAAAATTAGATTTTTAATAAGCAAATCCCTCAGCATATCTACATAGACGAACTTTGACTATAGTTCCAATAATGAAAATGACACTGCAGCTAAGGGCAAATTTTGATAAACCAAATAAGTAGCTCACCTCTTGTATCTATTAGGCTGTGGTTTTAGTCCTTTGTTACATGACTCTCTGATAAATATTGTAGCAAAAATGTTGAGATTCAGACCAAAAAAATTTGTAGCTTCTATGGGAGTCACGTGAAAAAAGAACAAACGATTTAAACCAGAGGACTCATGAGATGAACTATACCATTCTGTCTAATGTGTAATGCATTGCATAAGGTCTATGGGAGTCACATAAATATAAAATATTTTAATATATAAATATATAAAATAACTTCAACTGTCTACCATAATGGCCTCAAATTCCTGATTGGACAGGAACCTGGTGTGGTCTTCTGCTGTCGTATCCCATCCACCCATGGTTGTTGTTTTTGTTGTAGATGGTACTTATGGGAGTTACTTGTCTACTTAAACCAGACAAGTCTTTCCCTCCTGCTCTCTCTGTCTCATGCTCAAAGTGTTTTTTTAACCTGCAGAAATGGCAACCAATTATTACTCATTCTGTGTAAACTCCACTGTCCGCTGTGTGTAAAATTCCCAGAAGGTCAGCAGTTTCTGAATTACTCCAACCAGCCTATCTGGTACCAACACCCAGGCTGCAATAATTAACACATAACACTTTTCTACCTTCTGATGCAGATTATTGACCCTCTTGACCTGTACCAGCATGATAATTAATTCAAGTTTCGTAACGTTAGTTTAGTCATCTTTGTTTTTTTTTGTTTTGTTTTTTGTTTTTTTTTCCCCGGCCAGTTTTGAAGCAGACTTATTTCATTACAGATTGGACCAGAAACCAGGATGTTTTGGAATTTCGTACCTGGTTTAAGAAAAATTAAAGTTTTTAAAGACATTTATTAAGTTCTGTATTTAGCTTTTTAATTTATTGTACTTTTTTTTTTACTGTGCAAACATCATGTGGCTCTAAACAAGCCTGAAATATTTTTATACACTTGAATGATTACAGTTGTCTTCTGATATTTAAAACATTAATGTTGACCACTGCACATTTGAAATAAAATCACTTTAAAAATAATATAAAAGGACTAATTTTCTTGAGTCTAAATGTATCATTTTAAATAATAAGGACGTGCATTTCTATAACTGAGGCCGATGCGATTCACATCTCAATGTTTAGCCTACTATACATATAAAGCAGCTACCGACGCGATGCGACACGATTCACTGCATTAAAATGCAGTGCGATATGATTTCGATCATATAAAAAATTATGCTATGCAATTTAAATATGGTAGAAATAGTTGGCTTTTATTTATATTTACATAAGTGCCTTCTGACTTCTAACACCTGGCCCTTTTACAAGCAGGTCTTTGTAGTAAAAAAACAAAAAAAAGATTAAATAAAAATCAGACGTTCTTTTTCTGTTCTCTGGGAAGATGCAGCTCTACCTCTGCCATGTTAATCTATATTGTCTGTGACAGTCAATAGGACTCTCAGGACATGTCTCTTTCTCTGCAGTGTTGTGATACGTCATATTCATGTAGCAGCAGTGGTACTTAAAAAGCATGCTCAAAAAAACTAGGAGAAATTAATCTAAATAAAATATATTGGTCACAAATTATTGGTCGCTTTTTAAATAAAAGTATAGCACATCTAATAATTATATATATATTTTTTTACAAATGCAAATATTTGTAAATCGATATGCGAAACTTGACATAAATCAGTGCATATAGTTGTTGACTTTTATGCCGATGCACTGCAGATGCAAATCGGTAAAATATTGCCATACCTATTAAGTATTAATGGTAAATAAATACATCTGCAAGTTTTCTTATCAGCCTAGAAATTCAACCACGCTTAATCACGTTGTGTGCCTTTTTTCTTTTTGGTGCATGATTGCTCCATTTAGCTAAATGTCTCTTACAATGTCTAACGGGTTACTAATTGGAAGGTTGGGGGAAGGGGTTCAAGCCCCTTCTTTTGACAAGCTGCTGTTTTTGGCCCCTTAAGTAATGCCCATAACCATCTGTGCCCCAGGTGTGTTTTGTTCTGGCTGACCACAGCTTCCTATTATTGCTGGAATATACGAAAAAATAATTTTCTGTAGGTTCTGTAATGTACATGTGAGAAGTATAAAGCACCTTTACCTTTTACCTTAAATGTCGTTACTTGTTGTAATGTTGTCCCAAAGCCCCCAAAGACTTTATAATAGAGAAATGTTTTTAATTACAATCATATGCAGCTTTTAAAAAGTCAGGCATCATAAAACATTTTGCTGACAGAACAATTTCACTGTAATTACTACTTCTGAACTTTGATGTAAACTTTTGTTGTTCCACACATTTTTGGTGGTTCAGCTGTCTGTGTGGATAAGTCCAAAGGCAGGAAGTACACGGAAAAGCTTGTTTATTCTGCAAACTACCTGCAAGGGCAGAAATAAAGTAAAGCAATAGATAGAATGGTACATTGATGCTCCATATTCCCTCATATTCCCGCCATATTCCCTCAGAATTCCCAAGAGTGTACTAATACATGTAGAGATTTGCTATAAAGAAGTCAAGATATATCCAAGTTTGCTGAAATGCCATATTTGTGCTTCAAGACTTGGAAAAAAGTTGTATTCACCTGCCAATAAAAAGCTAGGCTTTGATGGAACGTCTGTGTTGACAGATTGTAGAAAAGATTGAGGAAATGACTTACCTTTAGAGAACCCGTGTTATAGGATTGCATGCACACACACAGCACATGCAAATAATGGGAAGGGCAACCTCAGGATTAGTCTATAGTTGGTTTTGTTTAAACAAAAATGACAGCCAGACAAAAGAAACAAAAAATCTTGCAACGATTATCAAAATAAATAAAGACTTAACCCTGGATTATAACAGGAGTAAAACCTGAATGCTATCAATTGACAAAATCCTGAAAATACTGTAGCCTAAAGCAAAACAACATTCAGTAAATCGACTGAAGGCAAAATAGCAGAGGCAAGCTCCTTCAGCACATAGCAAATGATCTATTTCTTCCATTTTGACTTCCTACTTTTATAGTAAATACCATAGGTGAGCTGTTTGTTAGCTCTTTGCAACAACTGGCTGCAGATATTAATGAGATTGAAAAGCTTTGAAAATGGAAAATTATCTATTGGTCATACTGTAAAGGTCATCAAATGCTGGAGAAAAAGGGGGACCCAAAGTGACATTACAACAATATAATATCCTTCCAAAGGCTACAAAAAGTCAAGAAAAGAACATAGGGAGGTCACCAAGAAACCTACAGGAATCTCTGGCAAGTATTGGTTACGCCTGTGGGAAGACTCTCTTTCTTTCCATGACTAGGAAATAGGGGTGAGGTCACTACAACAGTGTGTTTATTGAGAAAAAAATTCAGCATAATACAGCAAAACATTGATTCAGATCTTCTATTTATACATTAATAATAAAATAAAAGCAGCTACTAACACAAGGGAAAAAGAAAGAGAAGAGGGCACAGGTCAGTTCAAAACACTAAACAATAAGTGAAGTTGGGGGTACTAATCATACATACCCGAGATACAAATCATATAATAAAAATAACAAGGGGCAATTTGGGCTAAGGGGTAATTGACTTATGGCTTAATAATAAATTATAGCTGAAGGTGATTTAAAGGAAAAAATGTAGTAATATGAGCTCTTTCTCCTTCTATTGTATTTCAAAAATCTGAGCTTGAAATAAAGGAAATAAATTGTTTCCAAATATTTTCCGAAAAGACACTTTACCTTTCAGAATGTATGTAATCCTTTTCACTGACAAACAAAAAGACATGATGTTGATCCACTGTATAATGGGTGGTTTTTCCACTTTATTCCAGTACACAGATATTAGACACCTTGCTTGAAGTATACTTATGTCAATAAGTTTCCCAGTGTTGCTACTGTATACAATATACTCCCAAGAAAAATTCCCAAAATAAAAATGTCTGATTTACAGATACCATCTTAAAAATAAATATAACAACCTTTTTCCAAAACAATCCCACATACAGTGCAAAAGTGTTTTGATCATTTTTATTTACTTTGGTAAAATACATCCTTGTAATCCAGTTGTATTGTATTAATTTGAGATTGTTGTTAATAGTTTGTGATTGAGCTTCACACATACGATACTTCTTTCCATTTGTCTAAAGAAATGTCAATATTAAACCTTTAGATTGGGGAGATTTTGATAAGTTTTTAGAAGGCGTCTTAATTTTTTTGTAAGCTGGGTACCATGATGTAAAGAAACATGGCTTCTAAATGGGAGGAATTTAAGGAAGTATTTTAGGTGGATATCAAACTGTGCTACAATCCTGCATCCAATCTGACTGGTTTAAAATTCTTGGACTTAAAATTTTTGGACTTAACGATGATAGTTTTAATGATGATGATAGAGACCTAAATACCTAAGCACATCACACCATACTTTTATTGTGTTAATGAGAATAAGGTTAAAAGATACAACATTTTTGCCTTTTTAGATAGTTTTGATATCTGTCGTATAAAGATAAAGATTAAGGGGTAAAAAAAAAAACAGTGTCCATTCAAGATGGGTGGTATTTAAAAAAAGGAATAATATAAAATAGATAGCAGTTGTGCTGCCTAATAGTACCACTGTAAATTAGGAAATTGGAGACCGCCTTTATTGTAAGACATGTAATAATGAAAAATAAATGAGAGCTTTGTTTCAAATTAAACTTTCTTTCGGCTTCTCCCATTAGGGAAGGGCCTCCTAACGCAACCCTCCCCATTTATCTGTTAGTCTTGTCTATTTTTCTGTCTTTTTTATATGTAAGCATTTTAGATTTGTGTTTATATAGAACATTTTGGATTTCACTTAAATAAAGTGCTATAAATGTATGAGATCACAAAAGGGTTTTGCAACAACATGCTGTTTCCCCCTTTATACTTCCAGTTTTGTTTTAACCTACAGTATTTATCAATGCTGTTAGTAGCTGTGGTCTTTATACGTTTGGTATGAAATAGCATGGCCACTTTGGGATACAACCTTATGGGTTACAGGAATCACTATGTATGTATGTAAATTCTCTGCTTAAAACCTGCATAATCTTCAATGTTTTTTTTATGTTGAGAAATGAAAGTGAACCTCTTGATGTCACCCATATGAGGATGGGTTCCCCTTTGAGTCTGGTTCCTCTCAAGGTTTCTTCCTGATATCATCTAAGGGAGTTTTTCCTTGCCACTGTCGCCACGGCTTGCTCATCAGGGACAAACGCACACCATTCACCTTAACTGTTGTTTTCTGTAAAGCTGCTTTGAGACAATGTCTGTTGTGAAAAGCGCTATACAAATAAACTTGACTTGACTTATCCGGACTTGGGACCGGCACTAAAAGTGCACTGGCTTGTGCAACCCTAATGGCTGGGTTTGGTTTCCTGACCGGGTGTCCTGACCGCAGTGAGAGCGCCGAATCCTAACCACTAGACCACCAGGGAAAGGTATAATATTTTAAGCAATAGAATAATTTGTATTGCATTAATATTTTTTGGATATTTTAATTTGGAAATATTGTTAAAAAATATATAAAGATTTGCATCTAATGAACACATCTGATGAGTTTCAGAGAGAAGTAAGCACCAGCCTCATCAGATGTGTTCATCTAATGAACACATCTGATGAGGCTGGTGCTTACTTCTCTCTGAAACTCTGGAGAGTCCATCAATGGATCCTCTTCAGTTTGCCTACCAACCTGGCATTGGAGTGGAACACGCTGTCATCATCTTCCTAAATCAGGCTATTTCGCACCTGGAAAAGGCTGGGAGCACAGTGAGAGTCATGTTTTTTTTTTTTACTTCTTCAGTGCTTTCAACACCATCCAACCTGTGTTCCTGAGGGATAAGATGGTGTACATGGGAGTGGACCATCATCTGTCTAAATAGATAACCTCACAGACCGACCACAGTATGTGAGGACTCGTGACTGTGAGTCTGACATGGTTGTCTGCAACACTGGATCCCCGCAGGGAATAGTTCTGGCCCTGTTCCTCTTCTACACTGCAGGCTTCATGTTCTGCTCAGCAACCTGTCACCTGCAGAAGTTCTCTGATGACTCATCGTCAGTCTGATCATGGATGATGATGACAGGGAGTACAGAGGACTGATCCAGACCTATGTGGACTGGTGCCAACAGAGCTGACTCGAGATAAACGTGGGGAATACCAAAGAACTGATGGTGGATTTCTGTAGGCCCAAACAAACTTAATTATCACCGATGAGCATTCAGAGAAAGGACATTGTGAGAGTGGACTCCTACAAATGCCTGGCTGTTCATCTGAACCGCAAACAGGACTGGACAAATAATACTGTGGCAATTTAACATCCATTATAGAAATTTCCCCACTGTGGGACGAATAAAGGTTTATCTTATTTATAAGAAAGGACAGAGTAGACTGTTTCTGCTAAGGAGTCTAAGGTTTTTTGGAGTGCAGGAAGAGCTACTGAAGACCTTTTTTGACTCTGCGGTGGCCAGAGCCATCTTCTATGGTGTGGTATGCTGGGGCAGCAGCATCTCCACTGCAGACAGGAAGAGACTGGACAAGCTGATCAGAAGGGTCAGCTTAGTCCTGGGGATTCCCCTGTACACTGTACAGGAGGTGGGAGAAAGGAGGATGGTAGCTAAACTACCATCATTGCTGGAGAACGACTCTCACCCCCTGCAGCTCCTTCAGTGACAGACTGCTATCAGACTTTACAATCAGAGCTGCTCCCAGTGAACCAGTCAACAAAATATACACTGTTATTGTGTTTAACTGTGCAATAATGACATTAACAACGTTTTTTTAGGCAACATGTGCAATAACAAGAATTTAAAACCGTGCAATATTATCTATGTGCAATATGTTTGATAGCGGAACTACTTATTCGTGGTCTCTTTTTTTCTTTGTTTGTATTTAAACATTGTGTTGTGTATATACTGTATTATGCTTCTACTTGTTTTACAGTTGACTGTCATACCTATTTAATAAAAGAAGGAATGATTTAGAATGATTATAACCAGAAAAGTTGGCAAAAGTTGCAAGGCGTTTGTATTAGAGCAGGAATGGAGAAAGCCAAATTTGTGAAGTATAAAACAACGCCATCTGCGTACAAAGAAATACCAATATCTTTAGTATTTAATCTAATGGCCTGAATATTACAATGAGACCCACAGCTATTGCAAATGGCTTGATTGTTTAAACAAAGATCAGAGGTGATAAGGGGTATCCTTGTCAAGTGCCCCTTTGAGTATGAAAAGCATTGGAAACTATACTATACCTTGGCCATAGGGTGCATAAAAAATTCTCAATCCTTTTGCAAAAACATCCTCCAAACCCAAATCTTTTCAGGACCTCAAACAAATGTCAATTCCACCCTATGAAATGTTTTTTTAGCATCCAGGGACAAAATGGCTGTATCAGAAGCTTCTTTTTATATATAATACATCAAGCAAAGCTCGGACATTATGAGAACCTTGACTACTCTTAATAAAACCATTTTGGTTTCGATATATTACCTCAGGCAAAAACACTTCCAGCCTCGTTGCCAAAATTTTACTTAACATTCGTATTAACAGAATTGGCCGAAATGATTTGCATTTGGCATTTATTTTAATAGGCTTAGGAAGTAACGTAATGAGAGCATTTTTTAATGAGGATTGAAGCACACCATTTTTGAAAGAATCTTCAAACATATTTAAAATAGGAGAAATAATAAAATTTGTTTGTATTCTATTGTGTAAATATCGAGAGGTATATAAAAATTAAAAAAAAGCATTTAAAAGTGTAATTTCTTTTGATCGGATCAACCGTGATAAAGCTAGCAATTTCCAGCCTTTTCACCTTGGCCAGAGTAATTTTGCTAATAACTTAGGGTCAGGATAAATGAATAATATAGTGGCATTATCTGAAATTACTATTGCGCCATAAAAACAATCAGTAATATATGCCAATAATGTTGTTCAAGCAGTTCTTGGGGAAAAAAAAAAAATTAATTTACTTAAATTTTTAGCCTAGTCATCACTTTGATTTTAGTGATACTATGCAGCTTCCTACAGTTTCAAGAAACAAACCTAACCCCAATAATCTCTGCCATCACGTTATTAGATAGATCAGTTCTCTCCCTAGTGTTAAAACAGAGAGTCCCCTGTGCCTTGTGACAATACATACAACTAAACACAAAAGCAGAATAATTAAAAAACGTAAACCATTGACAATAGCAACATTTTAACATCACCATCATGAATTGCTACGAACCACCAGCGACTCCATCCACTATATTATTTCTAACTTCCCCCATCTAAATGAGTCCTGAAATGAACCATATGATAAATGGGATGCCGCCTAAGCTCGGATGAGTTCCTTTGTCCCCTTTTAAAGATTAATGTCTATGATTAATCGGCCGTTATTCATATATCTTTAGATTCAGCAAAATTGGAAAGAATTTCACCACCTTACACGTTTCTTAGAAAGTCCTAAGTTTCCGATAGATTTTGAAATATTTGGGCTGTTAATGGTCACACGGAGGAGTGCTGGAAAAATGAATCTGTACGGCGAGCCCTTGCCTTGTAGCTTTCTCTTGACTTCGTCGACTTGTCTTCGTTGCTTGTTTACCTCAGAAGAAAGGTCTGGAAAAAACACGACTTGTTGATTTTGGAACAGTACATCTTTCTTTGCTCTGGACGCATCCGTCGTATATCCCCAAATCCTTGTGTTCTCTCTATGGCCAGAGTCTTTCGCAGTGGTTCCATGTTCAATTCCTCGGGTAACCAGCTTTCTAAAAATACACATGCATAACTGCCCTCAGATTTTTCTGGTAAACCTAATTGTGTTAGGTTAGAGATAAGCGCAGCAACTTTCTTTTTGAGAGCGCTGGTCATCAACTAAAGTGTAGTAACCACATTGTTGGTCTGAGAAATGCATTCCTGTCTGTGTCAGTCTCCCAAAACACTCTGCTACTTGATTCTTTGAAATCTTGTACAGCTGAGAGAACACTTTTAAACTGAAAGGCCATGTCGACTTTTCCTGAAATTATTGCCTGTAGGACATTACTTGAGTCCGTGTGAAAGTCGCTAGTTTGATCTCCATAACTGGATGAGGAGTTCTCTTAAACGTGTGTGACTTGCAGCATCTCTTCAAGGCCTTCCGAGTGCAATGCGATTTCTGTTATTTCTGTGTTTTTCAGCTTCTGCTTTACTGGTCTGGGTGACATCTTAAACAACTGTCAGTTAGAAGACAACTTATGGATGACATTTAAGTAAAAACGAGATGAAGTTTAAGAAAT
Source organism: Silurus aristotelis (assembly GCF_946808225.1). Lineage (NCBI taxonomy): Eukaryota > Metazoa > Chordata > Actinopteri > Siluriformes > Siluridae > Silurus > Silurus aristotelis. Next base: position 25,816,715 of record NC_139585.1, read on the forward strand.
CTCTAAACCAATTTTAGCGGAGCTATCTCATGCATCTTTTCATTAGAGTGTGATAACCGGAAGGCCCATAAATGGAAGCCCTTTCTCAGAAAAACAAACCATCCCTTTTGGCAAAATGCGTTATAGTTCATGGAACCAAAGTAGAAAATGTTAAGCAGCTCAAAAAACAGTAAAACATGGTTGTGGAAGCATCACTCTATGATACGACAGCTGAAGATTACAAATAATTTTAACAGGATAATGGCCCAAAGCACAAAGGAATATCTTCAGAAGAAGAACACAAGAGTTTTCCAGTCAATGCCATGTTTTAAAGCTTATGGAATGACTTGGAGAATGCTGTTCACAGCCTTGTAAGCCTTGTAGAGCTGGAGAGTTTTTCCAAGGAATAAAATCTGCAAACGATAACCCCAATAGAATCTTCTATTATAAGGTATTTTAACAAAGAAGATGCTATTGTACACTTTTTCTTCTTTTCCCCTATTAAAATGGGTTTGTTATCTTGGTTGATCTTGTGGTTTTTTTACATCACAAAATAAGGTTTTTATAGTTTATAAAACAATTTATATTCACTATATTTATGTTTGCATGTCCACTTATAGTTTAATGAACCAGATCACTTGTAGGCCATTTATACGGAAAATTATACACGCTCGGAATATTGTCAAGAAAATGAGCTAGAGCTTCACCTGAACTTAAAAACTAATTTTTTACGTCATGTCTACAAAAAACCCACTGATGATTATTTACTTATTACCTAATGTTGGATCAATGTTTATATAGACATAGTTGTCAGATACTTGGCATAGATGTAACTTGATTTATTAATGTCTTCACCAGCTCAATTAAAAAGATGCTTAAAAATACAGTTATATTTATAGTTGAATTGGGAATAGAAAAAAAAAACATTTCAAAGAAAATAATAATAATAAAAACATAACTAATACAAATTACTTCTGACTTGAACAGTGGGGATTCTGACCCGCAAATTTCCCCATATGCTTGACATTTAGGCTGATGGACATATCTGTCAAATTTTCTTCTCGTCAAAAGAATGAAGAAATCAATGAAACGTTTGATAAAATAGCAATAATAATAATAAAAAAAAGTATTTAAGGTACCTATGGAGAATAAAGGTTGCATGTGTTATAAAGCTCAAAAGAGAGCTCTTATATATAATATATTTTTCTGGCTAAACAATCATATAAATCGCTTACAGCATTTAGTAAGAAAACAGTAAGGAATTGATTGAAATGCATTGACAGAGGACCGAATACAAGAATGAATAAATATTTACATATACTTGCATATTTAAACATTTTGACTATTTGGTTTTTCAATTCTTTCTACTATAACAAGTCATACATTCCATTGCATAGGATTTATAGACAATAAATCTAATTTGATAAAAAAAAAAAAAAAAAAAAGGTACCAGCACTTGTATCCTTATCAAAAAGTCCAAATTCACTCGATATGCAAATGTCCAGAAACCTGCACACATACAACCTCTATGAGCCAAAATTTGCAGAAAGAAACACAAGCTCATAATAGTCTTTATAATCACTATAGAGCAGGGGTCTCCAATCTCTTCCAGAAAGGGCCAGTGTGGGTGCAGGTTTTCATTCCAACCAATTAATGGTCACACCTAATAGTCATTAAAAATGAAGATCATTAGATTTGAACAGGTAGAATTTGGTGTGGACTTGCTTGGTTGGAATGAAAACCTGCACCCACACTGGCCCTTTCTGGAAAAGATTGGAGACCCCTGCTATAGAGGTTCATAAATTCGGTTTGATCATAGCAGACACTCAAATTTTCCTTAAAACCCATCATCATATAAATCACTTCTTTGATTGAATTTAGCTTGTTTCAAATTTTTTGCATTTCAGGCAAGCAGTGAAACAGCATACTCAGCAACCGAAAGTCCTTGACTTGACATATGCATAATCAGTGCCATAATGTCACATTTCTTCCAATTCAACCGAGTAATCAGTTTAAATCAGCACACTGATGCACCGAACCATTATTAAAATAACTAGCGATGAAGTTCCGGCGAGTGTGGAAGCATTCTTAACATCACAGCTGCATTTGCGCGGGTTTGGGGTTAGCGGGTATTGGACGGGTGGTGTCGGGGTCGGACAAAACATCCAATCGGTTGCCGTTGATTTGGGATTCAGGACGTCCTGATCCATTCCGCCACTCTTTAGGACCCAGTAGGAGTTGCCCTTGAAGACGTAGGTGTCTCCCGCTAAAGAAAAAAGAAGGAAACTTTTATTTTGGTGGTTCATGCAAATGAGTTTTGTTTATTTTTAGACTACAAAAACCCTATGCTGGTTCTTCAAAGTAATTAGCCTAATTGTGTTTTTACAATACACCTATTACCACAACTGCAATTTTACTGTAGCGGTTGTATAACAGATGCAATGGAATCTTGCACTTACCATACCTGTACATTTTGGCATGCACAAATTGTCACCAGTTGAAATAACTGACATTCTTCATATTGCAGCTATGTGCCAGTGGTGAATTAAATACACAAACCATGTACTTGAGTTAAAGTAAACTATTACTATGAGTAAAAATGCAAAAATATTCAAAGTGCTATGATTTATTATGGTTGTAATGTTCCTATTATAATTTTTGTCACAAGATTTTTCCTAATCACCTCAGTTTATGTGAAAACACTCTTAACACACCAATCTATTAACAGAATGATATTAATTAGTCAAACACTGATTGATATCTACTGAAATGATCATGATCTCAAAACCTTCTTTTCAATACTTAGAAAAATCATGAAAATAAGACCACCAGTGTTGAGTGTTTATTCCTTTCAAAAGATTCTGCTTGCAATTGCACTGATGCTAATTAAGCTAACTAATTCACTCATAAATAAAAAGGAAGGACTGATTTTGCAAAAGTAAAATATTTGACTTTGAAATGTAAAGTTAAAGTCTCAGCAAATGTGAAATACTTCAAAAAGTACAGATACATGACAAAGCTACAGTACTTAAGTACAGTAATGAATTGCATTCACTTCGTTACTGTCCACCACTGGGTAACAGTGTTAGCTATGTGAGCCAGACAGTTTCCGTTGTGTTCCAAAACAGTGTGCCGGAAAGGTGTTCACTCTACTCTTCATAGATGACGTGTTCAAATGATCACCAGACTCTCCAGTTCCTGTATGCCATCAGATTTCAATTCAATGCTATTTTAAAAATTGACTGTCCCAAAGGAGCTTAACAGAAGTAAATAGATTATTTTACGTCATTTGGAGATTCCCTCATACAGACTGACTTACATTTATCTCATTCATACAACGAGCAGCTATGGGGTAAGATGCCTTGCTCAGGTAAGCCTGGGATTTGAACACACATCCTTTAGAGCCAAAGTTCAATGCCTTAAAGTTTAACCTACCAGCTCCCTTGTTATAGAAATGTTAGAAATTTGATTATATATTATTTTATAAATTAGTCCAATTTAGTTTATCCAATAAGGATAATTCACAATTTTATACTTTTTCTAGGTCTCATTGAGCATGTTTTGGATGGAAGGTCAGATTGTTCCAAAGCCTGATCTCTTCTCTTTTGTGCACGTGTGAAACCAAATTTTTGTGAAAACCAAATTTTTCCAAGCTCATTACATTTTAATACTATTTCATTTTTAACTCTAATGGTGTATTTGTTAAATGCCCAATTTGGGGATACACACATTTTTAAGATTATGTTATTTGTTTTAATGAGTAATTAACATTAGTTATGAATGGACTCATATGGAGTATGTGATGGGAATGAAGGGCATTACTAAGACCTTCTGTCCACCAGTGTCCCCTGCAAATCAGATGACCCTCTTGTCTTTGTTCTCTGCCTTGAATCTTTATGTACATGCAACCCTCAGACTGCCATATTAACAACTACAGATACTGATATAATTTATTTAAGCTTATAAGGGCTCAGTGTAATAGTATTGAGCTCTAACACTGTTGTTAGAGCTCAATATATCTACAAACAAAGGCCAACCTAATGACCATTTTGCTAAACCAAATTTTAAGCAGCATTTTTTATCATCTGTACATCTGTTTTGTACATCTGTTGTATCTGTGAAACCAAGATGTTGCCACAGTGTCCTTGCAAACCTACAAGTGTGCAAATCAACGCAACAGAATCAAACTTGTTTCCATTCACGATGCGAAGCCATTTCCATTCAACCATATAGCGCATTCACATACAAGTCGTATTCAAAATCAAACTGGACATGTATACAAATCAGCTACCAAAGAAGGCACCTATGTCCTACAACCAAGTCCATAAACATTTAAACAATGACACAATGTTGCCTTAATGCATTTGGATTTTAAAAAATAAAAAAATTGCACTAGAATTTCAGATTTAATTTGAGGGGTTTGGGGGAAAACACTCTTGTATTGACTGTCCATCCATTTTAATAGGCTCAGGAGTAATTTGAGAAACATAATCATATAATTCTTTATATTATATAATATTTTTCATTTCTGAATGAGAATTCTGAATTGACATGGCAACTCATATGAACATTTTTACAACACCTTGTATGTGATCTTTTGTTTGAAGCGTATTTGCATATTATAATTACCCTATATTACTATTATTATAAATGTTTTATAGGAAATGCAACACAGAAATTCCCAAGAAAATGTAGGCAATTATGAGAAAATCGTTGGCTTTTGGTTTTTTTCAGAACATACAGTCATGCACTTTTAAAATTGTTATTGGTTTCCATTGATTTACTATAGAATTTTAAATACAGCATCGAATTCTAAATATATTTTTATTTCTCGCAGTTTTCACAAATCCCTGAATAAAAAACACTATGGCTATTGTAGATAGTTTATTTTAGTCACATTTTATTAATTAAGAGAAATCACTCATCCTGGAGGGACACGTCAACACTCCACAAGACACGCCATTTTCATCTAAAAACGCTCATCCACACTTAAACGTCTGAAAAACGGCATTTTCAAATCATATCCAGTGTTTCCAAAAAAGCCATGTTTTCGTTAACTGTCACAGTGTGCACGGAAGGCTCTAACGGAGATACAAAAAAATAGGCCCTTTCATATGAAAGCCTTTTTTCTCCTCTTTCACGTTCTGGTTTCTGATCTCGGTATGATTTCTTGTTCACATTCTTGCTTTCCCTAGTTCATGTTGTTGGTCATTTGCCTGACCTCAGCCTGTTTCTCGTTTCCAATTGGGATTTCTTTGCCTGTTTATTTTAAATAAATGTTCTGTGCACTTGCTTCCACTTTCACTGTCATGTTCACTTCCATTACATGACTGTTTAATCGATCCTGCTATATTATGCTTCTTTTTTTACTTATGCAAACCCTTTGTATGAGAAATGTGCTAATAAATGTCCCTTGCCTTATTAATACTTGATAGTTTTTGCAAGGATTAACGAAGGATCTTGTCGTTGTGTCTTGCATTTTAGTAACTATAGCTTATTGCGAGTCAAGTGACAAAATATATGGATTATTGACAAGGCTATGGAAAACTATTTCATTGTTTTGTGAAAGTTTAAATGCACCTGATACAAAATTCCACTACTCCACAATAGCCTGAAGAGCCGAGGTACATACTACTTTACTGAGCTAAAGATGGTTTGAGATCGTTACCTTTTCCCCAGCTCATGATGTCATCAGGATTGCTGGGCACCCCCTTCCAGAGGGAGGCACTTCTTGGGTAGTCCGCATCTGGATGCGATACTATTTCCCCCTGATTCTCTGTGAACCTCCAAAAATGATCACCACTGAATAGATACGTGTGGCCATTATGGGCCCAAACGAATGCTGCGTCCACTCGATCCACCATCCTCCCATCGGGAGTTCTCATGCTCCATTCGGACAAAGACCGTGGGTAACCAGGCAATGCCACAGTGTCCTTGAAGATCCAGTACTGTGAACCTGAGAAGTGAAAAAAGAACAAATCTTTTACATCAAAAGCCAATCAGAATATAACACATCTAAACCATGCATTTAATTTAGTTCAATTCATTTTTATTTGTATAGCGCTTTTAACAATGGACATTGTCTCCAAGCAGCTTTCACAATAAATGCAATTAGATACCATTAGAAATCAGAAATTTAAAGACAACAAATTAAAAAGTGGTCATCTCCAGGGAATTTAACACACAAAATAATATAGAGTTTATAAAGAAATTTAGCATAGTAAACAGTAAATTACAGTAAGATTAAAAAATCAACACATTGTCTCCATCTAGTGTCTAAAGTTTATATTGTCCAAGGACCTAGGAACTGCCCAGGATAGTGTCAGTGGAAATCCTGAATTATTTCTGGCTCAAGAATGTTCTGTGCAGCATAACCCCCTCAGTCCACTAAGAACTGGATGTGCTCACAGGCTACATGAGAGTCCAGGAGGCAGTAAATAGTGAAGCCAGACTGGCCCTCGATGAGATGTGGCCAAGTAGGAGCCAGTTGCAAAGAAAATCTGGTCTGGTGATGAGTTTAAGATGGGTAGCCTGGAAGGTGGGACACATCCACATGGACTAAAGAAGAAAAGATTGTAGATTGGTTGGACTGAGCCTTTGCAACACAATGAAAGGCCAGAGGAACTGGGGGGCCCAGTTTGCAGAACTTGCAGGAGGAGGGTCCCAGGTGGAGAGACAAACCCTTCGTCCACAACAAAGAGTTGGGTCATGTCTGTGCCACTTGTAGGTTACAAATTCGTTTAGACAAATTTAAAACGGGTGCATTGCCTTTTGAGCCTCATCTGAATGAACCGGGGGATGAATCTCTTACCCAGAGCAGTTCGAGGAGTCCCTGCTGCGCTGAAATAAAAAAAAATAAGAAAGTATAGGCAAGTCCCTGCCTGCCATGGTCTTCCTGGGGGGCCACCTAGAGACTTCCATTATATACAGTGAGCTTCAAGAACTTTCACTTCTTCATCTTAACATACAAGGAGGCAGGCACTGCATGACCTAACAGACTGACATCTTGAAAATTAGAAGTACATCATCTAAATAGAAAAAGAACCCACTGGAGCATTTGTCAGGCCAAACAGCACGATTAGGCTTTCCACTCATCTCCATCCTTAATACGCAGGTGGTAGGCATTCCTGAGGTCTAATTTGGTGTAGACACTGGCTCCCTGTAGTAGTTCAAAAGCAGTGGCCATGAATGGAAGATGGTAGCGGGTCGGATAGTCATCTTGCTGAGTGGTGAAGGACTCCCATCTTTTTTTCTTACCACAAAAAAAATATTTTGGTGTTGGATCCAGAGAGAGAAAAAATACTTTTTCCCTCTTTGGGACCTGGAAACAGGTCAGTAGAGCCCTTAGGGTAGTGAGGAGAGGGACTGATCACTTTCTTTACTGTATGCTAATCGAAAAGATTTCTTAATGTTCATTGAATGACAAAAAGGGTAATATCCTGAAAATGTATTCTTCTGAAAACATTCTCTCCTGTATTGCACCTTTTTGGTGTTCCACATTTTAACATCTGCATCTATAACTGAATTAAATTCTGAGGTACAAGTGGTCTATACTAGCATACCTGAATCTCCTGAATCTTGACATGCTTCCAGAGCAAAAAAGTAAGACTAGAAATGACTCATACAGAAATGATTGTTCCACATGCAGTGATCGTGCTTGGCTAGTTTGGTCCAAACATTTGGTGAAGAACATGACCAGTAGGCTGCAACCACCATCAAAAGAGCTAATAAGCTCAACGGTAGAATTCCATGGCTAAATTAGACCTTGGAATGCATTCCACTAGATTTTGTTTTTCGTGACTGTGGGGATTTGTCCATTCAGCCACAAGAGCAATAATTAGGTTAAGCACTGATGTTAAAAAAAAAACATGGCAATCAGCCAGCCTTCCAATTCTTCATAAAGGTGTTTAGTGGGGATAAAATCAGTACTTTGTGCAGGCCACTTGATTGATTTGTGCACAGTTTCAGGCTCATTAGTTGCAGTGAAGGGAAATCACAATGCTACAGCGCACAAAGACATTTTAGACAATTGAGTGTTCGAACAATGTGGCAACGGTTTAAATTAGCTGAACATATGAGTGTAATGTGAAGGTGTCCACATGCATTTTCGTCCACAGTACATTATGTAGATTTTTGTAAAGTGTGACCAAATCTAAAATGTGACTTTAATGTCCATGAGTTAAGCTATTTATGACAATTTAATACAACTTAAACTGCCTCAGCAAAAAAGCTTTCATTTTAAACTTAGCAGCAATTTGGAAGATAACAATGATTTAAACCAATGAAGTGTGGAACTGGGTGTATCTCAGTATGTTTTATTGCAGAAATCCTCTCTCATAGCTCCCTTGTCCAAGGTGCTGACTGTAAACTGCTAAAGAACTTATGTCTCCATGATGTCCTGCAATTGATATTACATCCAGGTTCAATGTTTGTCTTGTTCGGTTTCCCAGGATAGACAGAAGTTGGGGAAGTGGCAGCTCAGTGGCTCTTTGTTATGACCAGAAGAACAGGGGCTTGTTACTCTGCAATCTTGCTGACTCTGCAATCTGACCCTGGTTGCCCACATTGCTGAGATATGTGAAGAATAACCATGTGGGATCAATAAAGTATTGTAGATGAAAAATTTAAACTTGAGATCCTGCTGTTGTTGGTCGCTGCTTGTGTATTATTTCATAGTCTTTATTGTTGAAAAATAGTAGAAAATATATGAAAGGAAAGAAAATAATTCAGGTGGTAGCTCTGAGTTACTGATCGGAAGGTTGGGGTTCAAGCCCTATTATCGCCAAGCTGGCACTCTTGTAACCTTGAGCAAGGCCGTTAATTCTCTGTGCTCCAGGGGTACTGTATCATGGTTACACATACATTCTTACACATTATCACCGTACCGCTCTCACTGACCTATAAAGAAGATGATGCGACTGTCGATCTTCCTCTCATAAACAGCATCTATCTTGTCGGCGTCGGGTGGCAGTCCAACCCAGAAGTTTCTGATGAAAGCAGGGGCGAGGGACACCAAAGATCCAGATCGCTGCACTCGCCAGAAATAAGGTCCTGACATAAAAGCGCAAATTACCTGTAACTGTGAATTTATTCGAACGCTATTTAAAAAAAAACAACTTCAAATCCAAAAAACACACCTTTAAAAAAGAAGACATCGCCTCTGATGTTGGCGACTGCATCAAATCCTCCCTCACAGCGATCCTGGTAACCAGGGTTGGGCCTGGAAAAAAAAAAAAAATTAATACTTAATGATTTTACTTCTTGATTGTTCCTTATGTCATAGGTCATGAGTCATAGCTACCATTTTGCCTTTCTAGAGAATAAACCATTGCGTCTCAAATGCCCAAAGAATGCGTTTCTCAGTTGGTAGCTTAGTGGTTAAGATATTGTACTTCTGATCAGAAGGTTTTGAGTTCAATTCCCAGCTCCATCAACCTGACACCGGCTGGGGCCCTTTAGCAAGCAGTGCTGCTTTCTTTATATGAACGATAAAATTGCAAGTTGCTCTGGGAGTCTGTTGGAATTTGTAGGCATAGAGGTATAAAGTACATTGATGCCTTATGACTCCATGGTCCTGGCTTTGATCCTGACCCCAGGTTCAAGTCTTTCTACACGTTAGATCTAGGAGGAGCTGGATGGCAAAAATTACTAGCATACCACACAGGATGCATTCCTGCCCAACAACCCGTGTTCCTGAGATAGACTCCATATTCAGTCCCAACCTTACTAGCCCCTACCCAAACCTTACTAGCCCTTCGCCCAAACCTTACTAACCACCCAAACTTCACTAGCCTCCCCAAACCTTACTAGCCTCTTCTGTGAACCTTACTAGCCCCTACCCCAAACCTTACTAGCCCTTCGCCAAAACCTTACTAACCACCCAAACCTTACTAGCCTCAAAACTTTACTAGACCCTCCCCCAAACCTTACTAGCCCCCCTTGCATTTTGTTTGTGTGGATCTATTGTGTAGATTTATGACATATTATTGATTAAATGGTAATGGAATATTGTGTTATTGTCCTGTTGTCACTTTTTTGTTGCAATAAATTCAACACCGATGCATGGCTCAGTTTCCTGATGATCACATTTTTGCACATATACTGCATGGGTTTCAAATATGAAACTCCAGAACACTTTCGCTATTGATGTGATAGTGCATGAACCTTGTCTTAAAAATGCAGACAGTCTATCGTCTAGACAGTTACCAGACACCAAAAACAAAAGAGACACAGGAAAGGCGTGAGCTCTCGTATTCAGTTGTCATTAACGTACAGTATTTACAGGAAGTCTCCGCCTTTTGATTCAGTTGCAAGTTGAATGCAACGTTACAGTTTCTTGTTCCCAGGACTTATTTAATTCTTTCCAGGGCTTATTTGATGTGTAATTTTTATATTAAAAAAAAAGTATCTTTTAAAATCAATATTTTTATGATTCACTTACTGTACAGTCCCTTTGGTTGATGGAATTTTGGGCAGCTCAGGGACACCTGGAGTTAAATCACCACTAGGGGGAGGTGTTGCTCTGTTCGCTTTGATTCCTACAAGAAAATACATGCTCATTATCATCATCATCATCATCATCATCATCATGTCTTGTCGGAAGTCATGATTATTCGCAGAGAACTAAAATTTAACAAATCAGATAAGCAAAACAAAAAAGATGTCCAGCTTTTCTTGAAAATTCCATCTTGTGAATTTAAGTGTATCTGCAACCAAATCTGTATCTTTGTATCCGCAGTTATCGATTATTATAGTAATCGAGTATTCTAAGAATTATTCCATAAAATAATTGAGTAATCGGATAAAAAGTACTTTTGCTTTATTGAAGAAAAATACTAAATAAACAAGAGAAAATAAGGTGGGCCTCTTAAAATGAACCAGTAATTAGAAAAATTTTAAATATTTAATGCTAAAATTGCATACAAGAATATCTGTGAAAATTAAACCCATTTAATGCATTTAATTGCAATATTACATCAAAATGCAAATACAAACATATAAACAAAAAAATCATAAATAAAAATATAAAAATCCATTTCAAATTACTTTAAAAATGGTAAACGCAGGGTGTTTTCTTAAATTTTAGTTTGAAAATTATCCCAAACTTTGGAATCTTTCTGTCGTTTTTATTAGCCTGAATCTTATCATCACACCGTGCTGTTTTCCTGCCGTTGCTCCATTTTTCATTCTACAGCACATTCTGTGCAGTGGGTGTGTCAGTAATAATGGTCAGTGGGGAAACACAGTGCTCCGTGTGTAGTTAAATGGTCTAAACGAAGCATCGAGGCAAATTATTAGTTTTTTTGTATTCCAAATACTCTAGGAATCTTTTCACCCCTTTTTAAATCCACACAAATATATTTGAATGAATATGGTATCACTAATATCAGCCCAAACATGATGCTATTGTTTTCCAAATGTAGTTCTAAATAGCATTTTTTTTTGCTAGTTATTATCGTTTGAGTGATATTTTTTGATATATATATTAATTTTATCATATTATACTATGATCATTTGTGTCATAATCCATCGATTTGATAAAGGTAGTGAAGATCAATAGTGAATGAAACACACAAAAATCCAAATGCTTTAAAATGTTCTCACCATACAGCGTCTGGATGGCGAGCAGGTCATCCATGGGAAGTGTGTATCTGCTAATGTCTCCCACCGGTCCTTGGTAGTACGGGCGCATGATCGAGGGACTAGCAGATGAGTGAGAAAGACCTAACGCATGGCCGAACTCATGCACAGCTACAGTAAAGAGATCGGTTCCGTCTCCATCTGGCCGGCCGTACGTCCATGTCTCCTCATCATCGAAGTGGGTGTCACCGTTGATGTCAGCCTGGCCAGGGAAGAAGGCATGAGCGAGTGTGCCTCCCTTCCCATCGAAAGGATAGCCGTCGTCATGGAGGGAGCGTTCGAAGGAAATTCGGATTTCGGCACGATCGGCCTCGTTTTTGGGGACCAAGACGAATTCGAGGTTGGTGCTGTTGCTCCAGACTTTGAGGGCATAGTACATAATCGATTGCACATGTTCCCTTTTGAGTAAGGAAGGATTGGGGTAGCTCAGGACACTAAGAAAATAAGGAGTGAAGAAGTTACAGGTCCATACACTGGCAGCAATGAGTCACCTTGTACAGATGGTCCCTGAGTTACGGTGGTTTGATTATTCAACCTTACAATGAAGATATGACAAAATTCAAAATAATATATAATATATACATATATTATATACAGTAAAGTTTATACAGTATGGTAGAGTAAATTGCTTTGTTTTGCAAAAGTATAAAGTATTTTGTAATTTATAAACAAATAACAGTATACTGCCCCATACTGATCATCATCATCATCATCAAGCCCTTCAGAGAGCCCAACGAATCATTCCACTCAGCTTCCCACTTTGGAAAACATTTACAATAAACGTTGTCTGCAAAGGGCAATGGGCATCAACAAAGATACTTCTCACCCCAACCATGGACTGTTTACCCTTCTCCCATCGGGCAGACGCTACAGGTATCTCAGAGCCGCACAAACAGACTGAAGTATAGCTTTTTTCCTGTGGCTGTTGTAATTCAATACTGCAATGTCACTTTCTGTGTATTTTGCACTGTTTATCCAATACACATTTTTTTTTTGGCACCATCTATAACTCACATTTGCACTACTGTACATTGGCCAAAAAAGAGATTTAACTGACTCTGAAAAGTCAAAAATTAAAAAAAGTCTTTCACAGGGATGCAGCACTCTTGAAATATTGAAGATACTGGGGCATGCTCACAGAACCATCAAACGTTTTGTAGCAAATAGTCAACAGGGTCGCAAGAAACGTGTCGAGAAGAAAAGACGCAAATTAACCGCCAAAGATTTGAGATGAATCAAACATGAAGCTACCAGGAACCCATTATCTTCCAGTGCTGCCATATTCCACAACTGCAACCTACCCGGAGTGTCAAGAAGTACGAGGTGTTCAGTTTTCAGAGACATGGCCAAGGTAAGAAAGGCTGAAACACGACCACCTCTGAACAAGACACATAAGTTGAAACGTCAAGAATTGGCCAATAAATATCTAAAGACAGATTTTTTAAAGGTTTTGTGGACTGATGAGATGAGAGTGACTCTTGACGAACCAGATGTTTGGGCCCGTGGTTGGCTCAGTAATGGACACAGAGCTCCACTTCGACTCAGACACCAGCAAGGTGGAGGTGGGGTACTGGTATGGGAAGGGAGTATTATAAATGAGCTAGTTGGACCTTTTTTGGTTGAAAATGGACTCAAAATCAACTCTCAGACCTACTGCCAATTTTTAGAAGACACTTTCCTTAAGCAGTGGTACAGGAAAAAGTCTGCATCTTTCAAGAAGACTTTGATTTTTATGCAAGACAACGCTCCATCACATGCATCAAAGTTCTCCAATGCGTGGTCAGTAAAGGCCTTAGAGCTGAAAAACTAATGACATGGCCCCTTTCTTCACCTGACTTCAACTCTGTTGAGAACGTTTGGGCCCTTCTTAAGCAGGAAATGTACAGTGAAGGTAAACAGTACACCTCTCTGAACAGTGTCTGGGAGGCTGTAGTTGCGGCTGCACAAAAAGTTGATTCTGACCAGATCGAGAAACTGAATGACTCCGTGAATGGAAGGCTTGTGACTGTTATGGAAAAGAAGGGTGGCTTTATTGGTCACTGAGGTTTTCTTTTTGAAATTTCAGGAATGTTTATTTGTTCATTTTAAGTTTGTTTATTATTCTCACTTTAACAGGTGAAAATAAACAAGTAAAATGGGAAAATCTTTGTTTTTCATTTAGTTGCATGATAATTCTGCACACTAATAGTTGCCTAATAATGGTGTACATGTAGATGAAAGCCAAAACTTCACTTTTATTACTTGAATGTTCAGGTTTGACTATTTTAATCCTCAAAAATACAACTTGCCTAATAATTGTGCACACACTGTATATATACCATATATTATTACCGCTCATCCCTGTATATATGGACCTCATGCATTATTTATCTACTGTTATTTATTGTAAATAGGCCACATATGCACTTCTGGTTAGATGCTAACTGCATTTCATTGGCTTAGTACATGTACTTTGCACAATGGCAATAATGTTGAATCTAATCTAATTTAATCATTCTTTAAGTCTCCGTGGGAACGGCTAGGCCCTTGTCTCGACTACGATGGGGTCATTGGAACGCATATCCATTGTAAGTCAGAGACTACCTGTAATTTTGTAAGTATCTTGTACTATATACAAGTTGGTGAAATGGGAAATTTTTTAACTAGGAATTGGCCATTGGTGTTGTATTTGGTGTTTTAAAGCCCAAATGTAGCTCTTGTCTCTTTCTCTCTCAACAGAGGATGTCCGGCTCCACCCTCCACTCGCAAACCGCCCACTGTCACATATATATATATATATATATATATATATATATATATATATATATACTGTAACATTTATACATACGTTTGTACTGTAAATTGCCTTGTTTTGCAAAATTCTGTATTGTAGTTTGTTAAATTATAAAGAAATGATGGTAGGATGGTAGACAGTAGTATTCTACCGTATCCTACAGTATTTAAGTCATGAGTTTTTAAAAGTTACAATCGGGTCATCAGAACGCATGGGACAATCTATACTATATTCAATGAAATCGAATAAAAGTAAAATGTTTGATGTGACACTGAAAATGCGACATACTAGATGTGAAAGAACAAACCTCCATTTCAGACTAGTCGTTTCCCAACTGGACCCGGAGAGAGCATAGCGCTTCTTCCTCCTTCTCAGCATGTCTTCCGTGCCTACAATGTCCGGCAGTGAGCATCTAGGCAGCGACATCTGTTTTAGTGTGTCCCCATCTGGTCGGAGAAAGAGAACGAGAGAGAGAGAGAGAGTGAGAGAGAGAGAGTAAGAGAGAGAGAGAGAGAGAGAGAGAGAGAGAGAGAGAGAGAGAGAGAGAGAGAGAGAGCGAGAGAACGAGAGAACGAGAGAGAGAGAGAGAGAGAAGAAAGTACGGAGTAAAGAAAGTAAGGATCAATATATGGACTGCAGTAATGGAAACCCCTAATGCACTGCTGACAGAGCGCACTAAAAGCATGGGGCTAGACTAACGGATTATGAATGAAGCATTTCCACTCACAATGCGATTCCCTATCAACCGCAGCGCATTTCAAAAAACATCTTAGACAGTTTAAGGGAATCATAGAATACCAAGTAACTGGCGAGATGTTTAATGTTGAATAAACACTATTTCTGTTCTTTAAGCAAAAGTGATTCAAATGACACGTTGTATTACGAATAAATATCACGCTGCCGTGCATAGCATGCACATTTTTACCAAGTTTGCCCGTTTCCTTCAGGCCTGCGAACCTCTGCATCTGTCTGATGGCTTTCTCCATGCCTTCTTTGGTCTGCAATCTCCCTGTCCGTGGATCAGGAAGAGGGAGATACCCATATCTGCTCAGCCAATCCTGTGTAAGACATGAATTCAAGATGATTTTAATAATATAATATCAAATACACATTACAGGGTTTATACTTATTCCCAGAGTTCAATTACTTTCTTTATTTGTAATTTCTATGGTAAGAACGATTGGTCCAGGAATATTACCACATTCTATATGATATAATCACAAGTTTCTACTGCACAAAACAAACAGCACTCAGCTTCCTCTTTTAACATTTAATGAGGCTGGAAACTATCAAGCATGCAGCGCCTTTTATATATCTTACATTTTATATACTTGTTCCTAGCCTCAGGTCTTTAATGGATTAAATTCTTGGGCCTAATAATTGCTTCAGGCAAAAGGATTAAATACTTAGATAATGGATTTTGTTTTTTAAAAAGCGAAGTTGTAGAAAGAGGATGAGGTTAAACAAAAACCCATAATTTTTTATGTAAATATTGGATTTGGACAAAAATGGATCTGATTTGATAGGTGTTAGCTCAGTGTTTAAGGTTCTGGTTTCTGATCAGAAAGTCAGGGGTTTAAGACCCAGTATTTCCAAGCTGCAACCATTGGGCCCTTAAACAAGGCCCTTAACCCTATGTGCTCCAGTGAGGCACTTTCCTGGTTGACCCCAACTTCCTAATATCACCAAGTTATACAAGGAAAGAATTTCACTGCACTGTAGGGAAAATGCACCTTTACCTATAATTTAAGGGGTTAAAAATACTGCAACAATCGTTTAGAAACTACATCCAAAAGTACATCCAATAGACGCTTCATTGATAAACAATTTAACAGCCAGGCCCATGGCATGTTTCCTCCTTATTTCAAACACAGCATTTGGTGATACCTATGAGTTTCAGAAATCAATCATTGACTGTAAAGGATCTGATTCAAGGTATTAGAAATAAGTCATATTTGTAATTATATTATTTTGTCCAATTACTTTCGAGCCGTAAAAATGGGGGTACTACAGTATGTAAAAATGGTTCCTTTCCTGATTAATGCAATATTTTAGGATTTTTTTAACCCCTTTACTAAAAACAAGCCCAACCACGTCTAGTTTAAAATCCAGAACCTTTCAAAACCAAAAAAAGAAAAGAAGGTGAATAAATGCAGTCAATATCATTCCATTCCATACGTCAATTCCTTCTTTTCTATGTAGAACATGGTGACCATTGATGTACAGCAGAACACAACAGAAATGTTATTCACCAATGCACTTAAAAACACTGAAACATTAAAGATACTATAAATATGGAAATATTCATGGAAAACCACCAACCATGTGTGCATCCTTCCCTGTACAATCCCTTTATTCAACTCATTTGTATTTGGAGAGGCGTTTTAACAACAGACATCATCCCAAAGCAGCCTTACAGTAGTGAGGAAGTAACTAGATTACAAATATAACATTAAATGTATAAATTAGGCAATATAAATGTATTCATAATGAGTGAGGAAGTGGTGACAGGGGCAATGAAAAACTCCCTGAGATGGTATGAGGAAAAAACTTCAAGGAACCGGAAACAAAAGGAAACCAAAACACATCTGGCTGATACACACAGTATGTAGTAGATTGAATCACACATGACTTTAAGGCCAAAAGTATACAGGACACCCAACCATCCAACCTACAGTATGCGGTTCTTCCTCCATCCGTTGCTATAAACTTTGACGCAAACCAACTATCTTTCTATGCTCTACATCATTACTAAGAGAGCCAACAGCACTTCCAGCTTGATAATGCCTCTGTTCACAAAGTAAGGTTCACAAAGACACGTTTTCGCAAGTGGAAGTTTGGAAGAACTCCAATGAATTGCAATGAACCCTGACCTCAACTGCACTTAACCACTTTTGGACGAACCCAAACCCTAACCCTCCTGTGGCAGAACAAGTAAATCCCACCTTCCTGAATTTCTTAGATCTTCTAGGATGTGTAGAAGTCATTAAAACAGCAAAGAAAAGGTGTGGAGAATTGAGTGTTCAAATACATATCATATGGTGTCCACAAACTCAGTAGGTGTCCAACAACTTTTGGAATGAGATTGTACATATTGGTTGGTGTAGTTTTTTTTTTTCCTTTCCAAATTTGTTGGAAAAATAATTAACAATAAATCTGATTCAATGAAATAAAACCGAAAGTTTTCCTTGGTTCTTTTCCTACTTTTAAATATCATTCTTTTTTTTTCTGCATGGGAAAACAAAACAGAAGTTGTCTACAATTCACAAGGGTTTTTTTTTTTTTTGCAACCATTCATTTTCTGGTCATTTTACATGATCAGTTTTACATCAACATTCTGACCACTTCCTGCTTGGTTTCCTTATGTTCATTATTTGATGGGCTAAATATAGTTTCATTAGAGTCTAACTTTTTGTTTCAATTATTTAAATTTTTCTGTGAAAAGAGAACACATTTATCAATATACAGTATATTTCAGTGTGTTTATATGATATTATGTCATATCTAGTGATTCATACCGTATAGAAAAATCATATGTATTTTCGATGTGCTGCATTTCACTATAGTATACCCTGAAATTGCCATGTGAACTCGAGAAAAGATCATAATTTCCCATCGAGTGAGTAATATGTGACCATAACAATCACTGGAAAGTAGGGAAGTAGTGCATCTCTGTGACTGAGGCCGATGCGACTAGCATCTCGATGCATAGCCAACGATACGATACAATTCACACCATTACGATGCGGTGCGATCCGATTCCGATTCAACTGAACAAAATGCGATACGCTGCAATGGAAAACAAATATGATGCTACGCAATTTAATATCGGACAGATAGTTTACTTTTATTTCTTTGCTTCAGACAAACAGCAAATCATCAGTTCACATACTGTAGGTGCCTTCTGGCTTGTAACGCATGGCCCTTTTCACAAAACAGGCGTTTGTGGTGCAAAGAAGAATAAAAGATGAAATAGATGTTTATTTCCTGTTCTGTCTCCAGCAGCTAAGAGAACGTGCTTGAGATACGCCGGAGTTGTTCAACACGTGCGCTCACTCTCTAAATTTTTTTTATCTGCATCCCTGAGTTTTCTCATTATTATAAATCCCATTAGAACAGGAGATTTTTTTTTTTGCTGTGAAAGTGCATAACTCACCTCAGACTCAAGTCATAGACTGTAGTGTTTTTTCTTTTATTATTTTTTGACGAAAAAAAAAAAGAATTATTGCACATTTGTAATGGTGTTCCTTCATTTTTATTTTTTACTTTCACTTGAGTAGATTTTTAGACTGATTTTAGATTTTACTTCAGCACTTGTAACAACTGTCGGAAACAACAGATATCCTGAGAAACATAAACCTCAACCCCAATCATCACCTATAAAAACACACAGACAAATCAGAAACATTTTGCAACAAGATACTTGGGTCAAATGGAACACAAATAGACCACGTTTGCACCAATTCAGCTCGTCATGTTTGCAGGAACGAGGGTTGAATATATGCTTCCAAGACCCCCATCACAAAGTGAAATACTGTACGGGGTGGGGCATCGTGGTATACAGAGCGGTGTAGTTCTGCAAAGAGTGTTTCGATGATTATACAAATGACAACTGATGTTCAAGGGCTTATCAGAAAGGAACTCGGAACTGAATATTGGAAGATAATGGACATTACGCAACACCCCCACATATACAGGCACAATTACACAAGAATGCATTGCATGGTCTAGACAAACTCCTGACTTGCAGCCTATTGAAGATTTCTACAAGATTTTCAATCTGAGGGTTTATCAGATGGACCCGTGGAAACTCGGGGGAATGATTCGCCTGGAGGAACTCCAAATTTATTTGGAGTAATTGGAGTAATTGGAGTAATTGAGTAATTGGAGGAATTGGAGTAATTGTCAAAAGCAACTTTGCAACAATGCTTATTTGTCTAAATTCTTATTTTTTTTCTTACAAGCTGATTTGTAGTTAAAACCCATAACAGGTCCAAGCATAAAAGGATTCTAGACTCCTCATTGTTATTATAGCTTTCCATCTACTTTTTCTTCTGTTTTGTTTATGGCAGCCCATAGAACATTTCAAATTTGGCACATTGATCAAAAAAGACTGCCCTGGTGGTCTAGTGGTTAAGATGCAGCGCTCCGACCGCTGCAACCCGGGTTCGATTCCCGGTCAGGGAACCATCCCCAGCCACTCTTAGTGCCGGTCCCAAGCCCGGATAAATTGGGGAGGGTTGCGTTAGGAAGGGCATCCAGCGTAAAACATGTGCCAAATCAAACGTGCGGAGGATCCGCTGTGGCGACCCCTAACGGGAGAAGCCGAAAAGAAAGTTTAGATCAAAAAAGACTGCCAACACTCTAGCCCCACCACAGGGTCAAATTTGGAAGCACAGTTCAGTCATACCGTTTACACCAGGGGTCACCAGCCTTTTTAAAACTGAGAACTACTTCTTGGATACCATTAATGTGAAGGGCTACCAGTTTGATACACACAGTTTTCAGTTTGAACTGAAATAATACATTTGCTCAATTTACCTTTTATTATATGTTATTATTAATAATTAATGATATTCATCTATGTGAGGACACTGATCATGTTAATGATTTCTCATAATAATTATCAATAATATTTCAACAAAGTAGGAAACAGCTATTTTTAGAAAAGGCCCGCGGGCTACTCATGTGATCCTTGCAGACTACTTGGTGCCCGAGGACACCACGTTGGTGACCCCTGGT